>NC_137464.1:183908650-184382650 GCF_964235325.1 Thermobia domestica | reverse complement strand
CATAATCAGTCCCGAAGCTACTAACTAACTAACTAACTCTATGGCCTATGGAACCTGGAGGTTCAATGCCGCGTTCACAAAAGCTCTTCACTGACTTCTATAGTCCCGAAGCTAGAGAACTACGAACTACTACAGGTGAAATCAATGCCACGAAGACTACAGACAATCATTAACGCACAAGGTAATTCCACAAAATATTAAATAACGTAATATACTTTATAAGCATTAATTCAATCATAAGTGTACGGTGACTTTTTGCGTTTACAAAAAAGGAATTCTCTCTTTTCTTCTGAGCAAAACAGTGATTGTCTTTGTTTGGCCTTTCTCTTGTATATAGAAATAAAATGTATGAATGTGTAGTCTTAATTCTGATTATATATATATTTTCCACCTCCCGTTCTCATGCTAGCTGTTTTCAAATTAAAGTATGCATGGTGTACGAGCACTTTCTGCGCTCACTGTAGGTATGTTGACAATAAGCGAATGTTATTAGAATATTTGTTGAGATTTCTTTTCCTTCACTGCCTTTCGCCTGATTAAAAAGTAGTTTGCAGTGCTTTGGAGCAGCTGCAGGTGGGAACGCGATAATGTTTGAGACATACCGGCGACTTTTTTGTGTGTGAAAATAAGACCTTCTCATAAAGCAGTAAATAACTGCAGTAGCAATTGTCTACGTAAGTGATAAAGACATATCCAACTACAAGAAACTAATACAGTATATATATTCATTATTGTGTTTCTCTTTTAACAGCTACTAGCTAGGGATGGCCAATTCCAGAATTTTTACTTTCCGGAATCCGGAGAGTAAAATCGGAAAAATTCCGAATTTTTTCTAAATTCCGGATTTTTTTCCGAATGTCGGAATTTATCTGAATTCCGGAATTTTTCCGAATTCCGGAATTTTTCTGAAATCCGGAATTTTTCTGAAATCCGGATTTTTTCCGAATTCCGGAATTTTTCCGAATTCCGGATTTTTTCTGAATTTCGGAATTTTTCCGAAATCCGGAATTTTTCCGAAATCCGGATTTTTTCCGAATTCCGGAATTTTTCCGAATTCCGGATTTTTTCTGAATTCCGGAATTTTTCCGAAATCCGGAATTTTTCTGAATTCCGGAATTTTTCTGAATTCCGGATTTTTTCTGAATTCCGGAATTTTTCTGAATTCCGGATTTTTTCTGAATTCCGGAATTTTTCCGAATTCCGGAATTTTTCCGAATTCCGGAAAGTAAATTTTCCGATTCCGGAAAACAAAATTTCCGGAATCCGGATTCCGGAAAATTTTGGCCATCCCTAATATATATATATATATATATATATATATATATATATATATATATATATATATACAGGGGTAGATATTAATATCTAAAAACACTTCATACAGGACACGCAAGTTTGGCCCTCCACTGTACAACACGCGTTGCGGTTGCTGATCTATTTTTTTTTTGTTTTTTTTTAATGTGTCACGTGGACCTTCATCTTCCGCCAGCAGTAATGAGTACATCTATTAGTGTCGTGGTGTGAAAGTGGTGTGCTAGAATGGGCGACCCGACAGACCTCCAAAAAGGCATGATCGTTGGTGCCCGTCTGATTGGAGCTTCAGTGGCAACAGTGGCGAACATTGTGAGGATATCGAAAGGCACTGTGTCCAATGTCACGACGGCATACATAATTCATTGGCAAACAACATCTGCAAAGCACAACAGTGGTCGAAAGACAATCCTGTAAGATAGGGACCGGAGGGCATCTAAATGGATTGTAGCAGCTAAGAAGAAGACCACTGTAATGAAAATTATGTCTGAACTCAATTCCGGCCTACATAACCCGGTTTCATCGAAAACAGTGCGACGGGAACTTCATAAAATGAACATTCATAGCAGGGCCACTATCGCTAAACCCCTGGTCACAGCAGTAAGTGCGAAAAGGCGTTTCCAGTGGTGCAAGGACCACAAGGCATGGACTCATGAGCAGTGGAAACACGTAATGTGGTCTGATGAGTCCACCTTCACCTTGTTTGCAACAACCGGTCGTGTTTACGTATGGAGAACACCGTTGCAGGCCTATGATACAGACTGTCTGCTCCCAACTGTAAAGCATGGGGGTGGTTCTGCTACAGTATGGGCAGTCATATCGTGGTTTTCTGCAGGTGCCATCATAGTCCTGCATGGAATGATGAATGCTAAGGCGTAGTATGCCATTTCGGGGGACCATGTTCTACCTATAGCCCAAATATTGTTTCCTGATGGTAATGGCATCTACCAAGATGATTTGGCACCCTGTCACGCTGCAAAAACGGTGAAATCACGGTTTGAGGAGCATGACCAGGAGCTATCACACCTCCCCTGGATCCCACAATCACCAGATCTGAACATCATTGAGCCATTGTGGTCTGAGTTAGAAAGGTGTGTTCAGTCTCATTACCCTCCACCAGCAACCCTTACCAAACTGGAGCATGTTTTGCAGGAATCGAACATAGATGTAAATATAAAAAACATATTTAAGGATTTAAAATTATGTATTTGAATCCTCTACAAAGTACATATTGTCAAATGAATATAATAAGAAATTAGATTACCTTAACAATAGGAACAAATTTCCATTATGTTTTGAGTGTATTGTTTGAGATTTAAAATATTTTTGTTGTAAGACAACTACAAATGTTAATTGGTATAACAATTGTTGAAGAACACAATTTTTATCAATAGCTTTTTTCAGTTAACATTGGAACAACTGCACCTAGGTATAATCAGGTATTTACCTCTCCCAATTTATAAATTTAGCTTATTTAAGTACATCTTTTCTTTGAAATCATTTTAATTTTTCAATAAACTTAGTGCTGATAGACTACTTAAAACTGCATAGCTAAGGCTATGTACTGCTTAGTCTCTTTCAAAATATCTGGGGGCCACTTTTCTTTCAAAGACTATTTTGTTAAACTATGCGAGAAATAATTCAATGTTTGGTTAATATGGAAACAAATATAGTCAACAGGCAAATAAATCGTCATTTAAGGATTAAAATTTAAATTTGTGTTACGGACAACTAGAAGCTTCAATAGCGATAGGAGGCTGAAGCAGCGATGCCTCAGTGGTAGCAACGGCGCCGATCCCGGGGGGCCTAGGGGCCGGGGACCTCCAAAGGTCATGTGGGCCTCCCCATATATTTTCATGAATATGTATTTGTTATTGTTTTATTAGAATCAGAACAATCCAATAACATATCAAACATTATATACATAAGTTAAAATTAAAGCTAAACAATCAGTGGTCTCTTTCTTCTGGAGGTAGATATATTAACCCTAACTTCTCAAATACTGATTCTTCTGTTGGTTTCGGAATTATGTAGCAGGCAGTTAGCTTATCCCTTCCCTGTTGTATATACAATGGCAGCAGTGAGTGTGTGTTCACTCAAACTCATTCCTTGTTTGGAAGCAAAAAGTCACATAAACCTGTTAAACATACCAGATCTAGTGAAATGTATTAGAGCAGGTGTATATCCAGAATATGGAGCGGTAATTATATCTATTCTTCGGTACTTTGTTCACATAATGTTCGGCAGGTAGTACTAAATTTTCTGCTTTTAAAGGCTCCAACCTGTTATGTTATCCCCTGTTTAGCTATCTCAAAAGAGGCATGGAGCAAAATGTTACTAGACAAAACCTCCAAACTAGAATTTTTTGTCACGACTTTCCAAGCTTTCAGCTCATTCTGCTTTTTATATTATGGGCTTCATTTGGAATGCTGAGATTATTTTATTTCCTCCGATGCTCTCCATCTTGGAAGGAAGATGCCCTATTGGAAAAGTATGACGATACTCTTAAAACGGTCTGGAATCCATCCTCAAGTGTTCTCTTAATAACAACTCTGGGATGCAAGCTTCTTTACCAGTCAAAAATGGAGGTCCTGGAATCCGTGGCGCCACAGATGTGGCTATTTCGTCTTTTTTAGCGTCTTTCTACGTTGCAAGTCAAATAGTTAGTTCTCTTCTTCAATGGGATAACGACGAAATCACCAATCCAGATGTGATGGACTGCATAGCTAAATGGACAAATTTAGTTGGGTTAGACCCTCCGACTCTCGGAAATCGTAACAATCAGTCAGAATGGGACGAGCCCATCGTTAATTGCCATGTAGCTTCTTTATTGCAGACTACAAATAACATTGAAGATAAGGCCAGACTTTTAGCGGTCATGTCCCCAGAAAACGGAGCATGGCTTCAAGCTCTACCATCACCATCTCTGGCCCTACATCTATCCAATAAGAGCTTCCGAGTATCAGTTGCACTACGGTTGGGAGCAGATATATGTGAACCACATCACTGCTAAATTTGTAACACCGTTGTAGATAAAAAAAGAATTACACAGTTTGTCGTGCAAAAGCAGCGCAGGCAGACACCCACGTCATTCAAGTGTAAATGATATAATATTAAGAGCATCAATATCAGCAGGGCTCCCAGCAGTGAGGGAATCGATTGGATGCAGCCGATCTGACGGAAAAAGAACCGATGGCATGACATTAGTACCATGGAAGAAAGGAAAGGAATTGATTTGGGACTTCACATGTTGAGACACCTATGCCCCCTCCAACCTTCAATATGCATCAGTAGAAGCCGGACTCCTAGCTGCTCGAAGAGCAAAAGAAAAAGGAATAAATATAGCAATCTACTCGATAAACTATTGCTTTGTCGCAATAGCAATTGAGTCTAGCGGTTCTTGGGAAGAAGGAGGCCTCAAATTTATAAAAGAAATTGTCCACCGTCTATCAACTAAATCAGGAGATAATCGTGCAAAAAGTTTCCTGTTTTAACGCATAAGCATAGTCATTCAACGTGGGAACGTGTCGGCTATAATGGGAACGTTATCCACCAGTAAAGAGCTAGAAGAAGTCTTTATTTTGTAATTGCGGAGAAGGGAGGTTAGGAGTAAAAAAGACATCATTGGTTCATCAATTATGTAGCAACCGAGCAAGGAGTATGGAGAGACAGCTCCCAGTCCATAAGTTTATATGAAAAATTACGGCATAAATGCTGTACCGTATGTCAAGGCAGTGACATAACATGACATAACAGGTCATTTTTGCGTCTTAATTGTAGCCTGTACTGCATACAGAAAATTTGTTATTGTTATATAAACATATGTGTATTTTTATTATTATATGTATTTTTTATGATTATCAGTATTTGACATAATTTGAATTGAATTTGTCTCAAAATCCTGATATATGCCTTCTTACACCCTTGTCTGCAACCACCTATCTGAATGGGCTTCCCCAAAGTTACAGATAAATCGGCGCCCTTGAGTGGTAGAGCGGTTCACCTTTGGTGCGTGAAACACCTGATTCGATTCTATCTGACACCAATTGGGCTTTATTAAGGACAACATTCCGGTTCATTAGTTTTCTATTTTTTTTCGTTTCTTTACACTTTTATCCGTTATTTCGTTAATTATAATCCTTACTTTTCCATTGGCATGGGCGATAAATCGAAATACGTTCAAGCAAATAAATAAATAAATAAATAAATAAAAGCTCCCTGGACATGATTATCTTTGAACAAGCTTTTAATTCTGATTTGATGTGAAGTTTATGTGCCTTAAAATTGCAGGCTGTATTGCATACAGAAAATTAGGATTTCACGATTTCAGATTTTCAGATGTTAAATATATTTCTGCATTAACTGAGAGCAATTTTTCTGTAATTAATTAACTTCAACAGTAGAGTACAAAAATATTGGTCACAAGGGATTGCGTGTTTTTTTCTCTATATATATTCATCCTGTACTCTACTGTAATATTAATATAGTGAATGTTTTCCTCGTATCGCACGAAAGGACTAGAACTCCGAAACATTCCGTTCCAAACGCCACTGATTCCTTTATATTATTATTTTTTATAACGAACAGAAGAAAGCATTTTAATATTTTTATAGAAAAAGTACAGAATACTGAATAATAAATATACGGTAGCGAGTACTCTGTACCTAACTTCGCCTTGAACATGCTAAATCACAGTAGAAGGGTGTACAATTATAGTTAGTCTTCAGTGGGAAATGTGAAATTCTTGGAAGACTGACTCATTATTTAAATACATTAACTTAAATTGATTATTTTAAACAAATACATTGATTTAACGAGATTTGGTTCATTCTTCTAATGTGACGACTTGATCAACATTTAGCTAAATCTAAATTTAAGACTATTTTTATTTCACTCTTTGTTATTTTGATCGGATTGAATCCTTAAAAACTTGAATGTTTTCATTATGTGGCAAGGACACTTATCTGATTCTCATTATATGTGATGTTGGCCAACTTTTTAAATTTCTTTCTCGTGTTAGTGCAAATGTTTGCTGACTCTTTCTTTAAACCTTTTGGGGGCGCTGAAATATATAATTATTATTATTGAACATATTTTAAAGCATAATCACATTGTCTATTCAAAATATACGATAGATTTTTATCATATGTATCTAATAATCACTCAGAGGTCAATCGCGTTGTTTTATCACTTTCTTCGCCCAGCTGTTACTCCACACGGTAATTTTCGAATGAGAACGAACTTTTTAATACATCGCTGGAGCTATTAACCTCCTTAAGTTCGTTATTAGAGTCAATCCGTTAACACTTTCACGGTTAACGATCACTTAAACTGTGGCTATTCATATCCCAGTTTCTACTATTGAATAAAAAGGAGTATAATTGTAGAGTGGTAGAAGTTAGACATCGTGCAACTAGATAATAGCAATTATGCTCTAGTGGTTGACATCTACCAGACGGAATTGAAATTTTGGTCGTGACCTTACTTACTGACTTAGCAATGCTTATTATCGTCAATAAATAGTTACAGATTTATCCTTTCTTTTCCTTTAATCTATCATGCCTAATTATACATCCATATTCATTTATAAAACAATGTTAATAGCATATTTCCCCTTCTTAACTACGCTGACTTTGGAAAACTCATGGGATATCTACCTAATATTTGGTTGACCCCTCTTTGGTCCTTTAAGTTCCCGGTACACTTCCGGAGCCAGTTGACACCACAAAGTCTGCAAAGCGGCAGCCAATTGCAGCAATAGCGCCTTACTACGGCCTTAGGGGAAGTCGCGTGAAGTTGGCCCAACCACATCGTAGAAATACAAAAAATTTTATGTCAAGATTTAGTGCTTAATTAGTGCTAATTAGTGCTCAAGAATGCAGAATTATTGCTCAATTGGTTTTCGAGATATATTGATTATTAAGATGGTTGGGCCAACTTCACGCTTTCTAAAAATTGTTTCAAAATTCAAATTAAATGGTATAGGTAATTAGTGCTTAATTAGTGCTCTTCATCCCACATGGTCCCAGAATTAGTGCTCAATAAATAAGAGTATACGGGGCATATGTATTTTTGGGGTAAATGTGAGTTGGCCCAACCACTTCGAAAGAAATCAAAAATTTTCATGTCACGAATTAGTGCTTTCAATCCCGCATGGTCCCAGAATTAGTGCTCAATTTATTCTCGAGATATATTGATTATTAAGATGGTTGGGCCAACTTCACGCTTTCTAAAAGTTGTTTCAAAATTCAAATTAAACGGTATAGGTAATTAGTGCTTAATTAGTGCTCTTCATCCCACATGGTCCCAGAATTAGTGCTCAATAAATAAGGGTATACGGGGCATATGTATTTTTGGGGTAAATGTGAGTTGGCCCAACCACTTCGAAAGAAATCAAAAATTTTCATGTCACGAATTAGTGCTTTCAATCCCGCATGGTCCCAGAATTAGTGCTCAATTTATTCTCGAGATATATTGATTATTAAGATGGTTGGGCCAACTTCACGCTTTCTAAAAGTTGTTTCAAAATTCAAATTAAACGATATAGGTAATTAGTGCTTAATTAGTGCTCTTCATCCCACATGGTCCCAGAATTAGTGCTCAATAAATAAGGGTATACGGGGCATATGTATTTTTGGGGTAAATGTGAGTTGGCCCAACCACTTCGAAAGAAATCAAAAATTTTCATGTAACGAATTAGTGCTTAATTAGTGCTTTCAATCCCGCATGGTCCCAGAATTAGTGCTCAATTTATTCTCGAGATATATTGATTATTAAGATGGTTGGGCCAACTTCACGCTTTCTAAAAGTTGTTTCAAAATTCAAATTAAACGATATAGGTAATTAGTGCTTAATTAGTGCTCTTCATCCCACATGGTCCCAGAATTAGTGCTCAATAAATAAGGGTATACGGGGCATATGTATTTTTGGGGTAAATGTGAGTTGGCCCAACCACTTCGAAAGAAATCAAAAATTTTCATGTAACGAATTAGTGCTTAATTAGTGCTTTCAATCCCGCATGGTCCCAGAATTAGTGCTCAATTTATTCTCGAGATATATTGATTATTAAGATGGTTGGGCCAACTTCACGCTTTCTAAAAGTTGTTTCAAAATTCAAATTAAACGGTATAGGTAATTAGTGCTTAATTAGTGCTCTTCATCCCACATGGTCCAGAATTAGTGCTCAATAAATAAAGGCATACGGATGATATTTAGAATTGGGTTATAATTGAAGTTTCTTAATTAAGGTATACTTATTCCTATAGAAAATATTCCTAAACATATATAAAATATTTTTGTAACCTAAAGATTGTTTCATACATTTCATTTGTAGTATCTCTTTTCTTATAAAAAACATGTACCCATAGATGATGTACTGCGACCTTTCTCAGTCCTCGCAGTGCAGTTGACCCTTTCCCTCGCGAGGAAATTTATTCATTGCCCTCACTCTGTTTGGGGTACGGAAACTTGTCTTCGTCCTTGCGTATTCTCCTCCTCGCAGTGGCCCTCACACTCGTTCACCCTCACCCTCGCGAAGGAAGTTGTCTGGGGCCCTTCCTCGCCCATGTCCTTGTGTTGGGAATTTGTCCTCTCCCTCGTGCAATCTCGCCCTCCCTCTCGAAGCTTGTCCTCGCCCTCGTGTACCCCCGCACTCGCGTCATTGTGGGCAAAGAAATTTGAGAATGAGGATGGTCTCAAGAGGGTTACCCTTGCGAGAATGAACACCTCTGCATGAAGTTACATATTTTTTTGTATATAAGAATTTGGGTACCAACACTTAAAAATTACTTATTGTCTTTAGGATTTTATAATAACACCGACTCAATGCTAGATATAGTGCCTCGTGTATTTGACCCGAAAACTTTGAACCCCTCCCAACATTTTTTTTGGGGGGGGTGTGCGCCTGGATTTAGGGCTATGCGTTTGACGCCTGTAAGAAAACGTGTCACTTCCAATAGAAGAGCCTACAATAACAATCGGATAGTTCAACTTAATACGTGAGGATAGTTAATAACAATGAGCAACAGCCTTTGGCGCGGGATGCTCTGGAACGATTCCCGGCGGGAACTTATGTGGTTCGGATTCAACGTTAAGTTATATGTCCACGTCTCATATAGTCTTGCTGCTGAAAGTGACCCTAAACTCAAATCAAACTAGGAACAATTATCAACATCGGCATCTTTGCTATCTTAGTCAGCGTTTTTCAGCTCAAGAATGTACTATTGAATCAAAAGCAGTTTAACGACATTTTATCTTCATTTAATTTTTTCTCCCCCTCCCCTGCAAAAACAATTACGTCTGCCAACAGTTCACTTACAATTGCATTAGAAATAGTATTTTATTCTGATCGTGATTGTGTTGCATTCTGTTATGCATTTTCAGCATAAGAATCATCACCATTTGACATCTAAACGCTAATTAGATTTTAAGTATGAGGTATTTGGAAAGGAAAAGGACTCCATGACTTACATTAAGTAAAACAATATTGTTACTACATGCCTTCCATTGCTCCAACAATTGGATTTGGTTTTGCTACGTTTCTTTATTTGAAACGCTTGAAACGCTAACAGTTTTGAAAAATGAATGCAACATTATCAGAAGTTTGCTTAATTTTCAGCTTACAGTAAAAAGGATGAAAGGAAAATTACTATAATATGATGTCTGACAGTGGAAGAAAATGAAAAGAAACATAGACACTAGCGACTAGTAGAAAAAAATAGATTTTTATAACATAATAGAATATATGAACGATCATAACTTATACAGTAAGTGTAATATTAGCAGTGCAATAACACTAGAAAAAAATTCAATAATATTGGTTATATTTTATGTTACCAGACATACTTCAGAATGCAAATGTTCCAATTCTTATAATACAATAAATTTTCATAAAACGAAGTAGATCATTTTCATTATTCTACATAAAAAGTGTACCCAAATTCATGTTATAATTCAGTATCTAATAACGAAAATTAATTATAAAAGTAATAAAAAAGATTATTTTTTTTATAATACAGTGTTCTCTTCTTTCTTGCCTCGACCATAGATTGGTGGGCAACATGGAAATTTTAAAACTTTTCTCTCCCTTACGAGAGCTGTTTTAATACTTTGATAAGGTCGTAACTGCATCTAGATTCCTTGGTCTTCCTCGTTTTCCTTTTTCCTTTCGCACTATCCACAGGATGATCCAATCGGATTGCCGAATAAGATGGCCAAGCATATTGTTTCTTCTTTTTCCTATTATCTTCACGATCTGTCGTCCTTCATTAAATTCCTTTAGTACGTCTTCACACACACAATAATACAGTACCACAAATAAAATAGTCTTAATCATATTTGCATTTTGTTTGTTTACAGATGATTAGACAAAAATTTACATAAAACATTTTACCCCAGAATTAACCCTCCGTTATAAAGGTAGGTTCGCGCAACGCCACTGAAAGGTGGGGTGTATTGCACCCCATCACCTCAAATAGCTTTGGCTATATTTTTAGCTCATTTTTAATGAGTTGGGATATAATATTGCTATTATATGATTTTACTATTATATTATTGATTGTTTTTTCTTTTTTGCTTTCTAACCCGTGGAATCATCTAGTAGTTACATAAGTCATACACCCCATCTTTACGACGGAGAGTTAGGAAAATGTTAAATTATCATATTTCATTCACCAAAGTCACCAATTGAAAACATGTAACTTTAGAAAGACAGACAATACACTGCAAGGGCGCACTTACGGAGGGTCTATCGGGTCCGGACCTCCCCCAAACTTCGTAATTTAAAATATACAATATGAAGGAAAGGTAACGGAACTTTTTCTTTACAGATAACCACTAACTCCATCTATTGAAGCAATTATCTGCTCAACAAAACTGCAATCATGAGAACCGATTAACAGTGTCAAGTTATAGCAAGAAAAGTGAGTGTATTTGGTGTCACCTTGTTACAAAAACACGATGGAGCAAAAAGCCAATATTAAATTTTGTTTCAAGCTACTTAAATCATTTAGACAAATATCGGAAATGATGAAACAAGTGTATGGCGATCAGTGTTTATCTCGTATACGTGTGTTCGCGATTTCGGGACGGTCGTGAGTCCTTGGAAGACGACCCAAAACCAGGCAGATCGGAAAACAAAAATCTGGTGGAACAAGTGCGAAAAATGATCGTATACGATGCGAATGTGACTGTGAGATGGATGGCGGAGGAATTAAATACAACAAAAGACATGGTTCACGAAATTTTACCAAAGGCTTTAAAGAAACAAAAAGTCTGTGCTCGATTTGTTCCGCACACCTTAATTGCTCGCGTTGAACATTGCAAGGACCTGATTAAAACAGCCGGATGGAACAGAACATTCCTGAAATCGATTGTAACTGCTGACGAGACTTCTTGTTTCAAGTACGACTCGCAAATAAAACTCTAAAGTGCTACTTGGAAGTCCCCAAGTTGTCCGAATGTGAAAAAAAATTGTGTTTTCAAAAGCCACGTGAGAAGACAATGTTGATTTATTTTTTGGACGCTTGTCTAGTTAGACCAACCACCAACACTAAAACGACCGGAACATATTTCAGAATTATGGGCTATTTATGGGCTAATTAGTTGCTCTAATCCCAATTTTTGGGTTCCTACTGTTTAGCGAGAAATCGAATTCAAAATGGGCGAGTCTAGCTTGATATCAAGCTAGAACCCCCCATATGGTTACAATGGTCCGATCGAAAAAATTCAAACGGGAGAATTATGGGCTATTTATGGGCTAATTAGTTGTTCGAATCCCAATTTTTGGGCTCCTACTTTTTAGTGGGAAATAGGAATCAAAATGGGCGAGTCTTGCTCGACATCAAGCTAGAACCACCCATGCCGTAATGATGCTCCGATCCAACAAAACTCAAACACCGGAATTATGGGCTATTTATGGGCTAATTATTGCTCTAATTCCGAGTTTGGGGGTGTTACCGTTTAGCAGGAATTCTTCATCAAGTTGTAGGATTCGGCTTAACTTCTAGCTACAAATCTAGTGCTATAACACTTCGATCAAATAATTAAAATGCCGGAATTATGGGTTATTTGTGTGCTGGTTAGTTACTCTATTGTCGATTTTGGTTCATCTATCGTTCGCCTGAAATATCATGCAAGATTTGTATTGATTTCTAGATAACATGGGATGATAATTTCAAAGTTGCAGTGTGGAAACGTCTATGTCTATTAATTGAAAATTGATTTATTTGCATTCTCAGCGAATGCAAATATATATCTCTACTAGTAAATCCATGAATTGTCTTTTCACGTTTTTATGTTCATTATATTCATTATGAGTAAAGTGGGAGGAAATGGGAGAGCCCCGATAAAATCTAAACACATGTTGTTTGTCAACCACAAAGATCCCTTGGTGCGATCTGGGATCGAACCAGGGATCACACGCACAATCGGTAAACGCTCTACCTCTGTGCCACTGTGCCCCCAGCAACGGCGAAGAGGCATTTCTCTTGCACAAAAAATGTATTTAAAAAAAAATGATATTTCACTATATAAATTCTATATATACACTACTTACTTCCAAACATAATGAAGATAAACACGTGAAAAAAGAATTCATGGATTTACTAGTAGAGATATAGATTTACATTTGCAGAGAGTGCAAATAAATCAATTTTCAGTTAATGAGCATCGATGTTTTCTCACTGCAACTTTGAAAGTATCGATCTTGCATCGTTTGGCCTAATCCTCGTTTCGCCTAACCAATTATCTGACACTTTTATGACAGATAAAAGATAAGCTTTATGTCCGCCATTTTAGGCGAAATAAGGATACTCGTTTGGCCTAATCCTCGTTTTGCCTAAAATGGTGGACTATTAAAAAATCTTGGAGATAAAACTGGAGGGAAATTTTTCGAAAAAAAATATTCCCTACTATGTGAAGAGCTGAACAATACAATTAGTTTTCCCATAACTAATTTGTAATAGGACTATTTGCTTTCGGAAAAAATGTTTCGACAATTGTACAGTTACTTTTCCGTTCCATTTTGAGAATATTAATGCCCCCACAGGGTGTATAGTGACTATATTTGAGATGAGAGAAACACAAAAAGTTACACCTGTTATTAATTTTGTTTAAAGGTGAGTGCTGTTCAAAAGTAACTTTTAGTTTGCAGTTTGTTTCCAAATATCTGATATTGTCAAATGGTACTGCTAATCGGTACGTTAAAGGAAATATAGTTTTCTGTGTTTCTTCTTATGTAGGTGTAAAAGTTGTTTTATTGTAGGTTTTGATCTTTCAGACGATTTCATTCCAGTTTCAACGCTTTTTTGAAACTGTTAATGCATTATAGGAGATCCGATTGTGATTCTATTGTAATTAAAATTCGTATGAAATTTGTAACTATTTCGAGCTAGATCTGACAAAAGATCCCTAAATTTGCTCATAACTTAACAATGGACAATTGTGATCGCAATGAGTGATTTGTGACAAATCGCTCCGCTGACAAATTGCTCTTTGGATAATTCCACAATTCAAACATCTTAATGCGTTACTGACAAAGAAAGAAGAAAAATATATTTCATTTCTTATTATTACTTTTGAAATTACAACTTTTGAGTTGAATTTCCACTCGTTTCACATACTACCGGGAATGTCCATAGCATAAGTCTCTGAGATGCACAATGAGATTGAAATCCGGTTTTTTTCGGTGGTTGTTTCAGCAGGAAGAAGTTGAATGCTACTCCAAACAGATGGTGGCCAACCGGGATCTGTTACGAAGGTGGTTGTCCTGCTGGGTGAGTGAGTCGGCAGACATATCGCATTTGTAGTCAATTAGTCCCGGTTTCGAGTTCAAATGGAGGACAATTTCTCTCGGATGTAAGGCGAGAAGCGATTTGATTCCGCTTTAAGCTTATGTGACCGCTTCCAGCATAACCCGGTTGTTGTATAATAACACCAAGATGAAACAAACTTATTTCTCTCCATATGTGATATAAATACATACAGCAAATCATTAAAAAAAAAAAAAAGACCTGGTTTAAACTCAAAAATAACGGATTTAAACAAAAAACGGGTTTATTGTTGTTGTTGTTTTTTTTTTTTAAACTGTTTTTGTCAACCCTGCATCGCACCATGCTACTCGTTTATTGGTCCAGTCACGGCATTCTGTTGCCAGTGTAAAACATTAACCGTAGTGACATATAATGACAAGTAGTAACCTCGTGGGTTATCGGCTTCTGAAGTCCATAAGATGAAGCGAACGTTGTCTACTAACTATCCGGCTGAACCACTTATTCAGTTGGGTGTCCGTCTTGGCTAAGGTTTACTGGTGTTCGGTGCAGTAAGCAAAGTTATGGAAACATTTATACCTTGTTCTCTTACATGTGAGTTTCTTTTTACATTGTTAAATTACTGTAGATTTCTAAATTATGCAGATTCAATATTGAAACCGGAAATATATCTATAACTTACGGCAGGAATAGAGTGATAATGTGAGACATGCAACCTGTTTATCGGAAGCTGAATTCTCATCAAAAACGATTTCTCATTATCTCTTACGATTTTTAATATTTAGGAATCAATATTGAAACCGAAAGTTGTACTAGTTCTTACTTTAATAGAAGACTCAAGATGAGATGAAATCTATTCTTAAGATTTGGAATCCATACCATAAATCGTTTGGATCGTTAGAGAACGTGTCGATATGTATACGATATATGAGTAGGCCAATGACAAAACCCGTTAAATTCACTTTTTTTTAAAAAAAATGAGATAGTGGTTGCTCTGGAAACCTTACTTGGAAAGCTATTATTTCCAAATAGTATTCAGTAGAAAAAGCCATTTTAACTAGTTGAAAATTGAGATTGAAATATGTGCCAATTACCAAAACTTGTTAAATCCATCATGGCAACAGATGCAAAACCAGTTAAATCACTCTTCCATATTCAGTTTCATAAACTGTTAAATCCCAAACCTGCAAATAACCTAATGAGAAAAGCAGAATCAAACCCGGTTAATTCCATATTTCAAACAATTTGAGGTTTCGTACTGTATAGGATTAGTTTAGTAATCTGAATATTTATTGCAACTCTTCGTAAATCATTCGAAATTTTATTTGGCAGAATTTGAAGCGTGTGCTTTCATTATTTTTTTACTTTTGAACTGAAAATTGAAAAAAAGAAAATGAAATCTTTAGTTTTACGTCCCACAGTTATGCCAGTTAGCTAAAAGAGACGGTGATGATGAGAAATGAATGAAATGAAGAAAGTGGGAGGAAACGGGAGAACCCCAATAAAACCCACGGTCATGGTGTTTGTCCACCACAAAGTCCACATGGCGCAAGCTGGGATCGAACCAGGGGCCCCAAGCACCGGAGGTGAACGCTTTGCCACTGAGCCACCGCGCACACTGGAATGAAAATGGAGACACTATACGTCTTAACCTAACTGTTCGTGAAACTTTTCTGTGCTTATTTGGTTTTCTTTAATAATTACTAGACAAATGCACGCAAAATCGAAAGAAAACGATACTCTAAGCAGCAATGATCATAATTTTGTTATCAGACAACACCAAAATTGTCTAGAAAACGTACAAGACACATGAAAAACTGGAAACGAAATGTAGCCAAAAAGACAAGGTGAGTGGACTATCTATGGTTAAAAGTCGTTTGTTTTGTATTTCAGGGTAACTCTTTACTTTGAACAGAACATTGTTGGATTAGGTTCTTCTCTAAACGGTCTCTTCAGCTTCAGCAGAACCTCATTCTTAAAACGTCTCGTGTCAATTATCATTCAAAATTATAACATGCTTCTGGTACAACATGTTAAAAAATTTTGCCACTTATTTACCATTTCTAATTCTCTTTCTGCCACTGTTTTGCTCAAACTCAACATTTGCACATTTTGTTTTGCTATATTTCAAATTCATATATTGGGATAATTGGCAAATTAATACTCACCCTATGTCAGTCCATAAAAGGTTACAAACTCTTCCAAAATATAGTCATTCAGTTTAGAAATGTATAGGCCTACAGATAGGTATAATTAACTCCGCTTGTAGTTACGAAGGGTTTGACGATTGAAAGCAGCTCAAAGCTCACGTTTTATAAAGAGGTTTTTGAGGAATAGAAAATCGAGAAAATGGTGATGCACCAGAGGACGACGGCGATATGGATTTCCATTTAGTAGATGATGATGGAGAGGAGGTTACATAATTCAATTTTTTGCACATTTGTATCCACTGCTTTCAATTTAGAATAAAATTAATGTAGCATTTATATATCCATATTCATTTGTGCTAATCTTGTGCAATGTATAGTTGATAATAAATTCCACTCCACCCCACCCCAATATTTTAGTAGGCATAATACTGATTTCTGACTCTGACTCCCTTTCTTTTTCATAGGTTTTGTATCTTGAGCCTCAACAAAAATGGCCGCTCGTCCAGATACAAAAGCTGTTATGTCCATTTACATACGCAAAACCTGTTTAATCCAAACTATTTCCTTCAATAACGTAATTCACAGACTAGTGTGATTATACAGCTTTCGACAGACCAACACTCACATTGTTCTTAATTTTTTTAATGTTCTCTAGTTTCTCATATTATTTTACAATTATGACGTGTTTAAACAGTTGTTCTCGATTTGTCACAAATTATAAAATTTGAATTTAACGGGTTTTGCTATTCCCCTACTCATATATATTCGTATATATCCATGGTCCTAGTAAATACATAAAGGAGTTTTGGTAATCCTAACTCCTCGAAAATAGTTAATATAATATTAATCTATATATTTTGCATTTCTTAATTCTTTATATACTAGGGAATTTTCTCTTATATAATATCCCTCTAGTTGAATTTCCACGATTTTTTCATTGTCCGCCATTTTAGGCGTAACGAGGATTAGGCCAAACGAGGATCCTTTTTTCGCCTAAAATGGCGGGCACAAACCTTATCATTTATCTGTCATAAAAGTGTCAGATAATTGGTTAGGCGAAACGAGGATTAGGCCAAACGTGGCAACACGGAAAGTATCATACCACCTTATCTAAAAATCAATATCAATCTTGCATGAGATTTCTTGCTAACGATAGAAGAAAAAACTCGACATTAGAGCAACAATTTAGCATGCAAATAACCCATAATTCCTACGTTTTGATTCTTTTCATCGGAGTATTATAGCCCTAGGTTTATTGCTAGAAGTTAAGCCAAATCTTACAATTTGATAAAGAATTCCTGCTAAAAGGTAGCAGCCCCAAACTCGGAATTACAGCATCAATTAGCCCATAAATAGCCCATATTTCTGACGTTTGGTTTTCTTCGATTCGAGATGTCTAACCGTAAGAAGGGTTCTTACTTCATGTCAAGATAGACTCGCCCATTTTGATTCCGATTTCCCGCTTAAAAGTAGGAGACTAAAAATCAGGATTAGAGCAACTAATTAGCCCATAATTCTAGCGTTTGAATTTTTAAGATCAGACAATTGTAACCGTACGTCTTTTCTTTTAGCTTGATGACAAGCTAGACTCGCCCATTTTGAATCCGATTTCCCGCTAAACAGTAGGAGCCCAAAAATTGAGATTAGAGCAACTAATTAGCCCATAAATAGCCCATACATCTGGCGTTTGATTTTTTTCGATCGGACCAATTGTAACCGTAACAGTATGGGTGGTTCTAGCTTGATGTCGAGCAAGACTCGCTCATTTTGATTCCGATTTCCCACTAAAGAGTAGGAGCCCAAAAATTGAGATTAGAGCAACTAATTAGCCCATAAATAGCCCATAATTCTGGCGTTTGAATTTTTTCACTCGGACCATTGTAACCATATGGGGGGGTTCTAGCTTGATATCAAGCTAGACTCGCCCATTTTGAATCCGATTTCCTACTAAACAGTAGGAGCCCAAAAATTAGGATTAGAGCAACTAATTATCCCATAAATAGCCCATAATTCTGGCGTTTGAATTTTTTTGATCGGACCATTGTAACCGTATGGGGGGTTCAAGCTTGATATCAAGTTAGACTCGCCCATTTTGAATCCGATTTCCCACTAAACAGTAGGAGCCCAAAAATTGGGATTAGAGCAACTAATTAGCCAATAAATAGCCCATAATTCTGGCGTTTGATTTTTTTCGATCGGACCATTGTAACCATATGGTGGATTCTAGCTTTATATCAAGCAAGACTCGCCCATTTTGAATCCGATTTCCCGATAAACAGTAGGAGCCCAAAAATTGGGATTAGAGCAACTAATTAGCCCATAAACAGCCCATAATTCTGAGATATGTTCCGGTCGTTTTAGTGTTGGTGGTTGGTCTAACTTGACACGCGTATTTTTTGGGGCTACGGTGGCTCATTGGTAGAATGTTTACCTCTGATGCATGGGGTCCTCGGTTCAAACCCTGCTGTCGCCAAGTGAACTTGGTGGTGGACAAACACCGTGTGCGTGGGTTTCCTCTTGGTTCTCCCGTTTCCTTCCACTTCATTCCACCATTTCATACATTTCTCATCATCACCGTCTCCTTTAGCCTAACCGGCATAAGCGTGGGACGTAAAACTAAAAAAATGCTTTTCATTTTTTCATTTTGATTTATTTTTATGATTCCGAAGGTATTATGCTTCGGAAATTCGTTCCACATGGTCAAACCGTTAATGGTGAATATTATCTGGGTGTTATGGAGCGTTTGTGGAAGCAAATCGTTCGCGTAAGGTCCGAGTGTCAAGCACCAGGCATTTGGTCTTTATGTCGCAGTTCGTGACTTTGCTTCTGCATCCTCCGTATTCGCTTGATTATCACTGTGTGATTATTCCTTATTCCCAAAATTAAAATTGGCTATAAAAGGAACCTTTTATGACAATGTTACACACTTCCAGTCTGCCGTGACGACGGTCATTGAGGGGCTTCCAAGAAAGGACATTAAAAACTATGCTAGCATTGGTTGAACGTGCCCAGCGGTGTATTGATGCGGAAGGGATGTATTTTAAATTAAAAAAGTACAATTGGTAAAATACTTAATTCATTTTGTTTAATTTGAAAAGTTACGTTATTTTTCCAACATACTGTGTACATTTGCACCCTTCCTTAATAAAATTATACGTGCTTAGCAGATAAATCCTTGATATAGGCTAAAGATTTAACCTTACTCATCATCTGTACTATTTCTCTTCTGATAAAAACAATCTAATTTTATCATTTTTCGTGAAAGTATAACTGTTAGTATTTAAAAATTATTTATATTTTTGTTTTCGGCTGTTGAATAATACCCATTAGATACTAGATATACACAGTGTCTTGTATTATCGAAACCTTCCCAACAAAAATTTCCCTGTTATGCTACACAGTTGTGAGCAACACAAATTTTAACATTTACTTTTAGAACAACATCATAAAAATAAAAGTGAAACAACCAGATAAATATAAGATGTATCAACCTGTGAGGAACCGAACTCAGAAGCTCCCGACGTGCAAAGCTATGGAACACCTCCTATCCTGTCGAGCCAAACCTCTGTCTGGCCGAGTTCAGCTATCAAATATACCAAGATTTAAAGAATATTTAGTTGTAGTGGGACATCTTCAAATTTGAATTTTACCTACCTCAGCATTTTGTCTATTATTTGTACATTTTCGTACAACCAAGAAAAACTGTACCATTCAAATAAACAAAGGAGGCTCATTAAAAAATTTGAACCACTTCGATCAAACGTAGTGCGACATCTTCAAATTCGAATTTTAACTAACTCAAAACTTTGTCCATTTTTTGGATATTTTTGTACAAGCAAGGAAAAAAATGTACTATTCAGATAACAAAGGAAGCTCTCAAAACTTTGAACCACTTCGATCAAATGTAGTGCGACATTTTCAAACTCGAATTTTAACTAGCTCAGAATTTTTTCCAATTTTTGTACCTTTTTGAACCATCAAGAAAAAAATTGTACCATTCAAATAAACGAAAAGGTGCCTCATTTTAAGATTTTGGGGTTGCATTTAGTTGTAGTGCAACATCTTCAAATTCAAATTTCACTAGTTCATAATTTTGTACAATTTGTTTAAAATCAACAAAAAATTTTGTAACATTCAAGTTAACAAAGGAGGCTTATTACAAAATTTGGGCTATTTCGATCACCTATAGTGTGATCTCTTCAAATTCGAATTTTAACTAGCTCAGAAGTTTGTCCAATCTTTGTACCTTTTCGTACCACCAAAAAAACAAAACTGTACCATTCAAAAAATGAGGGAGGACTATTTCAAAATATTCGCCACTTCGATCACCTTCGGTGCAACGCCTTCAAATTCGAAATTTTACTAGCCCAAAATTTTGCACTATTTTTGTACCTCTTCGTTCCACAAAAAACAAAATGATACCATTCAAGTAAACGAGGAAGGGCCATTTCAAAATTTGTGGGTGAATTTAGTTGTAGCGCGACATTTTCAAATTCTAATTTTAACTAGCTTAGAATTTTGTACTATTCCTGTAGCTTCTTGTACCACCAAGAAAAAAACTGTTCCATTTACATAAACGAAGGGAGGCCAATCCAAAACTTTTGAGTACATTTAGTTGTAGTATGACATCTGAAACATGAATTTTGACTGGCTCAGAACTTTTTACTATTATTTTGTCTACGGAGTTCCTACAGGAAATGTTAGAAAATTTGATTCTTATCAGGGAAAGTAGGATAAATTACTGAAAAGTACCTTGATATCAGGAAATAATTGATAAGTTTTTGATAGGAAAAAGTAGGCGTACCCGAAAATTTAGGAAATGTATACATCACTAAAATTTCAAAATCTTCAGTGCGACGTCTTCAAAATCGAACTTTTACTAGACCAGAATTTTGTACTATTTTTGTAACTTTTCGTTCCACAAAGAAACAAATTCAAATTTGAAGATGTCGCACTAGAACTAAATGCAGTCCAAATTTTGAAATGGCCCTCCCACCTTTATTTGAATGGCACAATTGTTATGCTTGCTACAAAAAGGTACAAAATTAGTACAAAGATATGAGCTAGTTAAAATTCAAATTTGAAGATGTCGCACTACAATAAATCGGCCCTAAAAATTTTGAAATGGCTGTCCCTCGTTTATTTGAATGGTATCATTTTGTTTCTTCCTGGAATGAAAAGGCACAAAAATAGTACAAAATTCTAACCAAGTAAAATTTCAAAGTGGAAGACGTTGCCAATTAATTTGAAAAGTGATCGAAGTGGCCAATATTTAGAAATAATCCTCCCTCGTTTATTTGAATGATACAAAATCTTTTCTTTTTGGTACAAAAAGGTACAAAAACTGAACAAAATTCTGAGCTACTTAAATCCAAATTTGAAGATGTCGCACTACTACTAAATGGACACCGAGATTCATCCCCCAGACGATGAGCTACTTGCCCTACAAATCATTGAGATTCGGTCAGTAGCCATCAAGAAATAAGCCTGGAGTGAAACTATAAATTCTCGTATGTAAAGTGAAGTGTAAATTATTTTGATGCCTCATAAAATATAACAACTTGCATAAACAACTTAGAAATCAATACTTTATACAAAGCTATTACGATTACAACCTCATTATTTGAGCAAAGCACCTCGGTCCAAATCAGTACTACATCCTAACAACAGCGGGGTTAATTTTACGTAAATCCAAACCATAAATATGCCAGATAAACTCTTACTTCCTGAGCACTAATTCTAAGGACGTTAAATGAAGACTTCTAAAAAAAAAATACTAAATCCTGAGAAAAACACATTATTTTTTCCAAAATTGGCTGGGTAACATACGCATATGTCGAAACTATAAATATGCCCTCCAAGCCTTTATTTGTTAAGATCTAACTCTCGGTCTATCTGGGACAAAAAGCACTAATTAGACATTAACACCTGCCGTGCCAAATTTTACTTTTCTTGTAACTGGTTCAGTCAACTTCAAATTTACCCCAAATATAAATGTGACACTTATGATCCCATTTATAGAACACAAATTATGGTACAATGCGGGATTGAAAGCACAAATTAGGCACTAAAACCTGACTCAAAAATGTTTCATTTTCTTCTAAGCGGATGGGCCAATTTCACATTCACCCCAAACGTACATATAAGCAGTATACCGGTACTCTTCTTTATTGAGCATTCTGGCATAATGTGGGATTGAAAACACTAATCAAACAATAACTCTTAACGTGAAAATTTCCATTTTTCTTGTAAGTGCTTAGGACAACGTCATAAATAAATATGTCGCATATGTACTTACTTATTAAACAAAAAGTCTGGGACCTCGCGGGATTGAGAGCAAAAATCAGGTACTAATTGCTGACATGACAAATTTTTATACTGTTCTAACAGTAAGTAGTTGGGCAAAATTCACATTTACCCCAAAAATACATATGCCCCGTGTACACATATTTATTTAGCACTAATTCTAAGACAATGTAGGATGAAGAGCACTAATTACTTATCCAGTTTAATTTTAATTTGAAACAACTTTTAGAAAGCGTGAAGTTGGCCCAACCATCTTAGTAATCAAATTATCTCGAGAATAAATTGAGCACTAATTCTGGGACCATGCGGGATTGAAAGCACTAATTAAGCACTAATTCGTGACATGAAAATTTTTGATTTCTTTCGAAGTGGTTGGGCCAACTCACATTTACCCCAAAAATACATATGCCCCGTATACCCTTATTTATTGAGCACTAATTCTGGGACCATGTGGGATGAAGAGCACTAATTAAGCACTAATTACCTATACCGTTTAATTTGAATTTTGAAACAACTTTTAGAAAGCGTGAAGTTGGCCCAACCATCTTAATAATCAATATATCTCGAGAATAAATTGAGCACTAATTCTGGGACCATGCGGGATTGAAAGCACTAATTAAGCACTAATTCGTTACATGAAAATTTTTGATTTCTTTCGAAGTGGTTGGGCCAACTCACATTTACCCCAAAAATACATATGCCCCGTATACCCTTATTTATTGAGCACTAATTCTGGGACCATGTGGGATGAAGAGCACTAATTAAGCACTAATTACCTATACCGTTTAATTTGAATTTTGAAACAACTTTTAGAAAGCGTGAAGTTGGCCCAACCATCTTAATAATCAATATATCTCGAGAATAAATTGAGCACTAATTCTGGGACCATGCGGGATTGAAAGCACTAATTAAGCACTAATTCGTGACATGAAAATTTTTGATTTCTTTCGAAGTGGTTGGGCCAACTCACATTTACCCCAAAAATACATATGCCCCGTATACCCTTATTTATTGAGCACTAATTCTGGGACCATGTGGGATGAAGAGCACTAATTAAGCACTAATTACCTATACCGTTTAATTTGAATTTTGAAACAACTTTTAGAAAGCGTGAAGTTGGCCCAACCATCTTAATAATCAATATATCTCGAGAATAAATTGAGCACTAATTCTGGGACCATGCGGGATTGAAAGCACTAATTAAGCACTAATTCGTGACATGAAAATTTTTGATTTCTTTCGAAGTGGTTGGGCCAACTCACATTTACCCCAAAAATACATATGCCCCGTATACCCTTATTTATTGAGCACTAATTCTGGGACCATGTGGGATGAAGAGCACTAATTAAGCACTAATTACCTATACCGTTTAATTTGAATTTTGAAACAACTTTTAGAAAGCGTGAAGTTGGCCCAACCATCTTAATAATCAATATATCTCGAGAATAAATTGAGCACTAATTCTGGGACCATGCGGGATTGAAAGCACTAATTAAGCACTAATTCGTGACATGAAAATTTTTGATTTCTTTCGAAGTGGTTGGGCCAACTCACATTTACCCCAAAAATACATATGCCCCGTATACCCTTATTTATTGAGCACTAATTCTGGGACCATGTGGGATGAAGAGCACTAATTAAGCACTAATTACCTATACCGTTTAATTTGAATTTTGAAACAACTTTTAGAAAGCGTGAAGTTGGCCCAACCATCTTAATAATCAATATATCTCGAGAATAAATTGAGCACTAATTCTGGGACCATGCGGGATTGAAAGCACTAATTAAGCACTAATTCGTGACATGAAAATTTTTGATTTCTTTCGAAGTGGTTGGGCCAACTCACATTTACCGCAAAAATACATATGCCCCGTATACCCTTATTTATTGAGCACTAATTCTGGGACCATGTGGGATGAAAAGCACTAATTAAGCACTAATTACCTATACCGTTTAATTTGAATTTTGAAACAACTTTTAGAAAGCGTGAAGTTGGCCCAACCATCTTAATAATCAATATATCTCGAGAATAAATTGAGCACTAATTCTGGGACCATGCGGGATTGAAAGCACTAATTAAGCACTAATTCGTGACATGAAAATTTTTGATTTCTTTCGAAGTGGTTGGGCCAACTCACATTTACCCCAAAAATACATATGCCCCGTATACCCTTATTTATTGAGCACTAATTCTGGGACCATGTGGGATGAAGAGCACTAATTAAGCACTAATTACCTATACCGTTTAATTTGAATTTTGAAACAACTTTTAGAAAGCGTGAAGTTGGCCCAACCATCTTAATAATCAATATATCTCGAGAATAAATTGAGCACTAATTTTGCGGTCTTGAGCACTAATTAGCACTAATTAAGCACTAAATCTTGACATAAAATTTTTTGTATTTCTACGATGTGGTTGGGCCAACTTCACGCGACTCTTAGGGGATGCCCTTCGTGTATGCGTAACCAACATTAGCGCATGTGCTCAGGATTTTTTTTCACAGTTTGATGCTTTTAAATTACGAATTACAAATCTACGTTTTCGGCATCTATGGTCGTGTTACCACTTCTCGTATGAGGGATGAAGTACTTCGGGAATCACTTGCCCGGTCAATTAGAGAGGATGAAAGGAAGGGGAGGAAACAAGCGGCCAGAAACCATTATGTAATTCATCGTTCCAGCTTTTACCTGGTGTGAATGAGGGGATCTTTACTAAGGATGGCTGGCATGAGGAAGCTTTTACATCTCGGCCGAGTATCCTCAACAAAAATCGAAGTATGAGTTCGATGTATGGTGAGGTGGAGCACAACTTTACGGTGCGTCGTGCAGTTAGGATGGTTATGATGTTACTCACGGAGGGTCGAATATCACAATATTCTCATTCCTGGGTTATTCAAGTTTTCCTGTGCAGCAATATGATCATTGTATTTCTATTAGGAGAAGGAGGTAACGCATACATTCTGCCGATACCGTGCTTGAACTAAAGTTCAGATAATGTTACTTCCGATCTGGTTCCACCTACTCGTTTTTTCCCGAAGATTAGGAGTATGTATTCTTAATACTTCGTTTCAGTCTAGAGCACTTCTTGGACTTCCTCAACCAGTTAGCTCTCCAGTTTTTGCTTATTGGTGTGTGTGTTTGCGTGTTAGAATTTTCGTTATTGTTGTTGTTAATGTATTGTTATTATATAGGCTCAGTTATTCGGGTGCCTTTTATTTTTCAACAGAACTTAATACTTTTAAAGGAATACTATCATACAGTTGAACAGCTGAGTAAACATTGTGGCTAAAGATTTGTTTACTACAGGCGAGTAATTTCAAGGACATCAAGTTATCAGAAGCCAAAACTTGCACGATTGTGCTTTAGATGGGAGGGCTACGTTATTGGCAACATAACATGGATCATACAACAGAAACGTCTATAATTGATAGTATTAGATTCGGAGATCCTCCAAGCCTTCCTCTTTCTTCCAGTAGAAAACTAGCTTGCTTTTCGTGTTCGAGGTTCAGATGCTCTCACGGACGCGCACACGTCAGTACTACGACTTTCACATTCACTCGGTTTCGGCGTATTCACGAAATAGTATTGCTCTGGGAGTGTTAATTTACGTACGTCAGAGTAATATATGATCCAGAAGTTGTAGTCCGAGCAAAGTTGGATTTAGATATGTTTTCAGACAGCAAATACTAAATGCAGTGTGTTTTGAAGTTTTGCCGGATTTCAAAATGTCATGTTTACAAAAATGAGAAGTGAATCAACTTCAAAAAATTAGTTAATCGTATTTACTAACGACATAGTGATTGAGAAATGAATTCACATTTTTAAAATACGTTCGCACATTTACTATACATTAGGTCCCATTCATAACTAACATTTATATGATAAATCTCAACATTAGAAACATTTTTCAGATCAATCACTCAGTATTACGTTTTAAACAGCAATGTGAAATGCTGAATAAATTAAACGCTTCGCTAAGAATTTAATTATTAATAGAACTATGTACATTTATAAATCTTTTCCTAAACGATTACTAGTTTCTTAAGAACATTCTTAACCAAGTGAAAGTTAAGGAAAACCTTTACCTAATTAAACATATCATCAAAAGAAGCGTTAAGGCAATGAAATGTTTCCCTCTTCCGTAAAAATAACTTTCAAATATTTGTACCGCTAAATATTTTCCTCGGACATCTTGGGACATACTATTACTTCTTGTGCATTCATTCGTAGGTTGAAGATATACCCTTACGGACATTTAAGCCACTATGTAATCTGATCTACTGAAAGAAGAACGTCCAACATTCAGGTGTGTGTGTGTCTTGGATGCAAGACCATAGGGAAAAAGATGGTGTTACCAGTGCTGCGTTCACAACTTCGAGTCACCGATTGGTCAGATTCAAACTAGAAAATTTAATTTTAAGATATAAGTTTACTTTTTGATAGGTATAAGCGAAACCCTGTGTGCCTTTATCATAGTTTTAATCAAAATAGCACAGAGATGTGCTATATATTATATGAAAGGTTGAACGAGCCGAAGAAAGATGATCATCTCAACTGAAGACCGAAACTTTATTTTTAGTGCATTTTGACGTATTTATCATTCCTAGTAGTGTTATATTGAAGAGAATACTTTATGTTAATATGTTAAACACCATTAGATGCGTAGAATATTTCGTTTTAGGTTAACGTAAAAGAGGATATAGCTAATTTGGTTCTCAACCTTTCATGTTGGAAGGCATAAACGGATGATTAATACCTGCCTATGGAGAATGTACGAACGTATTACTTTTTCGAGCAATGCTTTTATTTGCTAAGGAATTCTAAAAAGCCGTGGTGGCGTAGTTGGTAAGGAATTTACCATAGGACAGCCCGAGTACAATACCCGATGGGGACAACTATGTTTACAGTTTTACCTTCATTCCACTCAGGAGTTTACCTATTGTCTGTTACTTGAGTATCCGGTAAAACTCGGGGGTAAAGACGCCGGCGTGAGCTGCTGACTATATCACCCTCAGTGCGTGCACTGTAAAAAATGAGGTGTTGAAATAACACAAAATGACTAAAACTTTAGCGTGTTAGTTGTGTGTTAATTCAGCAGCAAGCACATCGCCTTCCGGGCATATCACAAATAACTCTTTACTACCTGGGAGAATTTTCATTGGTATTTATCGTTTAATACAAGCAAGGCTTTGCGAAGTATATTTTGCACTTGTACCAAGTAACGAATAATGCTCTATGTGTTCTGTAATCGGTCACAATAATATTGTTGTAAACCTGTGTATCGTATGACAAGAGTTACATAGGCAACAGTTCAGTCATCTTCTGTTCATATGTGCTAAGATAGAAGAATAACAGATAAAGAAAACAGATGGAAGCACAGCTCTCTGTGTAACTGTTATCAGGTGATTCAAAGGTTTACACCAATATTATTGTGACTGATTACAGAAAACATAGAATGTGTTTAGTTACTTGCCACAAATGTAAAATATATTTTCCAAAGCTTTGCTCCTACCAGCCAATAAAAAACAATACAAATACTCACAGCTAGTAACGAGGTATCTTTGATATGCTCTAAGGCGACGTGTTTAGTGTTGTGAAACCCCGAAGCTCTTCAACTTCACCATCAACTGCAACGTTCAGTCAAAAACTACATTCAAGCATACAAGGGATCAAAGCCTGTAATAACCTTACTGACAATGCACACCCTTCACGTTATTGGAAACGTCTCAACACACTCTGTGGCAAGTACAGCAAAACCCCATACCCACTCATCATCGACAACAGTCACGCACCATCTGATCAAGCTAAAGCAAACGCCTTTGCTGACTATCTACAAGACATCTTCACACCATCCCGTCATGACCACATTTTTGCTCATCCAGTCGATCATGTCAACACCGCACATCCTATCCTTCAACCAAATCTTAATCATATTTTGCAGCCGCATGAACTCAGAGCTCCAATCACTGTTACTGACATCATAACAGTCGTGCAGCATAAACGAAACTCTGCTCCTGGTTTTGATTCCATCACATATCGTCATATCAAAGAAAGTCCTATTTCTCTACTTCTTCTTCTAGCCTCTATTTACACTTTTATTCTCAGAACTGGCTTTTTTCCTGCTGAATGGAAGCTGTCCAAAACCCTCATGTTTCCGAAACCAAACAAACCTCCTAGCGCAGTCTCTTCCTACCGACCTATGCAACTTACTTCCATTTTCAGCAAAATTCTTGAGCGCATCCTTGTCAACAGACTTCATCCATTCCTCCACGCACGTCATCTCATTCCTTCTTTTCAAGCCGGATTCCGCCCGTCTTATTCCATTAATGATCAGCTTCAACGTCTAACCACTCTCATTACAAATCGCTATAATTCCGTTCGTCCATCCTGCCTTGTTCTGTTCGACCTAGAAAAAGCATTCGATAAAGTCTGGCACCTTGCACTTATTTTCAAACTCATCAAGCTTAAATTACCCATGTCTTACATTCGCTTCATTTTTCACTTCTTGGCATGCCGTATCACCTATGTTAATATCAACAACCATCTATCACATCCTATTTTCCTAAATTCTGGTGTCCCACAAGGCTCAGCTTTGTCCCCTTTGCTGTATTTACTGTTTGTTTCTGATTTTCCTTCTCTTCCAGACGACGTGTATACTTTCCAGTATGCAGATGATACAGCCTTCCTTGCCCTTGGTCGCACCATCAGCCATATCAACCTCATCTTACAAGAATCTATGAATCGTTTTTCGCACTGGTGTCATAAATGGCACCTCACCATAAATGCTTCGAAAACACAGGCCATAGTATTTCTGCCGCCACGCAAACGCTCCAAGACCCACAGAAATCCATCACTTCTTTCTCTAAAAATTCAAGATACAGCGATCCGTCCATCAAAAACTGTTACTTACCTTGGTATTGTTTTTGACCACCATCTCACCTGGCTTCCTCATCTTAATTACATCAAAACCAAAGTATATAACCGTCTGAATCTCCTTAAACGTCTCACTGGCACTACCTGGGGCCCCACCTCAACCATGGTTCTCAACACATATAAAGCATTTCTCCGCCCTGTCCTTATATACGGTTTTACAGCTTGGCTCTCAGCTCCTACCTCGTACTACTACAAACTTGCAACCTTTGAACGTCATGCCTTCCGCATTGCCTACCGCATTTCTCTTCCCAGTCCGACTAGATACCTATATTCACTGATTACTTTCCCTACATTACTTTACCACCTCGAATCTCTTCGACTCAAGTTCATCACTGTCCGATATATGAAGCAGCAACCACTTCTACTCGCCACGATGCACTACCTTGCCAATTCATCTGCTCGCCCTCGATATTACCATCTCCCTCTAAATTTGCTGTTTACATTATACTGTTATACCTTGCCGCCAAACCATCCCGACCTAGAACTATTACAGGATCATCGCTTGCATGTCCATCTTCTTCATATTTTTCCATCTCATCAAGCACAATGATTACCCTCTGTATCTAACAGGGCCTCCCTCGTCCTCATTGGCCTAACATCGCCCCTAGGCAAAAGATAACCCGCATTGGTTCTGCTAACATTTCCTACGTGTTGTGGCGTCATCTGCACTCATTCCATCCCTCATGATCATCTCTGCAAATAAAATACTTTTAATCAACTTGTTCTGTAATCTATAATGTATGTATGGTATGTATTTTCCTATGTCTTGTGTACCCTTTGCCTCACTGATGATTATGGTCGCAAAGACCATAATGACCTGACATCTGTAGTAATTGTTAAATAAAGAAAGTCTCATAGCCCAACGCCCGTCATTCCACATCCATATACTTCCTATGCAACCTTTCCCTTAAAGAGGGTGTAGCCCTCTACAGGGTAGCTAGCCTGCGGGCTAGCATTAAAAAAAATAGTGTTGTTGCATCTTTCAGGTCGATAGTAATATCGACGACATCAGCTGTGACGTACCAAACGTCAACACGGCTGTTTTTTGTACTCCTGTCCTCGATCTTGGGACTTGCTCGTCAGATAATCTCTGAGCAACATCTATCAGACTTATCTCAGCCAATTGTAGCTTGTTGCAACACGTTTAGACAGGGACATTTCCTCACCTAGACCACTATCCGAATGGGTGGTCTTCAATCTACAACCAGATACCCATATCCGTTGTATCATATTTGTGTTTGCACTAGCACTCGCTATGTGTTCTACAGTACGAACATCTGTTGATGCAGGCACTTCTGTTGTATCCACTAAGGTGGATAAAAGAAAGGAACGTCGTACTAAACCAAGTCCTGAATGTTCATGGTCGCCTCATTCTAAAGAGGACCCCCAGTCGCATTCACCACGAGCTAAACGTCATCACACACTCAGTGAATCATCTTCATCAACTACTTCTGGTCACTTCAACATGGATACAGACTTTCCATCACTACCTATTTCGCAAAATCGAGCTTCAGTCACTAATCTACAGGCTCCAGCAACTACTACATTCTTACTTACCAATTACGTTCCAAAATACCAAGATCTCAAGCAGCTCTACCTTCATCTCACTAAGTACGTTCCTCGTTCACAGATCACCCAAATCGTCTCGACCCGTAAGGGTATTATCATTAAGTCTCCTGATTCCAATCTGGCTTCTTCACTTCTTAACACCCACTCATATGAGGTCTTTGGCAGAAACGCAAATCTTTCTAAGCTGGCTCCCTCTCGCACCAAACAACCACCACCACCTCGACGTTCACCAGCACTCTCTGTTGTCATTAGAGGAGTTCGACCTGACTACACAGATGACGAGATTACAGAAGAACTCAAAGTCGACGGGCACTCTATTATTAAGTGCATCCGCATCAAAAACGCTTCTGGAAACACCTACATGGTCCGTGTGCTTACTAACTCCTCAACAACTATTGCCAATCTTTTCTCTCACGGAGCCCATGTTTATCGAAAAGGACACAGGGATGAACCTTCTAAATCTACGACACCCCTCCCCGTCTGATGCGAAAGCTGTCAAACATACAACTCGCACTATACTTCTCATTGCCCGAACACACCCAAGTGCGGTTTCTGTCCGGACCTCATACTAGTAAAACCTGCACGAATCTTCAGCAACCTCCACTCTGTAGTACCTGTGGTTCTCATAAGCGTCCAACATACAGCTACAAATGCAAAGCCAGAGCCACAGCCGAACCTTTCAAGCCAGAACTCGTTGTCCCTCTGCTTCCTCATGGGACTCAAGATACTACTGTTCCTCCGCCATTATCTGTGTATCCACCGATCACTATTAATCAATTCCTATCGTTTATTACTGTTAATCTTCAGAATATCCACCCTTTCCTTCGACATCACATCTTACAACAGGTTCAACAAACAGCCAAAGCCATCCTTAACGTCGACTTTCAAGCAACCTATTCTGGTTCAACTGTATATTTTCACTCTGATGTGCTCCAGACAGCAGTGTAACCCTTTTACGTATCCCCACCAGAAACTAAATTTTTTCATTGCCTTCATCATGAAATTGAACTTTCTATTTTTGAATATTCGTTCCTTGCCAACACCAACCTCTCTGAGCAACTGATCCGAGAAGAACATGTCAGTACGTTTCTCCTCAACGAAACATATCTGACTCCACGTCTCCATCCCCGCATCTTTGGCTATCAGATAGTTAGCCATGATAATGAAATCCCAGCACGCCGTGCAAATGGTGGGGTTGCCATTGGCTTTCCTCCCAGCATTCCTTTCCGACAACATATTTCTGCTTTTCCCAATCTCCCTGAGCATCTCATTCTCACTCTATATTTTAGACATATATCTGTTACTGTAGCTACTTTCTATGTTCGCCCTGGCCATCCCATTCCGCACGAATTTTTCACTTCATCCCTGTAAATTTCCGCTCTTTCATCGTTAAGGCCAATATCAACTTTCATAGCCGCTCAGCCCAACAATTGCAGGATTTTCGAATTTACATTACCACTCATACTACTGGGCTTAACCATACTCTTCCGAAACCAACTCGCCCCGTCAGTAATAGCACACCTGACGTGGTGATAACATCTTCCAATCTCTCTCACCGCTGCACGATCTCGGTTTTAGATCCGCTTGGAAGCGATCATGTTCCCATTAAACTGTCGCTGTTCCTGCAACGCTCTCCTGTCAATTATCAATCTCTTCCCGCTCGCACCACCCTTCGTTTCGACATGGCCGATTGGGTTAGTTACCGCTCCCACATTGATACGGCTCTTGAAACTGTTCCGCCCCGACTACGGAAACTGAACTTTATACAACTCTTGACACTATCACCGACACCATTCATCTTGCATCTACGAAATACATACCTCAGTCTACTTTTCATCCACACAAACCGCCTCTTCCGATTCAATACCTTCCTTTAATCAGGCGCTCTAGACAACTCTACCGTGATTTCACCCTTACTGGCAATCCTGAATCCCTTAGGCTCCATTGTCAATACCAACGTACTGTCTATAATTATCTTGTAGCTTACAAACGCCAAAATTGGATCAAAACTTGCAATTCTCTCTCTGACTGCTCTCACCTCACCAAGTTCTGGAAGGGTTTCCATCAACTTACCGGAAAAACCACACGTACTACCTATCCACTTATAGCTGATGAACTTCCTCTTCCCGACGATACTGCTAAAGCCAGCGCATTTGTCTCATACCTCCAGGATATATTCACTCCTGCACCAGATCCAGTATTTCGCCGACATCCCACTGACACTTTAGATCTTTCGTCACCCGACCTTCAACCGCACCCCGATCATCCATTACCTCTCCACAATCCACTTACAGCTCCTATCACTGTTTCTGATATCCAGCATACCATCTCTCGAAAGAAGAACACTGCTCCTGGCATAGACAAAATCACCTACCGCCATATCAAGGAAGGTCCCTATGTATTGCTTTACCTTCTTTCCAGCATTTTTATTTTCATTCTTCGCACTGGCTTCTATCCCCTACCCTGGAAATCTTCTACTACCTTAATGTTTCTCAAACCTGGAAAATCATCACAATCTGTCTCTTCATACCGCCCTATCCAACTCACCCTTGTGTTTAGCAAGATTCTCGAACATATCCTCGTCACTTGCCTTCACACACATCTTTCAGCATATAATTTACTACCTCTCCATCAAGCAGGTTTTCGTCCTTCCTTTATCATCTCCGATCAACTCCTCCTCCTTACTACTTTCATCACTAATCAGTTCAATACATCCAAACCTTCCTGCCTCATCTTATTTGACCTCGAGAAAGCTTTTGTTAAAGTCTGGCATCTTGGCCTCATTTATAAACTTTTCCCCTTTCACCTGCCCCACTGTTACAATCGCCTCATCTATCAATTTCTCTCCTGCAGACTTAGCTATATCAATTAATAATCCTATCCTATCTTCCTTCATTCTGGAGCACCCCAAGGATCAGTCCTAAACCCCTCTGCTCTACCTTCTATATGTCGCAGACTTTCCCACACTTCCCCCGAACGTTACCCTCTTTCAATATGCCTACGACACTGCATCTTTAGCTACAGGAAATGCGATTCAACGCATTAATTATACTCTTTAACCTGCCATAGAGTCCTTTCTTTCTTGGTGTCAGAAGTGGCGTCTTACCATCAATGCCGCTAAAACGCAAGCGATTATCTTCTTACCGCCTGGAAAGCGCTCCCGTGTTCATCGCAATCCTACCAATCTTCATCTCCGTATATCCCATACTCCTGTCACCATCAACAAAACAGTCACTTATTTAGTCATTACTTTCGACCAACATCTTAAATAGACTCCATACCTCAAGTACATCTGTGCCAAAGCTTACTCACACCTTAACCTTCTTCGCCGCCTTACAGACACTACCTGGGGTCTTTCTGCTGTCACTCTTCTTAATACGAACAAATCTTTCCACCGACCAGTCCTTACCTACGGCTTTACAGCTTGGATCGATGCTCCCTCTTCTTTCTATAAACACCTTCAAATTCTACAACGCCACGCACTCCGACTTGCCTTTCGTATCCGTCTTCCCAGCCCTACTCGAGATCTGTATGACCTTACTCCGTTTCCACATATTCTATACCATCTTGAAACACTCCGCCTACGCTATATTTCTCAACGCTTCCAGAACCACCACCCCTTACTTTTTGACACCATGCACGCCGACGCCACCTTCCCGAAACCAGAACTCATTCGCCATACAGCGTTGTCTCTGCTTTTCTCACTGTATCATTACTCATTGCCACCTGACAGCATTGGTCTTCCTCTCGTTGCCGATTTCATCACTCATCTCGATTCACCTTACATTTTCCCATCTATACTGCACAATAGTCCTACTGTCTCAACAGGCCTCCCACTGTTTTCATCACGATCCAGAGCAGCTCTGGATCAGAAGATAACCAGCATTTGTTGAACTAACAAAATACCTTGTGTTGTGACGTCTTCTGCACTTCATCCTCATCTCATCATCCCCTAATTGTATGATCATGGTTAAAGGCCATGATGTCCTGCAGCTCTTCCAGTCAATACCAGAGCTGAAAATTGATGCTTCCCCCCTAATGTTGTTATGATTTTGGAATAAGATAAAGATATAATAAAAAATTAAACCTAACATGTCCCATCTCATTTTCTCCTCTCCAGAGATTTCCTTTGTGCAGACATGCATTACGACTGGCATATCGCATCAAACTGCTTAGTTCTACCCGGCTACTCTGTGATCGTATTCCCTTCCCTCATCTCCTTCTTCATTTAGAAAAACTGCTTACCAGGTACATCACTACTCGTTGGAGGCAAGGCCATCCCATCCTTCGCAGTAGCATACGTATAGATGCTGAACAAGACGCTCCACCTCGTCTACAACCTACGCCTCTTCAGCACTTAATTACAATGTGTTCTTACTGACGAACACATAGACGACTTTCTACTAGCAAATCAACCACCAGATTTATCACCCAACATCTATCCATCTTTTGCACCTTAATTCGCACTAACAAGGGCATCATATTGTCTCTCATTATGTATCGAGTCGCCCCGAGACAAGAAGATAACCCTTCATCTGTCTAACTAACCAACATCATTGTGTTGTGGCGTCTGATTTGCACTGCATCTTTCATCCCATCATACATACACAATGACAAATAATGAACATACGTTGAATGACGATTATTAATCAATTGATGAATAAAGATCCCCATATAATGGATGAATAAAGATAGCAAATAAATTAAATAAAACCTCTTTGTCCTTCCACTTTATCCTTAGTTTCCCTATACAATTAACTTCACTCCCAAGAGAAGGTATTCCCTTCTACGGGTTTTGCATGAAATAAAAACTTGGTGTTGAATTGACACACAAGTAACACGCTAAAGTGGTAGTCATTTTGTGTTGTTTCAACACCTCAGTTCTTGCTGTGTGTCAACTCAAGAATACATGAAGCTAAATCATTCAAATGTCATTGGCATATTCCAAAAAAGGGGCAACGGCACGTTTCCTTAACTCATCTTGTGATTTAAGAATTCCCAAAGTTAATCGTCTCAGAAGCATATTCTCGGTAATTTCTGTAAAGTAGTGGGAGTCAATTATTACCATTTTACTAATGAGACATATTTCCCGTTTGCTTCATGCACTGTGTCTTTCCCAGTCGTTGCTAATTTGAATTCCATGCAATCTACATGTCTTTTCTATACGAGAGACGTGCAACTCTTATGTTAGATTACGATATTCCATGCCATGGTTTCATTGTGAAGTTCAACATTATGACCGGCTTCAGTGAGAAGACTGCAGTGGAACTCCACTTTCTGATGAACATGTCCTGTATAGGAGTGACATGTAACAGCAATATATTTATCTTCGCTTAGGGAGGAAGAACCAGGAAGCTCCACAGAAATATATTCCAAATAAACAGTGATTGTGATACTTTATAATTTCATCCGTTGTCTATTACTAGATCAGCATTATTGAATTTCTATTCTTGCAATAATATAATACGTAAGTATATTATAATACATGTCGATATTTTCTCACTTAAATTCATCCACAAAGTAATCTGGTTTTAATAGATTACGTAACTAACAGAGCCATATTCCACTAACTAGAACAAATGGACCTATATTATAAAATTTTAATTATGGACTCATTATTTATTGACAGTTAACTCCATTATGTATGACTTGTAGTGCTCTTAACACTGATTTGCTGCATTTTTAAAGCTCAATTTAGTCCCTTCATAACTCTACGAATTCCCCGATTACAGTTTCAACATTTGGTAAAGAATGTTCAATAATAGATAGACAGCGAAAACATTTCAGTTGCAATAAATTTCTTCCTATGAAAAATACATTCTTCTATGCTTGGTCTATTTTTCAAAAATATCTCTCTGCTTTCAAGACGTAATCCCTATTATTGGCTGTTTCTATATATAACAATATACGTGTAGCTACTATAGTTACTGGCTAGTTCAATTCTGTTTACGGGCAGATTTGGCTCAGTGGTAGAGCATTTGCCTCTGCTGCGTGAGGTTCCTAATTCAATATCAGATATTGCAAGTGGTCTTTCTAGTGGAAAACCACCGTGTGCATAGTTTTCTCTGAATTCTCCCTTTTCTTTCCACCTTCTCTGTTAAACCATTATTATCCATCTTATCGTCATCATTTCCTATAGCTTTGGTGAATAATGATGGGACGTTAAACTTAAAAAATAAACTATTTTCATTAGAACACAGACGTTTCTCGAAAATAAGATTATTGATTTCCAAATAAACATTTTCTTTTAAACAAATTTAGCGAACACTAATTTGCTTTATTGGAAGTGGCTCTTAAGTTTACCACGGGTTCTATCCCAGCTCCCGCCAAGTGAACCTTGTGGTGGACAAACACCGTGTGCGTGGGTTTTCTCGGAGTTCTCCCGTTTCCCCTTACTTTCTTCATTCCACCATTTCATTCATTTTTCATCATCACCGTCTCCTTTAGCCTAGCCGGCATAAGCGTTGGACGTAAAACACAAAGATTTCATTTCTTAAATTTACTGAAAAGGGAAGACAACTTACAAAGATCTTAGAAGATATTGGCGTGTTTTGAGTATTCTTCAAACTTTGAACTGCTCTTTTGAGATTTGAAATGCTAATATTATGGATTTATATCCCACTACCCATTCCCTTCCTCCCTAAATATCCTGGTTCTTGTTTGAATGCAAATAATTGAATCTATATGCTGTCTTCATTTGAGAGAAAGTCCCATAATAGAATTCGCAACTGGCGACCGCGTGTGGAAAAACGAATATTCGAGAGAAGTTATTCTAGGGTGTTCTTTTCCTGTCGATCATCTTGTCCATTTAGTCAACGCATAAAAAAGGAAATTTATTTTATGTCTCCCTCTGTAGGCAGGGCATAAATCACCCTGTTTGCCTTCCAAAAAGAAATAATAAAGTAACTAAACAACGATTAAACCAAATAACTAGAGTATTACGCGATTAATATATTAACATTCAACGTATATATAAAAAAGATTTATATCAATGTATGGATTTTATAATAATATAACTTATCATTTACATGTTTGTAGCTTTAACCTAAAACCAGTGTGTTAGGAGAAGTATAGTTAGTTCAAATTGCTTTAAGTTAGATGCCATGTAAAATAAAATTGTTACCAATATTTTTCAAATTTCAGGAGACATCTAGTTGCTTTGAAATAATTGAACTTAAATTCAAAGATATATGGCTAGTTTATCATAAGTGTATTGTTGTGTACTAAAACCTAAAACCCAACGGAACATTTGATTGGCTCTCCCTTTGTAGTGTGTGTGGAACATGGAAGGTCAATACAATGAGTAGGAGCACATAACGATGCTCCACTTGAACCGTCTACGCCCTCTCGACACAGAAACATTAGCCAGGGCTATAGTCACAATTTGGTAGTGCCCTAGTGTCGGTGTGACGTAGATGTATGTGGATCATCTAATAGGGTATTACAGTCAAATACAGAAGCAATTCAAGTACATTTCCGACTTTGATCGAGGAACTATTATGACGTATCTTTTCCATGACATTGGTGCCCATATTGATGGAAATGCAATTGCAGTAGGGATCCCATTTACAGACTGATCCAGTCCGGGAAAAATATTTAACGAAAGGAATGTGCATACTCATTTATATTGAGTGACTGAGAAGTAAGAAATACAGCAGTTACTAGACATAGATTTCTAAAACATTATGTACGTAAGTAGCTTTATTGGTATTGACTACCCTTTGGCCAGTTGAGAGCCTTATCCCCAGACCTCCGCGTTTGCCCGGTCTATGGTCTTGCATTTCATATGTATCAGCCTTTGTTTCAAGGGTGAATTTCGTTCATTTTCTTTAATATTTCTTGAATTTGGCCAGCTAGGGGCCTCGCCCTGATCTCATCTCAAAGAGTTGAATACATTGCAGTCACTTTCGGACATGTTCCAATTACGGAAACACTTGGTTTAGGCAGAAAACATTACCAGTCATGTATTATATATATATATCTTTATATAAAATATTGCCTTTGTCTTGATGGTGACCGTGGTGGCTCACAGGTAGAGCGTTCACGTCTGCTGCGTGGAGTCCGTAGTTTGATCTAAGCTCGGACCAGATGGGCTTTGTGATGGGCAAACATCACGTGCACAGGTTTTCTCGTAGTTCTCCCATTTCCTTCCACTTCCTTCATTCCACCATTTCGTTCATTCTCACCATCTCCGTTTCATTTAGTTTACATGGCATACGCCGGGAACAGGGGTAAGAATAGATCTGCAAAAGTAGGGAGACTTTAGGTAGTGGCTTGACTTAAAGCCGTTCCCCTGCCTATCTTTGACCATTGTAAATTTTTTAGGAACTGGTGTACGCCGCACATATTTTCGTCGAGGTGGGGGACGGCGTCCCCTTGTCTTCCCCCTCACTTTTACCCCTGCCTGGGACATAAAACTGAAGGATGGTATGGCCGAAAACAATTTCTTGCCTAAACCCAAAATCTGCATTTCTACCAGAATAATTTCCTTTACGGAACTGAGAAATGTGTAATCTTTACTAAATATTATGTAACTAAAGTTAGAATTTTAACCATAGTATCTGAAAATCAATGTGATTAGTTTTCCTCTTTTATGATTCGAGCAATACGATTACAATAGGTGTATTTTTAAGTGTATAGCTTTGAATTAGTAATATTGTTCTTCGAAGATGCACAATCACAGCGATGACTTCAGGGGGTGTTCTGGTGGAAACTTCACCCCCGGAGTTACCAAATTCACTCTTTCCGGGCATAACTCCGATAATACTAAACAATGGTTACATGTATATTCGCAATGCTACTTTCATTACCCTCGTATGGAATGTACCCCCAGGAAAATTTGTCAAATCACTACTGCATGAACGTTTTCCAAAGAAGCCCGCTACAAAGAGCGCCTTTGGCAAGCGTGATACCCCTACCATCGAGTAGATAATACATAATCAGACATGGTTAATACAGATAAGTTTTTCTAAGATTAAGTATTTCTATGGTCTCATTGCACTTTCATAATAATTTAGTTTACCTGAAGTAGAAGTATTTTATATCATTAAGATGTAGTATTAGATTTTTTTTAAAGAATCTGTGTATTAACATGTCTAATTATGGGGGACGGGTAGCCACACTGATTGTTACTCATGAGTTTAAGCGGAGAAATAAACGCTTTAATTCAATGGCACATATTACTTCGTTAGTAAAATGGACCTTTCTACAGCGTAGTGAAATAACGTTTCTTGTTTGTGTTTTAAACTTTTTTCTCAGCACGTACCATAGCTGAACGTAAGACCCTAACCACGTTAACTCCCGCTAAGAACCCAGTATCCTTTCACGCAAGTGATTAAGATGATAGCTTTCCACGTGCCTTTTCCCGGATTCGATCCTCTGTGGGCGTGTTTACCTCGGTTTGAAATCTATATAGTAATTCGGATTCAACTTCTAAGCAATATATTTCGTCATATAAATCTTTGGTGCTGACACGGGACATTACATTCCAGTGAATCAATCAAATCAGGATTAGAACCCGTGTTTCCAGCACAAGAGATACAACGTTACTATTCAACTGCAAAGAATCTAAGTAGTTATATGTTTGTGTAACAGTATCACATAATTATCTATTTACGCAGTAAATTAACAAAACAGAGAGGAATTGTTCAAATGACCCGTCACTCTACTACAAAATTAACAGTTATTAGCAGTTTCCAAAGCTCTACACTATTACCCACAAGACAAGACGAAACACAATTTTCATTATAAGATGCGAGACGTGATAGAGATCTTACAACAGAAATAAATATACTTTCCAAGATGAGAAAGAACTTTCACTACGAGTTTTCGAGACAAGATATCAATAAATCTAGTCTCTTGGGAAACGCCACTCCACAGTCTACAGTCTACACCAGAGAATCCCTCCTTGACGATGCGGATCAAAATTGATTTGTAGGCACAAGTGCCGACTATATCCTTGCAAGGGTGTTTGTAGCCCCAAGGAGTTCGTGGCTATGAAACATTTATCTGCTCTGAAAAATTGATCACCGACAGAAATCGATTAATATTTAGGACTGCAACTTATCAAAAGTAAAATTTAGAGACATTTTGTGTAGCCAATTGTTGAAGAAACGTGCACACTCGTTTATAAAATTCTGGCCAACCACCCGTCTTATAAAAATCACTGAACTCTTACCTATTAAAAAATACAAATCAAATTAATCAGTATCTTGTTTACTAAATTGAGATCTTTGCTTGAAGTCGAAGAATTGGACATTACTACGTAAGGTTGCCAAAATATCATCTTTTAAATAAGGTGGGTGTTCAATATTTTTTCAACAAGACTGTCCCAATTATTCCTTTTTCCGTACTAAGGTAGTATGAGTCTTTCCAGTGAAGAGGGGATCATATTTTTCTAATAAATAAAATCAAAGCGAAACAGTTTATATAATGTAAGACCTATATCATATAATGCAGAATGTAAAAGAAATATGGCCAATGTGACGTACCTAAATACATGGGAAATAAAAATGGAAATATTTAACTACCACAATGTTTTAATATAATGTTTGTTGTACCTACAGAACCGTTATTGCTTCAGCTCTGCCACTTTCAGATCTACCACTACTGCTAACATTTAAGTCTATATTTCTGGTTACTTATTGCTTTCTTGAGAAGTACGGTAGTTCTTCATAAATTAGAAAGTGAGCTTAGACTTTCTGTTGCCAGGCACATTGCTACCTGCCTAATACCATTATATTTCCTCTTATTTTGAAGGCTCTATATAGTAATGTGGAAATTAACTAAATTCAAATAATAATACTAATACTAATACTAATAATAATAATAATAATAATAATAATAATTGTGTTTATCAATAAACATGGAAATTAGGATATTTTAAAGTTATGACAGAGCCACATTGGAATTCAGGACGTTTTATTTGATATTGGAACTATCCTGATAAGATAGAGACGTTTAACAGCGTTAATCATAAATGTTTTTCTTCATATAAAAACGCATTATAAACAGTGAACTTTAACTACACTTTTTTTATTCTAGTGTTTTTCGTCTTTGTTTGCTATTAAGATAACGAAATGTGTTTATTTACTCATATTCCGTGTACTTTTAATGCTTAAACTGTTACAATTGGTATCACGGATAATAATAACTTGTAAGTCCCTTCCCCCAGGAATTTAGAAACCTAGGCACCAATGTCTGAAGAAAACTGATTGTCGCTTAGATGATCTTTTTAGAAATCGGCCAGGTCATTCTTGAGATTTGCCTTGGAAAGGTTTGAAGTAGAAGTTGTAATATAACAGGAGCTAGACCTTATATTAAAATATAATATGACTGTAAAAAGAGAATTCCAGTTAGAATGGTACTTAAGAGTAAGGAGTGACTAAACGTGATACACTAATTGACCATCTGCTAAAAATTAAACACTTTAAACAATGCATATATTAACCCAACTTAGCGTGCAACATTTGATGCGAAGGTCGTCTCGTTAATAACACATAAGATTTATTTTTATGTTTATTTTATTTCAACCTTTTTTCACCCTGAAGTCTGATTCTTAATAACTATGTTCCAACTGGTTGGAAATTCTGCTTTTCGATCTAAGATCGAAAAGATCTGCTTTTCGATCTATAAGACAGTATTACTACATAGTACATCTGATAGAGCATCATGAGAAATGAAAGCGAGCAAAATTTAAGGTGCTATGGACCAGAAGCAGAGGAGCTAGGGGGCTTCAAAATTTAAAAAAATGAAATCTTTAAGTTTTACGTCCCACGCTTCTGTCGGTTAGGCTAAAGGAGACGGTGATGATGAGAGATGAGTGAAATGGTGGAATGAAGCAAGTGGGAGGAAACGGGAGAACCCCGAGAAAACCCACGAGCACGATGTTTGTCCACCACAAAGTCCACACGGCGCGAGCTGGGATCGAACCAGAGACCCCAAGCACCGGAGGTGAACGCTCTACCACTGAGCCACCGTGCCCCCCGCTTCAAAATTTGAATATCCAAAGAATTATATCATGGAATTATGTACGTTTAAAGTAAATATTTTGAAAACCATTAAAGCAATCAAAACAAAAGTCGCACAATATGAGAACAAAATGCCCTATCGGAAACCGTAAACAGTGTTACCATAGGTGAAGAAGTGTTGCCAACTCAGAATAAAATATTTTATTATAAATAGCATCATATACAAGTGTGCACAGATTTAGAATGCAGTATTATCACTAAACATAATAGTGAAGTGTAGTGGTACAGTGTTGCACACTATTGGAACTACATGTGCTGAAAATGTACAATGGAGAAGTCTGATATGTGGGAACAAATGGTAATAAAATAATACATTAGCAAAAGGCGAGAATATTGCAATTTACTTATGTAGTCCCGATGAATAAGCAGACAACTTGCGAAAACAAAATGATACACACAAGGAAAGAAAAACGTGTTTTCTAATTCCGTAAACTAGTTCTCCAGGTTATCTTATCAGTATTTGGAAGAGTACTTTCTTGGTTTGGTCTTTCGTGTTAAGGAATATGTTCTTTTACTTCCTCTCCTACATACCATATGATTATGTTTGTACACCGTAATATTACCATATTCACATTGGAAATATAATTATTTTGTTACTACCTCATTTCATTTTTAGTCGGACTGGATAGCGGTGTGGTCTAGAAGGCTAGACAACCGACACAGTAGGTATTGCGGGTTCCAATCCCCCCTCGGACATGTTTTTGTTGTACTTTTTACCTTACATTTCATTGTTATCTTTCTCTTCCATACTGATTCGAATCCCACTTTGCAATCCTATATAGCTTCGAAGTTGACACAGGACGTAAAAATGGCATCACTCAATTTCGTTTTTCAAATGCATCAATATTTTGTGAAACTGTTGATATTTTGCTATGTTATACTATCTGTGCTATGCATTTGAACTAAATTCATAGTATGAGACAAAAATTCCTTACTACCATCTGTTGCCACCTATCAGGCTTCTCCATTGTACATTTTCAGTACACGTAGCTCCAATAGTGTGCAACAATGTACCACTACACTTCATTGTTATGTTTAGTGACAACAGTGCAATTTAAATCTGTGCACACTTGTATATAGTGTTATTTATAATAAAATGTTTATGCTGAATTGGCAACACCGCTTCACCTATGGAACACTGTTTACGGTTTTCGATAGTGCATTTTGTTCTCATTATATTGTGCAACTTTTGTTGTTATTGCTTTAACGGTTCTTAAGATATTTACTTTAAACGTACATAATTCCATGATATCATTCTTTGGATATTCAAATTTTGAAGCGGGGGGCGCGTTGGCTCAGTGGTAGAGCGTTCACCTCCGGTGCTTGGGGTCCCTAGTTCTATCCTAGCTCGCGCCGTGTGGACTTTGTGGTGGACAAATACCGTGCTCGTGGGTTTTCTCGGGGCTCTCCCGTTTCCTCCCACTTTCTTCATTCCACCATTTCAGTTATTTCTCATTATCACCGTCCTAACCGGCATAACCGTGGGACGTTAAACTTAAGGATTTCATTTCATTTCATTTTTTCAAATTTTGAAGCCCTCTAGCTCTTATCCTTCTGGTCCATAGCACCTTAAATTTTGCTTATTTTCATTTCTTATGATGCTCTATCAGATGTGCTATGTGACAATCAGATTTTAGCGACAACTTGTGGGACCCTCCCGTGTCGGTGTATTCAGCTCCATTAATCATCTCTCTCTTTCACCTTACGAGGCATTAATCGTGGAACGTTAAATTAATCATAGATATTTTTCTTGCAATTATTGTAGCCCTTACTCTTATTAAATCATACATTTCACAGTTTTGACTATATGTCGTATATAGCTATATTGCAAATTACTATCCCTAACGTAGTTATATGGGATCATAAAACTCAAGGACTAGAGCACTCTTTTCTATATCACCTTGTCCTGAATCCTCCATTGACTTTCTCTCTAGTCATACTCAAAACCGGGGACGCGGCAGAAGTCCTAAAAGGCACAAGACCTAAACGGCATTAGACCTAAAATGCACAAGACCTAAAAATTATTTCGCGGCACAAGTCCTAAATGGCAGAAGTCCTAAACGGCAGAAGTCTTAAACTGCAGAAGACTTAAACTGCAGAAGTCCTAAAAGGCAGAAGTCCTAAAAAATCTCTTGTCGCGCTACCATCGCGTCCGTAAGAAGAATACTATCAATCTGTTAGTCAAAGTTTTAGATATACTGTTTCAAATTACAGAACCTTAGTTCTTACAAGTTATTTGTATAAATACATATTCTATCGTTCTGAAATAATAAATAAATAAATAAATGAAGCCTATTGTTCTTTCTTGCTCTTTCCATGATATATTTCTATGTAGACTAAATTTCAACTTCCTACCAAATGTGATTCCCAGATCTTTCATAATGTCTGTTTTTCTCTATTTCCACACCATTGACCTCATATTAGTAACATAATATTGTGTATTAGTTATGTACGTCATAAATTTTGTTTTCCTTTTGTTGTTTTGAAGTAAATTATTTTTACATATATATTTCTTGTACAGAAGTCTTTCTGTAGCAAATATTGGTCATACTCGTAATTAACTACTCTTACTCGTTATCATTATTAATAATAATTTTAGTGTTACTAACATAGTTGTTACCGTTGGAATTAAATACGTTCATATTGGTATTGTGCAACTACTTACTACTGAAATGCTTTATCGAATATTTGTCTGTAGTTTGTAGCAGGGTGGCCATAGAAGTTAATGGCTTATATATAGCCCATAGTGCGTCACTGAAATTTTAGAGGATCTTTGAAAAGCAACTTAATTGAAATTAATGAGAAAGATATATTTAAAATAAATTTATTTAATACAAGAACATTACGTTTAATCAATTCCGCAACCATTGTTGAGGAAGGGATGTATTAAAGAACGAACCATTGAAATAGTGCAGAAGCAATAGCTGAGTTTTTTATAAATATATATATAAATAAATGAAAGTATACTAGAATGTAACTAACTAGACTAGAAATGAAAGAATGTAACTATATATATATAAATGAAAGTAACTATATTTATAACTTAACAACACTTAAACCACCAGACTAATCTCGACAAAAACTTTCAACATAGATGAGGTTCGGGCATGAAATGGTTTTATCATTTCACTTTGAAGGTGCAACTTGGAGGAAGGAAGTGCGGATATATATTAAAAATTATCGATCTTAGTGTCGAACCCATAGTTTTCGGGATCGCTGAAATGAACACTGACATTTCCGATGAAGCTTAAATTCTAATTCAGCACTGCAACTTGGGGGAAGGAGAGGGAGATGTATAAAATGATCGAAAATGACCGCTATAAGTGTCGAAAACATAGTTTTTGCGGTCGCTGAGGTGAACAGTTACACTTTCGATGCCGTTTAAATTCAAATGTACTCCCGCAAATTGAGGGAGGTATATACAAATGATGAAAAATAATCGATATTAGTGTGGATCCATAGTTTTCGAGGTCGCTAATGTGAACAGTGACACTTTCGATGCCGTTTAAAAAAATTAAATTTATCCCCGCAAATTGAGGGAGGGGGAGGTATATTAAAATTATGCAAAATAATCGATATCAGTGCGAATCCATAGTTTTCAGGGCCACTGAGATGAACAGTATCATTTCCGATGCAGTTTAAATCTAAATTCAACGCCGAAACTTTAGGGAGGGGGAAGGGGGTGACACATAAAAAATGATCGAAAATGACTGATATTAGTGTTGAATCTATAGTTTTGGGGGTTGCTGAGATGAGCAGTGACGCTTCTAATGCCGTTTAAACCCAAATTCAGCGCCGTGACCTGGTTTTCATGGTTTTCATGGTTGTGGGGTTCCTGAGATGAACAGTGACACTTCCGATTACATTTAAATCCAAATTCAGCACCGCAAACTTGTAGGGGAAGAAGATATGGGTATATAAAAATGGTCGAAAATGGTCGATATCAATGTCGAATCCATACTTTTCTGGGTGGCTGAGATGAACAGTGACACTTCCGATGCCGTTTAAATCCAAATTCAGCCCCCATTATTAGTCCTAAAGGGAGAGGATGACATGTAATAGTAAGTTAAAATGACTGATACTAGTGTCAAACTCATAGTTTTGGGGTCCCTAAGTTCACTGGTGACAGTTTTGATGCTCCTTATACCGAAAATGAAACTATTCTCCCCGTGTGAAGAACGGGTATTCTGCTAGTCTTTAAGAATAACGAACGGAAGTTTCACATGTTAAATTCTTTAATATATTTGCCGCTTCTCAAATGTACGCACTTATGCGGTGTATGTGTGTATATGTAAAGAAAATCCTCTCTCTTTTTGAGTTCTTTGAAAAATATACAAATAATAAAGAGGTATTTATGTCAGAAAACTAAAAAGTAAAATTAAAATGATCTTAACTGTAAAATAGTAAATGTAAAATAGTTTTCATTTTAAAGGCATAATGTGTGAAACATTCGAAAATTTCAATTTTCCCCAATCTTTTCGTTTTTTTCAGGTTCGGGAAAAACGGTAAAAAAAACTGTTTTTTTACCCAAAATTTCCGTTTTTTTTTCCTAGACCTTTGCAACACTAGTCGCACATATTGTGAACATTCATCAGACACGAAGACACATGATTCATCACTGAAACTCCTATTCTCCAATCATCAGCTGTCCAATGTTCTTTGCCTCGTGCCCATTCGAGGCGCTTCTTTGCAATGATTGGAGTAATTTTTGTTTTCTTTCTTGGCCTGAGTGCTTTTATTCCCTTAATACAAAGAACCCTTCGAACATTTTCAGGCGAAATGTCTACACCATTCTCAGCCACTTTTATGCTTAAGTCTCTAGAAGTTGCGTTTCTGTTTCCCAGAGCCAATCTTTTTTAGTTTTTTGATACCTCTTAGTGATAGCTTTGGATCTCACCCACACTTCCAAAGCCTATTTTGCTGACACATTTGCTTCTTGCTCATCGCAACGGAGATTTAACTCACAGATTTTTGCCCTACCCCAATTCTAATAGCAATTTGTCGTGTATATCTTCCTTTCACCAGAAGTGTTTTGAGAACTTCCACTTTACTGGAAGAAAGGTCTCTGGCTTTTCAAATTATGCCGCGATTACAGGAGTTCATAAAATAAAAGATTAATAAACAAAACACGTCAAGATCACTTCGACCTGACCCCTAAGAACTGTTGAACGCTTTGAATGTCCTAACCGCTTACGACACAATACTTCAGATTGTAACTTGTTGTTCGAAATCACAACAGCTGTCTAAGCTGAAATACCACTTTCAGAACTCTCTCCCCTCTACTAATGCCATCTGCTGTTCAACGGTGATATCACCACTTCAAGTCTACAGTAAACAAATGAAGAATCCTATATTGGTGGTTTAAACAATTAAATTACATATTCAAGAACTCCGAAATTAGGACTGCAACATCAATTTCGCATTTTTCGAGAGTGAGTCTAATAATTTGAACACGTCTGTACAACTGTCTTACGTGTTTTATTGAGTTTTCAGTATTTTAAACAGGTTACTTATGAAGTGAAGAATTACAGATAACATTTTAGGTGCATGAAATCATCATCACAGGTATTCTGCCATTATTGGCAGGTCAGTTGCTACAACTGAGAAGCTTCCATGCTCCACGGTCTTCTGCTAACCTCTTTCTCTTCACGTACGATTTTTCTGTTTTGATATCATCCATCAATTGTAGTCTTCTTCGCCCCTCCCTCTGTCAAAGATATGTGACAGTTGTAGAAAAGAATAATCATCCTTCTATTAGGCTGCGCTTATGATTCTGTCCCTTGATTTTAGTTCATTTTGTAAGAATTTTCAAGGTCTTATCCTCTTGGGTTTTGTCTTGCATTCATAATCATCTGTTTAGTAATTCTAACGAAGTCAGTAAGAAGAATAACCATATCTTCAAGTTTCATCATAAATTTTAGATGTTATTCTACTTGTTCTTTTCGAAAAAATGACTCGGATACAGTTCTGTCATTAACAGTGTTATTCACATCACTTTAGTACAAATGAATGTAATTTTTTAACACCTGCAGGGAAATGGAAAATCAATTGATTCAGTTGCAGGAAAGCCGTCTGACATTGTGACTTAAATGAACATAAAAATACCTAATGCGGCCTAATATCAAGTCATTTCACATCAAAATTTTATTCAATTTTCCAGAAGTTCATTTCCAACATGCTAAGGCTCTGAGTACGCAAAATGTGTCACAGTTCCCATCCTCAAAAGATGTTTGGCCACATATTAAGTAAGCAATGCTAGAGAACCATAAGGAGTACCTTAAGAAAGAGTCTTACTCCTGTACATCACAACTTCTTTTTCGGCATCACCTTATCAGCTTATTTGTCTTCTATACATAAATCTATACTATATGCGATAACACTTCTATTCTCATATTTATATTGTCAATGTACAAACTTGTAAATAGCACCAATTCAAAATATCAATATAACACTTTCAAATACTTGTATGTTTTTTATAGAATTCCAACCAAATCAAAAGGTCAGATAATCGGGGATAAGGGCGGTCATATGCACCCTCTTGGATTATTTGTTTAATGTATGACCAAACATATCTTGGGGATGTGAAATGTGATACCTTTTATTTACTGCTAACCTTAGCATGTTGGGCATGAATTACTGGAAAACTGAGAAAAATTTTGTTTTGAAATGACTTTATATTAGACCGAATTAAGTTTGATTTATGTTTGTTTCAGTTACAATGTCAAACGACTTTCTTGCAACTGAGTCAATCAATTTTCCATTTCTCTGCAGATATTTAAAGAAATCACATTCATTTTTACTAAAATAGATGTGAATAATACTGCTAATAGCAAAACTGTATCTACTCATTTTTCCGAGAAGAACAAGTAGAATAATATTTAAAATTTATGATGAAATCTGAAAAATAGTTATTCTTCTTAAAGAATCTCTTACAATTAAGAAGAAAAACATTCCTAGGAGAAATCTCTCCCTGTATAGAATTCGCACCTTCAAAGATTAAGCAGAACGGAATTCCCGTTCAGCCTAAAGATAAGAATATTTATAATATTTTTTACAAAGTGCTAGAGGGCCCTTAGGCAGAACAGAAAGACGCCGAGTTCATAACGAAAAGACCTCTCGCTTTCCTCTTCGGAGAAATTGGCAGAAGAGTAACGTAAGAATATACTGCATATAATGAGGGGATTCCAAATTGTAAATAGCTTTCCAAAGTGAATAGCTTTTATGTAGAATACGGTTCCTAGATGCTCTGCTTCTGTGATGTGTACATTCGATGTTCTTTGGAAAAGAAAGGAAAAAATAGAAAACATAGAAACATCAATTTAAACACAGAAGCATTATTTACTTGTTAGGAAATTATTCATACTGTACGAATACATTTCACATTGAATTGAAGTATTGATAGCAACGAGAGTAAATTATTCATTTTATTAAATGATTTCTCATAACAAGGTAAAAGGACTGTCTAATATTTCACGGCTTTTGTGAACCATTACTAGGTTAACAGAGTAGCGAAGGGGTTTAAGGCATAATGCTTGCAATTTTACGGGCGTAGATTCGAGTCCCTATTACGGTAGAAACTCTCCTTTTCTTTATATAATGGAGCAATTTTCTACAACTTACGAATTATTCATTGATAAAACGCAAAATCAGCAAAAGTATCGGAGGTGATAGAATACGAAGGTAAAACGAAACACATGTTTATTTCATGACGGCAGTCTTGCACCAAACGAGCTTCGAAAACAACACTTTCCATTGCTTGATGTAAAGTTCAGTAATACATTCGATTCAAGTAGAGTGTAGGCAATTACTGTAATTGTTTAAAACATAATTTCTTTTCTTTGCGTTCTTAGGAACACCGTTTTGTAGATTATAAACACTTTTTTATTTCTTCATATAAACTATATAATAAATGTCATATTTTTCGCTACTGCTACTCATGGAATTAAAAGAAAAAAGAATACTCCCATTTCCATCTTAGTGGCAACATTTATGTAATTGTTGGTGGTGAATAACTACATTCAGTGCTCGAAATGCGATAGGTGTCAGGAATTCACTACTTGTTCATTTATTTTAACGTTTTCGACTATTACTGACATTTAAAGTCTTCCTAAGATAAAGTTACTTAATAACGTTGCCTAAGATAAAGTTAGTTAATTTAATAACGTTGCCACGAGATGAGGCGAGCGAAGATTGTGGGATGTCTCCTGTGGTATGATGCAAATGCCATCTCGTCTCGAAACAATCTTTGTCTCATATGAAAGTCTCCACTCTTACACTGAGAAAAAAACATTCTTCGGACAGCGGTATATTGTACAAATATACGGAATCCTCTTGCGGAAATCAGTGCGGAGCATACGTTATTCATATGTTACATACGCACTGGCCTTAGATGTTACATCATGTCATTGCACGGTGTCTGACATCTAAGTTTTCCTTATATTACATACATATATGTATGTTACATTCGTCAGCTATATGTTATATACGTCCATTTGTATGTTAGATCCTGACCGCCTATATTGTTTCATACGGAAAGTACGTATAGATGGAACACTTATACGGAAAGTATTATAAAACATGCGTTTTCAGTTATACGTTCGCTGTACGCTAAGTCTAAAAACTACAGGAATTACGCATGTAACCTACCTTTTTAAGTACGCCACGTACATTTTTTTCTCAGTGTAAGACTCTTGATGATAAACTTTGATAGGCGGCCAGCAAGATGGAGAAAATTCCACTTTGATGGTCACCTGGCAGTACATTCGGTCGCAGACAAAACCCATCCAAAAGCTTTCATGTCTAGAACAAAAGTCCACTAGATAGATATTTTATGATTAAACATTAAATACACACTCTATGTGCGAGTAAAAGCGTAAAAATGAAATGAAATCTTTGAGTTTTACGTCCAAGGTTATACTGAATGGCTAAAGGAGACGGTGATGATGAGAAATGAAGGAAATGAAGTAAGTGGGGGGAAACAGAAGAACCCCGAGGAAACCCACGCAGACGGTGTTTGTCCACCACAAAGTTCACATGGCAGGAGTCGAGATCGAACCCGGGCCCTATGCATCAGAGGTGAACTCTCTAACACTGAGCCGCCGAAGCCCCATATATAAGCGGAAAAAATAAACAAATGTAACGATCACCTACGATCAGGACAGTATACACTGTGAGAATGAAAAAAAAATATAATATTAAACAAAATAAAGCTGTGTTTTCTTACAAGTTAACAAGAAACCGTTGGAAAAGTTTCCGTAGCTGCATTAAGACACGGAACCCAAACTAAAAAATTAACTTCCCAAGTAAAATTTAGTTACAGAAAGTAGTTCGTGACCTGAAAAACCAAGAACAGTAAGGAGTATTTAAACTTCGGGTTTTGAGGTCACGGAGGTCCTTCTCGGAAGGTAGGCCAAGGTGCTGCACCTTTGCCGAGGAGTTCTTGATTAACAGGCTGCCTCGATTTTGGAAGAAAGAGGCCCAGAGTTCAATTCAGTTTTATTCAGCTCCATAAGCCACGCAAAGAGGTTTGCTGTGGGCTGTGACGGTTGCCTACCTCAGAGGTCCTGAGATCCATACCGTTCTATATAGCCACGCAAAGAGGTTTGCTGTGGGCTACCACTAATGCTGTCTTTAGAGGCCAAAAGTTCGATCCCGACTAAGGAGCCACACAAAGAGGTTTGTAGTGGGCTCAAACCTGATCGCTACTCTAGGCTTGGAAGAGGAAGACGTGATGCATCTAGTGAATTGTAGTGCCTATAATTAGTGTGCAATTAAAACAGTTATCGTGGGATATGAAAAGAACATGAGAAGCTGACTTCCAATACGAGGCTGAAACGTGTAAGTAGCCAGTAATCAAATTTAATGCATAAATGATAGATTCACTCTTAAACAGTTCTAAGCGATATAGCCCAAGGCTTATCTTATGCCTGACGTGTTATTTCAAATCATTTTGCTAATATTATAATCTTTGTAAGTAAAACAAAATATATATAAACAAAATATATATTATTTTAAACTCTGTTAAACTAACTTCTGTGACACACGAGTTTGACCCTGGTTTAGCAGATACGCAGTAGTGATCAACAGATTTCCTTTTGTTGTATGTATACCTTATGTAAATAAACAATCATCATCATTATATATTTTCTCTCTTATTCCATTTTGCAATTGTTAAATACGATTAACAAAAGGTTGTAAGAACTAATAGCGTTATATTAACAAAGGTTCACCAAGTAGTTTATAAAATAATTTCGTCCTTATTTGTAATGGAATTCCAGGGGCTTATCGCCCAGCCTTGTTAAGAAGAAGAAGCATATACCGCCGTATGCAGAGTCGTTTTGACGTATGATTAGCGTCATACTAAATATCTGACTACTGAAAGAAACATATGTTAGTTGAACGCTTTAGTATGCCACTAATCACGCGTCAGAACGACTCTGCATAAGGCCCATACAGTTTATTGCATTGCAGATAGCATACCCTACAGGGAAATTAAATTATAGGTCACACTCTATCGCTGTACTACCACACCAAACTAGTAATATTCCAAGACAAGAACCATTGTCTTGTTCTACAAATAACACTAGATAGCAAGTGATAACACAATACGTGTACAGAAACCAATACATAGTCATTCAGGGAGTAGCCAGCAAGTTATTCTAGAGGGCCTTGGTTTTTACAAACTAAAAACAAATAAAAAGTTTCTTTCAAGATTATGAAAGAATTAATAACACATAGATACATACATATTTCAGAAGTACATATTATATTATTATTATTATTATTATTATTATTATTATTATTAGTTGTAGTAATAGTAGTAGTAGTATATTTCATATATGCTACATTTCTGAGACTTGAGTCTTGATAGTACGTGAAGTTAAAATCAAAGGTTATATTACGACGGCAAATGATGGCTTAACACCAAAAACACATTCCTGGCCGGGACCGGGGGTTAGTCTGTTTTATGTTTATTAAACGTGTTTAATAATTACAGCCAATGATGGATGTTTATAATAGAATGTGAAAGAATACAGTTTTAAAAGAATTAAACTACGTCAACATGTTAAAATAATTAAAAGAACCTAATTAATCAGCCACTTTGTACTCTCGTTTGCTTAACTGGATGAACCGAGGCGTAAAGGAAAAGAGTTTTCTGCCCAAATCCCATAAGCAGTGGGATATTTTAATATTATAGAAATTGACCCTCCTTCCCCTTAGAAGTGTAATTTTCAAGACGCTGAAACATATAGTATTTTATTACTTTTAGTTAAAAGTTCAAATACCGAGATTCACGCATCTAATTTAAACAATCCTTCCTTAATTTATTTACATATTTTCTGAGTAAGTAATGGGGAATTCGAACATTAAAAAAGTGCTCCCTTTGCTCTTTCCCTTTTATGTGCTCAATTTTCAGTTTTTTTAAAACAAGAAAGTTTAAATGCCAAGTTTCACTTGCGAGATACACTACCCTTTAAAAAAATCTTGCCCCACCCTTTTTACGATACTTATTCCAAAAATTCTTTCTTATGTCCTGCTTTCATAAGAAAATTATATTTCATAATTAAAATTTAACGACTCTACTTGTAGTAGTATGCCCAAAAAATCACTCATCTTTACTCTTTTATATAAGAGTACAGAAGATAAATACAGTCAAACAAATGGACTTCCATGAACAGTTTCCGATTTCTTATAACTAACTTTTTCATACATTTCCTGCAAGCTGTGATTTGAAATTTACTCTCTGTCAAGGTCCAGGTTTCAAAAAGGAACTAACTGGAAATATAATAATATTATGTATTTATGCACAGATGTAATATATAAAAATGTATTGTCTCATTGAAGCTTTCGTAATCTGGAAGTAAACTTTTGATTTGCTTTTAATAGAAAAATGCCTGCTCCCCTAGAAAAATTTGCAGGCCACACCCCTAAATGACTATGTAGTAATTTCTGCAAAAAGGGATCTTTCAGGAAGATAGAAATATCGACTACATCAGCTGTGACGTACCAAAGGTCAGCACGGCTGCTTTTTGTAATCCTGTCCACGATCCTGGGACTTGCTCGTCAGATATTCGCTGAGCAACAGCTATCAGACTTATCTCAGCCAAGGGTAGCTCGTTGCGACACGTATAGACTGGGGCATTTCCTCACCTAAGCCACTATCCGAATGGGTGGCTTCTACCTGCTTACCATACCTCATTAGATGTTTTGTGTGCTCATCATCATGGCTACTGGGCCTCACGCTTCTAATCTTTCCTTGGGCCCCTCCGCTCCGTCTGCATCTGCCGACAAGCGAAGGGAGAGCTCTAAACGCACAACACGTAATGAAGTTCATCCGAATCATCCTCAGTCACCTAAACCAAAACGCCATCACACTCTCAGCGAATCATCTACTGCATCTGATTCATCTCATCACATGGACGCTCAAACTTCTTTCACTTCTGTTAAACCAGCCATTTCTATCTTATCTTGATCTCAAGAAGTTGTATCATCGCATTGTCAAATACATCCCTCGCACGAACATCGCACAAATCATCTAAACCCAGAAAGGCATAATAATTAAAACGCCAGACGACCAATTTGCATCCACCCTCCGCAATACTTATTCCTTTGAAATCTTTGGTAAAAACGCTTCTATCTCTAAACTCAACACTCCATCAGCCAAGCAACCACCGCCACCACGCAAACAACCTGCTTTGTCAGTTGTCATCCGAGGTGTTGATCCGTCCTTTACAGATGAAGAAATCAGCCAGGAACTCCAGCTTGATGGACATTCTATCATTAAATGTATCCGTATCAAAAACGCACAAGGAAACACCTACATGGTCCGTGTTTTAACCAATTCTCACGACACCATAGACTCTCTTCTCTCAAATGGCGCCTTCATTTACCGCAAACGTCATCGTGTCGAGCCTTCTCGTTCTCCTGCTCCACTTCCTATGCGGTGTGAAAAGTGCCAAGTATATAACGATCATCCGACCGGCGCATGTCCAAACCAACTCAAATGTGGATTCTGCACTGGCCCTCATAGCACCCGCAATTGTTCTAACCTGAAAGAAACTCCTAAATGTTCCACCTGTAATGAAACTGGACATCCTACTTACAGTTACAAATGCAAGGCTAAACCTACTGCGGATCCATTCAAGCCCGAATTAACGGTACCATTAAAACCGCATATCACTCAATCAGCTTCTGTTCCTCAAGATATCTGTCAACCAATTACAATCACCCAATTCTTGTCTTTTCTTACTGTTACTCTACAAAACATTCATCCGCTACTTCGCAACCATATTCTTTGCCAAGTCCAACAAACTGCCAAAGCCATACTTAACATCAACTTTACTGCTACTTACTCTGGCCAAACTGTTTACTTTCATTCAGATCCGTTGCAAACAGAAGTTTAAGACTCTCTCCGACAACATCTGGTTTCTTCACATCATTATGGACATTACTTTTCTCTTTTTGAACATTCGTTCTTTACCTCAACATAAAATCTTATTTGAACAGCTCCTCTTTGAAAAACATGTTGCGTGTTTCGTTTTGAACGAGACACATCTTAAGGCCCACACCCACGTACAGCTGCCAAATTATACTATGCTTCGGCACGATAACTTGATACCAGCGAGGAGGGCAAGTGGTGGGGTCGCCATAGGATTTTCACCATCTCTTCCTTTTCGCCGCACTACTCTTCCCATAATTCCACTCCCCGAACATCTAGTTACTACTTTATACTTCAAACAGCTCAACATCACTGTTGCGACCATCTACATCCGTCCTGGACATCCTTTTCCATATCCGTTTATTCAGTACATTTCAGATAACTATCGTACTTACATCATTCTAGCGGATCTGAATTTTCACAGTCGCACTCCTCGCCAGCAACAGGATTTCCGCAATTACCTTCTAACGCATACTTCAGGACACTTTCTTCCGATACCTAAGCCTACAAGACCTTGTAGTAATACAACACCAGATGTTGTTATCACTTCTCTCAACCTACAGACTCGGTGCAAATTAGATGTCCTGGATCCTCTTGGCAGTGCCCATGTGCCAATCCTTCTGACCATTACAACCCCACGTTCTGCTTCTCGCACTACTCCTTCACCTCCATGCACTTTTCCTATGTTCGACAAAGCCAACTGGAACGGTTACCGCACATTTCTTCAACATCACTTAGAAAATGTCCCGGAACCACAAACAGAAGATGACCTTTATGTCGCATTAGATACTATCACAGCTTCCATCCACACTGCCTTTGCCCAAAATATTCCGCTTCGCACCACTCATGCTTCCAAACCAGCTCTTCCTCCTCAGTATCTTGCACTTATCAAACGTTCCCGGGCACATTATCGAGACTTCACTCACACTGGTAACCTTGAGTCTCTCCGTCTCCACCGCCAGTATCAACGCACTGTTCACAACTACCTTGTTGCTTATAAACGCCGTCGTTGGATTACTACCTGCAATGATCTTTCCACCATCACCCATCCTACCAGATACTGGAAACGATTCCACCAACTCACTGGACGATCCTCTCGTACACCGTACCCTCTGTTAGACGGAGATGACCCTCTCGCTGACGATACTGCTAAAGCGAACGCCTTTGCTGATTATCTTCAAGGTATTTTCACTCCTCTTGCATCTGATCCATCCATACGCCGTCATCCAGCAGAAAATATCAATCTTTCTTCACCCGATCTTCAACCCCATTCCAACTACCACCTACCTGCAAATAGTTATCTCACTGCTCCTATTACTGTCGAAGATATCCAGAGTACAGTCGCGCGAAAACGTCAGTCGGCTCCAGGCGCCAATCGTATTTCTTACCGACATATCAAAGAGGCTCCCTATGTTCTTCTCCATTTACTTGCAGTTATTTACACATTCATTTTGCGCACAGCCTTCATCCCGACTCACTGGAAATCATCGATCACTCTAATGTTTCCCAAACCAAACAAACCTCCACATGCTGTCTCCTCTTATCGGCCTATTCAGCTCACTCTTGTATTCAGCAAAATTCTGGAACGCATCCTTGTCACACGTCTACATCGTCATCTTTCCGATCATAATCTTCTTCCTCTTCCGCAAGCAGGCTTTCGACCCTCTTATAGTATCAATGATCAGCTTATGCGCCTTACCACCAATATCACAATGCAGTTCAACACATCAAAACCTTCCTGCCTGGTCTTATTCGATTTAGAAAAAGCTTTTGATAAGGTGTGGCACCTTGGTCTTGTGTACAAACTCTTCTCTTACCGCCTTCCTCTGTGTTACATTCGTTTTATCTTCCACTTTCTTTCTTGCCGCCTTAGTTATATCTCTATTAACAACCACCTCTCACACCCTATATTTCTCCATTCTGGTGTCCCTCAAGGGTCCTCACTATCTCCGTTATTATATCTGTTATATGTGGCCGACTTTCCTCCTTTGCCTGGAAATATCAGTTTATATCAATTTGCAGATGACACAGCCTTTCTCGCCATAGCCAACACTATCCAAGAGATAAACCGAACTCTGCAGATTGCTATTGACACATATCTCTCCTGGTGCTCACACTGGCGACTGACCCTAAATGCTGCTAAAACGCAAACCATCATCTTTCTTCCTCCAAACAAACGATCTCGCGTGTATCGCAACCCTGCTAACTTCCATGTTCATGTTGACAAAGTTCCTCTTCAGCCTCAAAACACCTTCAGTTATTTAGGCATAATTTTTGACAGACATCTTAAATGGACTGCCCATCTCAAGTCCATCTGCAGCAAAGCCTATAATCGTCTCAACCTTCTACGCCGTATCACTGGTACTACCTGGGGATTGAACACCCACACCCTCTTAACCACCTACAAAGTTTTTCTCCGCCCGGTTCTCACTTTCGGGTTTACCGCCTGGATTGCCGCAGCTCCCTCCTTTTATACCAGACTTCAAATTCTTGAACGACACGCACTCCGTTTAGCTTTCCGTATCCGCCTTCCCAGCCCAACGCATGAACTCTACGATCGTACCCCATTTCCCCACATACTCTATCACCTTGAAACCTTACGCCTCCGCTACATTTCAACTCGCTTTCAAACTCATCACCCCCTACTTCTAGACACGATGCATCACTTTGCTTTACACCCGACCGATGTCCTTCTCCGTCATACCCCTCTTTCGCTCCTCTTTACCCTGTACCACTTCTCCTTACCACCTGACAGTCCTGACCATCTTTTCATTACAGACTACATCACCGACACGGCATCACCTTGCATTATTCCATCTTATGCACAGTAGTCCTCTTGTTTAACTGGGCTTCCCCTGTCTCCATCAGATCCGGAGTTGCCCCCGGATCAGAAGATAACACACATCTGTCTTGCTAACAAAACCCGTTGCTGTGACGTCTTGTGCACCTCATTACCATTCATTCCCATCCCCCTTCCGATATGATTATGGTTAACGGCCATAATGTCCAACCCTTCTGATAATATATGATATACTACTCTGTTGATCAGTAAATGCATTAATATATATATGATGATGTAAAATAAAATGTTGAAATAAAGTTTAATAAATCTACTAGTACCCATCCACAATTTCCTAATCCCATCATTCGTATACTCCACTTCCCAATATAAACGGCGGTACCCTTTGGGCGGGAGCTAGTCGTCCACGACTAGCAAAAAAAAAAAATCTGCAAAAATGGCGCAGGACCTAAAATTTAGGTCTAGTGTCTATATTTTTAGGACTTGTGGCGTTTAGGACTTATGAATGTCACCTACTGTATTGCAAAATAAATGTTCTTTGTTCAATTTTAAATTTACTGCGTTCTTTATGTATACAGTTGGTATTTAATGTTCACTCGTGAAATGTCTAGTGAGCTTTTGTCTTAATTAAGTAAACTTTGGTGGATTTTTGTCCTACTCTTAATAAAATACGCTCGGCATAGTATATATTGCAATTCTGAATGTTTGCTTGCTTTCAGAAGTCTGGTAAAATATGCTTTTTAAACATTTTTTATTTTTTATTTATTTATTTATTTATTTATTTATTTATTTATTTATTTTTGTTTTAGGAATTTTTCTTGGGATTCTCGTATCTCCATTCGAAAGAAACTAATTTCTAACTAATTATGTAATTAATTCTTAGAATGAAATAGGTTGTATTATGTAACTCGTGTATAAGTGCAGAACAGATAGTGACAATAATAATCTTAGTAGTGCAAATATAGCTGTTACTGTTGGAATTAGCTACGTTCGTAACATTATTGCCAACTAGTTGCTGCATCGTCCCAATTTCGTGTGGTGGTGGCGAATTTCAGAACTAAAGCAAGTGAATGAAAAAGGCACAAGTCCTAAACGGCACAAGTCCTAAAAGGCAAAGTCCTAAACGCCAGAAGTACTAAAAATCATATCGCGGCACAAGTCCTAAACGGCAGAAGTCCTAAACTGCAGAAGTCCTAAACTGCAGAAGTCCTAAAATTTAGGAATAGTGCCTATATTTTTAGGACTTCTGCCGTTTAGGACTTCTGAATGTCACCCCTCAAAACCTTTATCTTATTCTCTTCTTTCGTTTCCAATTCTTACTTTGTTCCTTTTTCTTCACTTTCTATTTATAGTAAAGTTGTTATTCTTCTATTAACCTTTCATAATGTGTCTGATGAACACGATGTTACATAGCCGAAACTGTTTCATTAATATATATTTAGGTATGAGGTGAGTTTTGTTTCATTAACACAAGTTCGATATTTCCAAAGTTATAATCAATAATATACTAATTGTACATACACATAGAGTTGGTACTTTCAATCTAATATTATGATATGGAGTGAATCATTTTAAGAGTACCCCTAAACATTGAAGTAATGATCTGCCATAAAATTCTTTTCGATCTCATTATTTTTCCAAACTAGATAATACGATCTCATTATGTTTGTAAATCAAGCATTCACTATGTATTTCGACTGTATTATTCAAACTAAAACGACTTCTTTGAGATTTCTTTCTAAAATAAATATCGATTAAGAGGTAGAAATATACCATAATTTATATTCCGCTTCCAGGGTCCTAGGCCTACTATAGTTTAAAATTCTCTTATGTTGTCAAAATCTATTACCAGTCTATAAAAATAAAAAATGGATCTTGTTTGTGGTTGCACCATGGAAAAACTGACTAAACCGTTTGAAATGAATGTTAGAATACAACTATCAGCTACCTCGAACCAGGGTTTTATCCTGTTACTTTTATTAAAATGGGTAATGTAAGAGGGAAGGAGGGGTTCAAACTTTATGCGTAAAATTTAGTTTCTCTCTATCCTTTCAACTTTAGGAAGATGAAAGTTTGTGTTCATTAAAAATAAGCGACCCTCGTCCCAGCGTTTTTCATTATTCACGTTTTAAAACGGGTATGGGGCATTTCCTATAATTTCTTTCTTTACATTCAAATCGATGTTTTATGTTACTTGTGATAGCATCACAGGGAAACGCTTTAAAAATTTAAAATAAATTTGGAACATAATACGTTCCTTGAGCCGGGCTTTTATTATGTTACTTTGTTTAAAGGGCATAATCTAAAGGTGGTAGGAGTTCAAAATTTCTACAAAAAATACATTATCTTCTGGTTTTTATTATTACACTTTTATTAAAAGGCAAACCCTAAGGGAATTCAAATACTTTCCATAAAACGATTGTCACCATGGGAAGAACGGACATTTTAGCTTTTCTACAAAAATGAAAGTAAACTTACTTGTGATCCAGTCATGAAAGGGTGTATGTAAAAAGACTTTACAAATTCGAGAACTCATATTGATTTATTTATTTAGCGTACAGACATAGTTTATTGTGTTATTTTGTAGCAAACTACGCAAAGGGTATGACGTTATACCTAAAGAAGTTCCAAAAATGATCTTTTGAATGAAATCTTCATCTTTATCCAACCGATGTAGTATTTCCATACAAAATTTCTTACAAGTAATTCTACCAGTGTCTTTTAATACTTGCATCATTTATAATTTGTATGGTATGAGATGCAACAGGTTTCTCAACATATCCCAAACTGTCATGTGTAGGACACCCAGCTGTCGAGAAGCACACCAGGTTGATTTTGTAGGACTGTTCACAAAGTTTTGTCTCAATTGCTCTACGTCTTCAGACGTACGGGGACGACCTGAAGATTTGTTATGTCTTATCAAACTGGCTATGTAGCTTTTGGACACTGATTAAGAATAAATAGTCAGTCACAAAAATATTAGGTTTTACAGTTAAAATGAGAGAGTACATATTAAAGAGGACTCTGCAGGACATTAAATTCCGGAGGAATTTTTCACAGTGTAGGAAACTATTAATTTATATTTAGAAATGCGAAAATATTAATGCTCTGACCTATGTGATTTTATACAACATCAAGTGTTTCTCACACTATCCTCATTTTTGCGCCCACTCTCAGTCACACATGCCCCTGCCTCTTGCGAACACAACCCTTTGCTAAGTCGTGAGTCCCTTGCTGTGCTCCTGCTTTGAACCGTTTAAATATCATCCCCCCTTTAATGGCCACCTAACGTAAGTTGCTTTTTCTGTACTTTTTTAAAAATGGTATTCGTCCGACGCGTATTTATAACTTAAAGAAAGTCCTCGTAAAGTGAATCTGCACTCATGAATGCAACTCCTACCCTAAGAACTAATTTTTAAGACATTACGAATTAATTTCGTGAAGAAATAATTACATATAGTAAGATAGCACATAATCATTCCAGACACATCATATGCATGCATATTGTCATTCTGTACGCAATAATACGATAAAGTAATAACACACCAGAACATCTTAAGAAATCATTTAAAAGAAGAAAAGTGAACGAAAAAGTTTTTTTTTTTAATTTCACGGAATATTCTCAATCTACACCAATTTTGGAAAGTCTCCTGCGGTACTTAGTCCTAATATTCTTTAATTTTATAGTTACACAAAACAGATGACTGCTAATATGCATCGAAAGAATATCAACTCCTTTCCGTGTCCACATCATACTCGAATTTAATGCAACCACAAAGCGATTTTCGTTTGTTTTCTTTTGATACAATGTTGGATAGAAATAGAACAAGTTCTAATTTAGAACAGTTGTATCAAATGTTGTATCCAACCCAAAAGTTGCATACAACTTGGTATCGTACACGTTCAAATTCCACTTTGATGAAATATTTGATACAATATATGATGGAATATTTGTTTGTCTAAAACAGGCTTAACTCATAACCATGACAATTTACTTGTAGAAGGTGTAGTGATCCGTCATTGCCGACACCACAACTAAAATTTTCTAAAATATAATTTATCTCTGCAATGTTTTCGGTCGAAAGAGGGGAAATACTTTTGATGGACATGTTTGTGTTATATGTGTGTGTGTACGACGTCTCCCAGACAAAAATGGTGAAATCCTTTCAAAAATAGGCTTAGTGATTATCTTATTATAAAGAAATAAAAGAACTATCCAACGTTATAACTCCGACATATTAATCTAACAATGAAATAAACAGCAACGGAAATTCGTTAAAAACGAATATTTAAATATTTTTCAAATATTAATGTCATCAATACTTCTTTATCACTGATAAAAATTATTTTATTTTGTTGTGCACCTTGTTACACATAGATATACGATATGAATTAATGGAATCTTCAAGCAGCGTTCCCAGTGTTCAATCTCCATCAGTTAATTCAGCGGAATCAGGTGAAACCGATAACCCCGGCAATGACTTGGACTCCAGCACTGGCAGGCCTGCCAGAGGCCACTTTTCAGCCACTCCTAGATCTGCGAAGGTGTTACCTTGTCCCCATTGTGGAAAGTTTTATGTGAATGCAAGAGGATTAGCCATTCATATAGATAAAAAGCATCCGATCATAAACGCAGAACAGGATTGTTTTCATATCAATAATAATAGCTTTCCTGACTGTAGAGCCACAAATGTAAGCATCACTAACTGCAATGGTAGCACACAGGATTTAACGTTATCTAACTTGGGTAAACTGTTGACGTCATTAAGATCCTCTACACACATCCTAAGACGTGTCCCTCGTGGTGCTCGAACTGAGGTTGCCGTGCACTTTCCAAGTTATTACAGCAAGTAGCTATTTCAAATGGAGAAAGAGAATGGATCAACCTGTTTATATTTCCATTTGTAGTACTAACTGCTCCCAAACAATCCGAGAATGTAAAGAACCTTACCTCATGGGTAAAACAAAGAGTTCCTGTTTGGGATAATACAGGTATTGACGCCTTAACCTTACAATCGCCAAAGATCAAGAAATCTATATCTAAACAGAATGTGTCAAATCTGAAAATTATTGAAAACAAACTAGCCGATGGTGATATCCGAGGAGCAGCCCGTTTACTAATGTCAGATGATACAATAGCAGCCCCTGACACTTCAGTGTTTGAGACGTTGTTGGAGAAACATCCAGCCCACCCTGGAACATTTACTTCACCGAATCTTCCAGAAGATCAAAACAGGGTTCAAGGAGTTTCAATAAACGAAGTTAAAAATGCTATACGTTCTTTTGCATCTGGCAGCTCGGGAGGTCTAGATGGTCTTCGCCCTTCGATTCTCAAGGATCTTTTATCTTGCCAAATACTCGAATCGAAGGAAAAGCTATTAAAATCACTTTGTGATCTGTTCAATCTAATTATTTCGGGAAAAATACCCTTAGAAGTTCGACCATTGTTTTTCGGAGCCAGACTTATTGCTCTTAAAAAGAAGTGTGGTGGAATCAGGCCTATCGCTGTAGGGAATATTTGGCGCAGAATATCAGCCAAAATTATATGCTTCAGAATACGAGAGCCTGTTAAGAACTTTTTGTCTCCCCATCAACTTGGAGTTTTATTCCCAACGGAGTCGAAGTAGCCGTTCATGCAACCAGGATATATTTCTCCTCCACACACAGAGCTCCAAAGGCTATCGTAAAGCTGGATTTTCGCAACGCTTTTAATGAACTTCGCCGGGACTCCATGCTTACTGAGGTATTGAAATATTTTCCCGCAATATACCCATATGTTCACCAGTGTTACGCTCAACCCAGTAACCTATTCTTAGGCCAAGACTCTATTTCATCCCAGAGAGGAGTACAACAAGGTGATCCCTTGGGCCCAGCACTTTTTGCCATAACAATACATTATTTAGTACATTCGATTTATACTGAACTGAACATCTGGTATTTGGATGATGGGACTATTGCTGACACACCTGAGGCAGTCCTTTCAACGTTAATACATATAAATGAGAAAGCGTCAGCTCTCGGCTTACATTTGAATTTCTCAAAATTGCGAAGTTGGTTTCCTTGGATCAGATGAAGTCACATCCGAACAATTATTCAGAAGACTTGGAGAAGTTGCACCAGGAATACGTCTCCTAAGCAAACAGGATGCTTGTCTTCTGGGTTCTGCTCTCACAAAGGAAGCATTTACAACTGTGCTATCAACCAAAATATCCAAATTAGAATATTTTCTGTCTCGTCTTGACTCGATTTCAGCACACGGAGCTTTTTTTTTTCTACGTGCTTCATTGTCAATCCCTCGCCTAAACTACTTTCTACGGTGCTTTCCATCTTGGAATGAGACTCCACTGCTGAAGAAATATGATCATATCCTCAAAATGGGTATGGAGTCAATTTTGAACTGCTCCTTGAGTGACGAATCTTGGATGCAAGCATCCTTACCTGTTGGATTAGGAGGGCTTGGTATTCGACGAACCGTTGATATGGCGATTCCTACCTTTTTAGCGTCCTACCACGGATCCCTTCGTTTAATCGAGGCTCTCCTTCCTCAAGGCTACCACCTGGACCCAGATGGGATAGTTGAAGAAGGCTCTACCAAATGGATAAATATAACAGATACGGACCTTCCAGAAATCAGCAAAAGAGGTTGTCAGGCATCTTGGTACACACCAATAGCAGTACATTTCCAGAACTTCTTTTACAATCCGTTGCTGTTCCAGAGGATAAAGCAAGACTTCTTGCTGCGTCATCTCCCCATGCTGGTGCATGGTTAAATGCGTTACCTTCTCCCCAATTAGGTCTTCACATGTCTAATGAAACCTTTCGAATCGCAGTAGCCCTAAGACTAGGTTCAGCTGTTTGTGAGCCACATCGCTGTCCAGCTTGCGGGGATCAAGTTACCCAACGCGGCCTGTATGGCCTCTCATGCATGAAGAGCATAGGCAGAAACACCAGACATTCATCTGTTAATGACATCATTTTGCGAGCCCTCACGACGGCAGGAATTCCTTCGATTCGTGAACCGTCAGGCTGTTGTCGTTCCGATGGTAAACGACCTGATGGCATGACATTAATACCTTGGATGAGAGGTAAATCTCTAGTATGGGATTTTACATGTTCGTACACATTCGCCCATTCAAGCCTGCCGTTGACGGTTGTGAATGCTGGAGAAGTTGCTAGACGTAGAGAGGCAGAAAAGGAAAGGAAATACAATAATCTCCTCGATAAATTTATATTTGCTCCAATAGCTATCGAGACCAGTGGAGCATGGGGCTCTAGAAGCCTTGATTTTATCAGAGAGGTACGCAGACGCATATCTATCGTTTCTGGAGATGTTCGTTCAGCATCCTTCTTATTCCAACGTATATCCATTGCGGTCCAACGTGGCAACGTTTCGTCAGTTCTTGGTACGTTGCCGCCTGGAAGGGAACTAGAGGAGGTGTTTCTTCTCTAGTACAACAGAATCAAGCGAACAATAGAATAATAAAAATAATATATAAACGTTCAGAAAAATTTTACATATATATTATATTGTTATCCATTGTTTCTAAATACCACAATTATATTATTCGATGTTTTCACATTGATCTGATTGTTACATTCATATAAAAAAGAAAATATATTATTCTGTTATTGAAATAAAAAAAATAATTTATCTTACTAAAATGTTAATTCTTCATTTTTATTCAATTTATTCAATGTTTATACGTTATTATTTCAATATTTTTTTCATTATTTATAAAAATTTCATGAACTGAAAAGCGAATGGCACTATGGAAATAAATTGCGACGCAAGAAGAAGAAGGAAAATAATATAGCATCAAAAAATAAAAATCTTCTAGATATTGAATTTAAAATTTTAAAACGAAAAACTGGAAAAACGTAAAAAAGTAAACGTAAGAATTCAACCATAATTCTGAGGAATTTAGATGTATTTTGCAATCAAGACTGTCTACTATTTTTTGAATTTGTATATATATATTCAGAGGGCTAAACAATAGACAGGTGTAGAAAGTAAAATCGACTTCAAGGTATTGTAAATGTTACTCATTCTTATTTATATATCTAGTGGGATGACAAAAATGATGTATCATTGAAGGAGTCAGCGGTTCGGGGAGTGGAATCTTCATTCCCTCCTTAATCTGCTATCCACTCATGAAATGATATAAATTATATATATATTCATCTCGATCGACATATCAGCTAAATTTATTGTGAAAGAATACCTTGTTCAACTATAGTAGTTACTTACGTTTTGATTTTTTTGTTTAGTATAATCTGCTGTAAAATTGATGGCACTGACAAAGATTGTGGAATACAAATTTAACTAATTTCAATTGCTTAACTATGATAATATGCACATAGGAATTCAAGTCTAAATATACATTATAGCGATAATGATCGATGTGGTTGCTTTTTATTTACGTTTCTGTTGACTTTTGCGTTCTGTTTTCAGTAGTCTTATTCTTACCTCAGCGTCTCAATGGAGTTAGCTGCGTTAACCTGTTATACAATGGTATGAAATTCAATTATTAATAAAGAATACGGCTAAATATAGATAAATAAGTAAAAGGAATATATACATATGTGTGATTAAGTGCGGCGAAGGTATATTAAATACAGTTGATAATAATAAATGATTTGTTAAAAGTGGAATAATAGAATATAATATAAGGAATGACGGTATGTAACTAGTAATTAAATAAATAAATAATAAATGTCGTGGTTAAACAGCTACACCGTGCCAACGATGGGATAATTGAAATTATTAATAAAGATGAAATTATTAATAAATGTAGTTACAAATATATATGTGAAATACATGTGAAACACATTAGTATTCGATTTCTAATTAAACCCAAGGAAACTAAATAAATAAAGGTGCTACTGCATGCAATAAGTCCACAATCTGTCCTACTTAGCCATATATATATAAATTACTGATGTTAATTAAGGAAAATACACTACATTATTTTACAAGTTAGATATTATTCCTAAGTAACTATGTCTAAGTTCTAAAACAAGCGAGATATACTACGAGTTTTATTCTATGCGTGCGTTATTACATTATAATTCTAAACTGCTGTTCGATGTGCAACAATTGAAATGCTACAAGACTTAATCTTGTCACTTACCTGCTACTTACTACAATACTTACTTTGTTGGACATGATATTAATCTTGTGTGTTTTCTGTTATATTATGTTCATGAATACTCGAAGGCAATATAAAATTACATAAAATTCACAGTCATATTATTTTAATGGTAATAGTATGATTACTGTTTTACTTTTGAATTAATTAGCTAATAAGTAACATATGATAAGTTTATCTGTATGAAGTAATCCGAATATGTTCACTGTCGGCATTTATCTTCGCGACTAAGTTCCTGGACAACATATTATTAGTTGTCCGTGGCGATTGCTGCGGTGGCGACTAAGATCACTGGGCCAAATTAGATTAGTTTCAACTTAGGTCCACGCTATGGGCAGGTGAACTGAAAGAAAAGAAAATGTCAACGTTGCGCTAATATGAGGTTTCAATACAAAGGGCACGACCTTGACAAGCAATATGTATACTTATTATGTAAGCTATTCATTAACGGTAAACGAACCCGTATCTCATCACTTTTGAGATTTCAAGTTTTAACCACGGAGGTAAAGCACAAAAATATATGTATGTCATAACTCATAACTCTGGAGCGCCTGGAATAAATTCAACTGAACTTGCTACACATATGACTCACACTCAGGAAAAATATACTATGAAGTAATACACCCCCAAAGAGTGAGAGTGGGAAGGAGTGACATGAAAAATTAATCGAAAAGAACCAATGTTATAGTAAAATCCATAGTTTCAAAGTCACTGCAGTGAAGTGACACCCCCGAAGCCGTTTAATTCCAAGTGCAGCCTCCATCGGCAAGGGAGATGAGAAGGGTTGAAGAACAAAATGCCCAAAATGACCGAGATTAATGTCAAATCCATAGTTTTCAGGACTGGGAAAATGGTTCACCTGTATGAAACGGTTTTTGGAAGCTACCACAAGCTAGGCTTTTAACACACCACTTTAATTAACGGGCATATTTTAAGGGGTGACGTGCTTGAACATGTATGTCAGAAGTCTAGTATCTTAAGCTTACCATTACACATTCATTGAAACATGTATCCTTAGATAGAAGGCATTTCAAATACTCTCAATAAACCTAGTCTCCTTGTGCGAAGACGGGCCGCGGTGGCTCAGTGGTAGAGCGTTCACCTCTGATGCGTGGGGTCCCGGTTTCGATCCAAGCTCCCGCCAAGTGAACTTTGTGGTAGACAAACACTATATACGTGGGTTTTCTTGGGGTTCCCCCGTTTCCTCCCACTTTCTTCATTCCATTCATTTCTCGTATTCACCGTCTCCTTTAGCCTACCCGTCATAACAATGGGACGTAAGTAAAACTTAAAGATTTCATTTTCCCTCTGCGAAGAACGAACATTTCAACTAGTCTCTAACAAAAGAGATAAAGTTTGCTCTTTACAGTAGCCTGTTATGAATTATGATGAACAAATTATGAATTACATATAATCAACATTATAAGATACTATCAAATGCAAATACTACATTGCAGATCATTTCACCCCGAGGTTCTGAATAAAAATATTGACCGATATGATAAAAAAAACCCTGTCCCTTCACAGTATAAGTGATAGTAATCTTGAAATTAGGTTGTTCTTTGCTTTGGTAGAACATATAAGAACATATAATGAATAATGAAATATAGAAGATATAATGAATAATGAAATATAGAAATAATGAAATCCAAAATTCCCTTCTCAAGTTGGTTTGTTTCCTAATAATTATGTTAGTGCTTGAAATAAATGATAATTATAAGAAGCAAAATCAGTGTTGAAAAATAATTATTAGAGGTAGAAATGGGATGTTCGAGTCACAAGGAAATCAAATGCTATTACCAAAGTTGTGAGAGAATGGGTCATAACGTTCGTACGGAACGATGACAAAGTTCACCCTTTTAATATATATATATATATATATATATATATATATATATATATATATATATATATATATATATATATATATATATATATATATATATATATATACAATAGCTAGACATCAATCCTTTAAACTCTGAAACAATCCTATCTGGTTCATGTTAGTTTTGGTTTAGTAACTGAAAATATAATTAGCTTTAGGCGTGGGAGTTCCAGGTTCGTGCTCATGTAGTTCAGATCCAACGTTTAGCCGTAGGTCCATTTTTCAAATAGCCTCCGTGTTTAAAAGTGCCCTAAACAAAAAAAATCAGGGGTCCCATCATAGGGCCCCCGGGGCCAACTTGAAAATTTGAAATAGAAATCTCCTTCTTTTATTGCAGATTCTGATTTTACGATCAAAACTAAGCAACTTTTACTTAAAGCACTTTTTCATTATTTTAATAGATGGCGCTGTAATCGTTAAAAAAAATGAATATCATCGTACGTACGTCCCTTAACTTTACGACCTCAAATATTTCCGAAATAACAAAAAATGTAACAAACCTAGTTACGTAAGAGTGTATACATGTCAGGGGTCTATAAAATTCTGTAAACAACAAGTGCCCCCAGGGGTCCCATCATAGAGCTCCGGAAGCCAACTTGAAAGTTTTAAATGGAAACCCCTTATTTTTATTGCAGATTCCGATTCTGCGATCGAAAATAAAGAACTTTTAGTTGAAACTCATTTGCGTTATTCTACTAGCTGGAGCTGGAGCAAAAATAATTGAATATCATTGTACGCTTGTACGTCACCCAAGGCTAGTGATAATCTAAATATCTCGGGAAATATACTTGCAATTTAAGTACGTGTCCAATCATTTTAAAAGATCTATTCAACTAACATAAAGTGGAAGTAAATATGAACATGTAAAGTTGATCGGTAGATCTAAGAGAGCAAATGGGCTCTTAGAAATTTAGTGGAACAAATAACATTTGACCAGAAGACACATATGTGTCCCCCCTATGTCATGTTCTGTAAATACTTATGGTTGATTGTAAATTACTGTCCAGCAACGTAGAAGCCATGATTAAATATTGGTAGCAGTAGGTATTATTACAGAGAACCTCTCAACACTCAAGCTGTATTTCTAGTGTATTTCAACTGCTCTCAAAGTAAAGTTCTAATGCTCTTGATGATACTAGGATGGGCAATAACGATGGTCATGTGCTGAAGTAAGGGTAATATTAAAGGAAAAAATTCGCGTTCCACATAATCCCATTTCGAGACCTACTGTCGAATGCATCGTAAGTCGCGTCGAGAAAACAGTAACTACAAAGGATTGTAACATTCCTGGTCGACCGAAATCAGCGACAAATAGCTTGATGTTGCAGTCATTTGTTTCAAATACTCAACTTAGCATTCATAAAGCTGCTGAACAACATGACATTAGTCCATGTCTGCGAGAAGAATGTTAAAGAAAATGAAGTTCTACCCATACAATATTCATGTGATACACCAACTAAATGAAGATGTATTTGATCGCCGTGTACAATTTTGTAAAGATATGATGAAACAAACCAATGATGATCCTACGTTTCTTACCAGCATTGTGTTCTCTGATGAAGGCACGTTCCACCTAACCGGTTACATTAGCAGACGTAATTGCTGGTTTTGATTTGACAACAATCTCATTGGTCCTTTCAAACACACTCTACATCCTGAAAAGTTGAATATCTGGACGGCAGTGCTAAATATACAATAATTGGGCCCTTTTTTATTAATAACAATTTGACTCCTGAATTGTGTGAGGAGATGCTTCGAAATCAAATAGTTCCAGCAATGAGAGGTACGGCGGAAGAGAATTTTGTCCACAGAGGGTTTCAGCTAGATGTACAGTGGGTCACAGAAATTCTTGGTGTACAAAGTCCGCGAGATAGGCAACCCAACTAACGCTTGCTCCAAGAATAATTACGCCTGGTAGTAGCTAGCACAGCAGCATGAAGTATCCCTAACTGTTAAAAGCACAAACCGTAAAGAGTGTTTTTGTGCAGAATTGGAGCGACACGCTGGCTGACGAAATGACAAAAGGGAGTCTTTGGATACTTGTACTCACAATAACTCTATTTTGTATGATACACACGTAAAATTACACACAGCCACTTGAAAAAATATATGGATACCAAAGGCGCCAATGAGTAGATAACAGTCGAGGGACTTAGTTAATCTTATACTGTAATTAACTCAAATGAGGGATTATATAAACAAGTTTATTTAGTTTAAATAACTATACATATACGCGTATTAAATAATATACGAATAGATTATGCGGTAAATTTGGTAGGTTATCTTTTTAACTAACTCAAAGCTTTGTGCTGAGTTTTGAAACTTAACAGTGATCCTAACTGCAAATGAATTAAAAATGTGGATGGAAGAACCCAATCTCCAATGAAAATGAGTTAAATGAGTTTTGAAAAATGCTAAATGTTGGCATGCAGTAATTTATTTGTAAATATTAAAGTGCAAAATCCAATAACACTCAAACGAGTTGGAGAACTTATCCGTATTAACATATTTCCCGTTTGGTTGCAAATATAACTAAGGGTTCCTGATTTGTATATTTTTTTGGGAAAATTTACACATTGAGATACAAATAGAAAGAGATACAAATAACCGAAAATATCAAATATAGAACGATTGATAGAATTAACTTTGCAACTCCTTTTCTCCATCCATTTTTCTTCCTTTATTCTCAGGATTACATCATCACTGAATTTCTCCACTGGAGATTATCTTTCATTTAGCAGCATCCAACTGTAGCTCAGCCTTGTGAATGAAGCATAGTAAAAAGTGAAAAAGACTAGGAGCAGAATCGAAATTGAACTGCTAGATTAGGAAAGCACAACTCTAATCACTCATCTACAGCGTTACTTCTTCTGCCTTGCCTAAATAAAGAGCCTTTTCAGTTCATTCAAAATAGTTGCTTGATAATAATCAAATTGATTGGCAAACAGGAGTATGTAATGCACATTTCCTTTTTGACCAGAGGTTGTAATTTAAATGCACCATCGTGTAGAACTAGTCTTCAATATACCACATACAAAAATCTCAGAAAAATATTTCTTCGTTACGGAGATATAATGCTTCAAACAATGGAAAAATGAGCTGCTACGTCACGGCAACACAGAGAAGGGTTTTGGTGTGACGTCACAGTTCCGTAAGCGCGCTGTGAGTGGCATTGGAAGCTTCAGTGATTTTTTTCATATTGCAGTTTCTCACTGTAAACTACAAATAAATTTAGTAGAATAGTGAAAGGGAAAATGGCAAAATAAGTAATACACTTACTGTATATAAACGTAGAGTTAATAAGACCTATTTTTCTAGCTTGAAATACATTAATGGTAATTTGTAATGTTCTGTCATTACAAATATTTTAGATACTTATACACTTAAGGAGAATTACTTTAGTATTGTATTACCCCAAAAATGTTAGAGCCTAAACAATATAACAGTTCATGCGCAGATTGAGAATATCTAGGCCATCATATAGCTTTCCTTTATTTTGAAGATTTGTCGTTAATTTCCATGCTATTATGCTACGGCTACAAATAAGCACTTTATGCAACAAAAAGCTCTTAATCCCTTGATAAATATTCATATTCTATTACATGCTTTCATTTTTCTACTATTTACTCTGCATATTAGCAATCGGTCACCCCACACCATTGCTACAACTATTCTTATCTTAATGCTACAAGAATCGTATTATATAGCGCTTTACTTTCTTATATCTCAACAAAGGAAATGCGTTTGTGGTCACCGCAGTGGTTTGAAGCTGAAGGAAGCTGTAGCGAATAGACGCAGACAGATGATTAGGCTGCCGAAAGACTATCATAAACAAGATAAGTGGTCAATAATTTTTCTTCTGACCTAGGCGCCGGCACCATAATAATACAATTTCATACATGGGCCTTCATAATTTTATTTTTGATTTAACTTATTTATGAGCCAGAACATACATAAAAGCAAACGTTTTAAGCATTCAGCCTTTGTTAAGTTTCGTCCAGTAGATTGACTTCTCTTATATTATTTCACTCACTGGAACAGAATAATGTGTTCATTACTCGTCATGACATAAATCACAAATATTGATTATCAAAGGACACAGTGGATCAATAGCGGAGTGCTCACCTCTAGTGTGAGTGGTACCTGGTTCGAATTCAAGCCATTGGAATTTGTGATGGACAACATTGTGTCCGTGGGTTTTCTTGAGATTCAGACGTTTCCTCCCGCATGACCATTCCACCGATTCTTTGATAATCATTCACTCTCATTAATCATCTGTCTTCCTTTGCCTACAGGACATATTCGTGGAACATAAAAGTAGAAACTTCATTTTATTTTATTCAGTAATAAGCCACTATAAGTAGTTTGTTATCATTACTGTGAGACCACGTCTGTTCACTCGTTGGTTTAAATGTAAACTCATGTGCTTAAAACACTTCAGCCAATTTGAAAATATTCACATGGACTATTTTAAACAATTTACGAGTGTGTTCCATTTTCTTACTTCAGGCTACAAACAATGTCAATAATAAAGCAAATTAGTGCACTTCAACTTTGGCCTAAGATATTCAAGTATATTCAAATAATTGGTAATAAATATATAAATAAATAAATAGTTTGCCTTCTAAATAAACCTTAAATTCTGTTACTTTTCTTATTCTTTGTGTTATTAGCAACCTCGTACACATTTGAAAAGAATGCATCGTATCTTTCGCTAAGCCGTTCCCTAGTGAGTGGCGCTGACCTTTTCCACTGTACCGACCGGTTGCATATTTGCGGATCCAAACGTTTCAGATGCCCTCTGATCTGATTGGCCGATACAGATACGACATCACGAGTCATGTCCTACATAGAGAACAAAGTAAAGGCCAGATCCTGTCGGTTCTCGTTGCCGAGTGAACTAACGTAACATGCTAATAAAGAAAACGTTTTTGGCGTGGGGTTTAAACCTTGTCTAAGGAAAGTTTTCTTTATTATTTCTAAAAAAATTTATAACACTTCTTTCGTTAAAATAAGATTAAAACTAATATTCAAATAGTGCTTTAACGATTATTTTTTAAAAATTTCATTAAACTTCTTTCATTAAAATAAGTTTGCCCTTTTACTATACAGATCCATAGCAAAAGTAGTAGTAGTAGTAATAGTAGCAGTATTATTATTATTATTATTATTATTATTAGTAGTAGTAGTAGTAGTAGTAGTAACGGGTTAGAAGCCCCGTAGAGGTTGGTTGGGTTCTGATCTTGACATTAAATTTGCAAGAATACTGAAAGGTTTGGGATCGGCAAAAATGCCGACCGGTGAAGTACAATCATGGTGGTCTTTGTTTTAAGCGCACGAATAGCAGTCCGGAATTCAATCGCAAATTTTGACTAGTTAGACTCGTTGCATGAGCGAAAGGAAGTGTTCCCGTAATCAGCTAGCTCTGAAGTTGTTTTTAGAGCAATAAAACAAATCAGTTGAGGACTCAGAGGGTATTCACTAAATTATTAACATTGCAGATTTTTTTAAAAACAAAATACAGATCTCCTTTATTTTGAGCCAAATACATTATATTATACTCATACCAAATTTCAGATAAGTAAGTCCCCACGTTTCAGTCTCATAACTATGAAAACATTTATGATCACTCCAATACCAATCATTTCACAGATTCAACCTGTTGTATAGAAGTTATTAGGATGTAAAGTCGAATGTAATTTATACGAAAAAGACTTTTATACATTGCAAGTCCAAATATCCACCACAAACTCATAGTCGTACCGACATAAAGAAAAGCGAGTGTGTAACAGAAAACCACTTTATACAAAAGCCAAAGGAGACCCTATGAAGGCATGTGAAATGGTCGAGCGGTTTGAGTGAATAATCTGTCAATCAGAAGCTTATGCGTTCAAATCCTGTAAGTAGTATTCGTCTTTTTTTAAGTGTGTTCCTATTTACATCAAAGGACTGAGAAAATTTCTTTGAATAATTCTTTGGCAACTACTTCTCTTTCAAATTCGATTAGAACGGAACATTACATGAATTACAAATCTAAAATCAATAGCTGAAAACAAAATATTATGTATGTTCAATATTTCATTATTATTCTTTGATTTCTAATGAAAAACTATTTATAAGCATTGGTGATTTCAGAAGATTCTTCCCGGGGGATTGTCAATATATGAAGGACGGAAAACATCTATTAGTCCACTTTGAGTATGATCGAACATATGGCTTTGAAGGGGGAATTTTTTTTAGGTCGACAGTGTCTCAAATTCTCCCTCGGATCACCCCCTGAAATCATCACTGTTTCAAACGTATTCTTAACAAATAAAATATTACATTCATTTCTCGTTCCACGTTTTGAAATGGCAAAATCGTAACTTGAAGAGAATTATAATACGTACAAGAATAAAGAATTATAGAAGTAATGAGGTAAATATTATCGTGTAAGTTATCAATTTCTAGTCGGATTAAAACTCGAATATTCGTGTGGTTGCACTTTATAGCAAATCCTCTCTATATAAAATTTTTACTGGAAAGGCATGTTTAACTCCAATTAATTAATCAATATCTTTAATAATACATTTTTGTTGTAATATTTTTACTATTCAATTTTGTATACACTTCATTTCCCAAAGGAAACTCTCGCAAATGTATGGTGTATTAGTGGATATTATCAAATAAATTATCGTTTAGTTTTCGTAAATACTGCATCGCCTCATTTTAAACTTCGTACTTTAACTACTACTATTACTACTACTACTACTACTACTACTAATAATAATAATAATAATAATAATAATAATAATAATAATAATAATAATAATTGTATTATTAGTAATAAAATCATAGTTGTTATCTTTATCAGAATTTCTGGCTTAGTCAATAAATGAATTCCACGACGTCTATATTCGAAGTCCTATTTAATCGAATCCGATAGAAACGCAGAGAGAAATTTCGAGAATAGGTAAAAGACAAATCTTATTTTGATGGGACTCGAACTAACCTTTGAGAGTGATCTACGCGCAAGCGCTTTAGACCATTTATTTTTCTTTTCTTCAAGTTAACTGCTTCACGAACGTATCTCAGTAACTTGTCTCTATTTTCTACTCGGTATACACATTTTACAGTTACCATGAACAACACGAACACAAACACAAAAACATTAAAGACAGTTAAAATTCTCCGAGCGGGAATCGAACCCGGAACGCCATACACCAAAGGCACACGTGCTAGTCACTAGACCGCCAGGGAGAGGAAATGAAATGTGTTTTGTAGTGTCTGAAGTTTAAGCCTATTTCTCCCTGATGTAATATGTCTATTAATCGTATGTTCAACATAGTTGTTAGATTGAGGAATGATATATGTTATTGATATAGGTTCTATTACATATTCGTCCATAAATATTATATAAACTATAAGAATTATTCATGATTTGTCATGGAAATTCACTGGTGAATGCACAGTAGACAAAGAATGCAATTGGAAGGAGAGTTCGACAGGAATGATATCTTTTGCTGACATTATTTAATATCTATCTAGAAGAGATAGCGAAGAGGAGTCTACATAATGGAGATATTATTTCGTTGGGATGTAAAATGATTAGGTGTATGTGGTTTGGGGATGATATGGCTGTTGTTGCAGAATATTAAAAAAAAGTGAATGAAATGTTGAAAACTTGAGAAGAGTTTGTGAAGAATATAGAATGAAAATAAATGTTAGAAAGACAAAATTCATGGTGATTGGAACAAAGTGATCGGTGTTAAATATAGAAGTATGAGCGGAGACAATACAACAGGTGACTAGTTTTCTGACAAGTATCACTTGTCTGACAAGTAACACTTCCCAAGTGTAAAACTCCGATTTTTATAAAATTTGCCACGTAGATACTACACATAAAGTAAACCAATATGTGTTTTTTATTTTTCTGCAGAAAAACGGTTTTAGGGGGCAAATGCCCCCACCCAAAATGTTGGAAATTGACGCCCGAAAATCAAGAAGAAGTGCACCGAAGTGAATGAAATTGTGCACAGATATTGTAGACCTAAAATGAGGGAATACGTGTTTCGTATTCTCCTAAAAAGAAACGGTTGCGTGGGGCACGGAGCCCTCCAAAAATTTGATCATGAAATATCAGAAGTATTATGATAGTATGTCAGAAGTGCTTAAAGGACAAGAAGAACTGGAACGAAATTTTGTTGTAGTGACAATACACAACAAATTTAACGAATACGGATTTTTATTTTCTGCGGAACAACGATTTTAGGGGGCAAAAGCCCTCACCCAAAATTTTGAAATTTGACGCCCGAAAGACAATAAGAAGTGGACCGAAGTCAATGAAACTGTGTACAGATATTGTAGACGTGTTGGAATTTTCCTTAAAAAAAGAGTTGGGTAGGATACAGACCTTCTTAACCGTTGATTACGAAATATCAAAAGTGCAATTCGGAGCGGCCTTGGCCATAATACTGTTCTGGGGGTCAAAGCCTCCTCCATAAAAAGTTAATTTTACCGTAGTAGCACAGGAAGGAGTGGACCGAAGCAAATGAAATTCTGTGTAGATATTGCACATGTTAAATAAGGTCTCTCGTGTTTCCCAAGTGTCCGCATCCGATTTGCTTCAAATTTGGAACATCAACAGTAAATAGGAAACAAATCGACACGTCTTTCTGTTTATGCGGAAAAACATTGTAAGGATTAAAGGCGCCTCCCGAAATACTATAAAATACGCTATACTGTTTGTGCTTACTGTTGATGTACCAAATTTAAGATATCGGATGAGGACACATGTTGAACACGAAAGACATTATTTTACGTATATAATATCTACACACAATTTCATTCGCTTCGGTCCACTCTTTCCGCCACCTAACTGTTTTATTATTATTATTATTATTATTATTATTATTATTATTATTATTATTATTATTATTTTCAGGAAAATTAAAATCACGTATTTCCTCATCTTATGTCTGCAATATCTGTACACAATTTCATTCACTTTGGTCCACTCTTGCCTTTCGGGCGTCAACTATCAAACTTTTGAGTAGGGAGCTTTTGCCCATAAAACAGTTTCTCCGCAGAAAATAAAAAACCCGTATTTGTTTATTTTTGCGTATTTATCCTATATAAAGTTTCGTTGCAATTCTTCATGTTCTTTAGGTACTTCTGACAAACTGTTATTAGCACTTTTGATATTTCGGGATCAAAGATTTGGAGGGGTTCGTGTCTGACCCAACTGTTTTTTCCAGGAAAATGTGAAACACGTGTTCCCTCATTTTACGTCTACAATATCTGGGCACAATTTCATTCTCTTCGGTCCACTTCTTCTTGCCTTTGGGACATCAACTTTCAAAATTTTAGGTGGGAGCTTTTGTACCCTAAACCGTTTTTCCGTAGAAAATAAAAAAAAACACGTATTTGTTTATGTGTAGTATCTACCTGTTAAATTTTATCAACATCGGAGTGTTACACTTGGGAAGTATTACAAGTGAGATATGTAGAGTTTAAACCAAGCCGCAGTGGCCCAGTGGTAGAGCGTTCACTTCTACTGCATTCGATCTCAGCTTGCGCCAAATGACTTTGTGGTTGACAAACACGGTGTGCGTGGGTTTTCTCGGGGTTCTCTCAGTGTTTTCATTCCACCCTTTCATTAATTTCTCTTCAACACCGTCTTTTTTAGCCTAGCTGACATATTCCTGGTACGTAAAACTCAAACATTTCATTTCATTGTAGTGTAACGTCCCTTTCAGCAGCGAGGCCATATGAGACAGAACCTACTGATTAACGTGGAAACCGAACCACATGAGCTCTAGCCGGGAATGGAAGACCAACTGAGTACGTAACAAGTAGTGACTATTTTCATGAATACATGTATCATATAGAAATCTCTTCAAGTCTGATACTAAAATATTATTATTATTATTATTATTATTATTATTATTATTATTATTATTATTATTATTATACGTATTACTTGAGGTGCAAACTATAATTGCAGAATTGTAGAAGGAATATTGCCTAACTGATAATGTTAGATTTTTACAGGGGTGGATCTACTCTTCTCACCCTGGGAAAGCAGTAATTACGTAAATTCCTCTTCCACTCTACAAATAAAGCACTGATTAGCATATAACACTGGAAAAGAATTAAATTTTAAACAGGAAAGTAAAACTTTACATACTTTTTTTTTTTTTTTTTTTTTTTTTGTAAAACAGATGATTCTTTAGCTTTAGTGGATGAACGTTTAAAAAAGTAATGGAACGAATTAATTTGTTTATACGACAAATAGCTGTGGTTTCTAAAGAGAGCAGAAACGTAGCAAGTAAACATAAATCGAAACCTCTGCTGAGCTAATACTCACAGAACAGTGTGTTAACATTTGGATTTTGTCTTACGCTTAGAGGCATTTAAAAGATCAGTACAATATTGTCTGTTAACGTATAAAAGTTGCCTGAAGGAAAGTGAAACAAAATACTAAACAGTTGTGCAGTGCTCACTTTAAGTCAAACAATATATATATATATATATATATATATATATATATATATATATATATATATATATATATATATATATCAAAATAAGGAGTGGATTCTGGCTGTTAGCAAATAAAAAATACTTTTTTATGAGCTGTTGAAGCAACCAACTGCACATACTGATAGAAATAGAAGCTACTGTTAGAAATAGAAGAGATTTAAATGATTTAGCAAAGTAAAAATGTGCTTCGTAGCAATTGAATCTCGACTATGAACAATTATGACCGCAGCGAGATTCGTACACGGAGTCCATGACTTCGTTAGTAGTCCATGACTTCACCGTCTGAGCAGCGATTGTTTGCTTGCTTTTGTCGGTATATCAATGCATTTCGGGCACAACTTTGGAACATGAACATTGAAGTGAAATAATTAGAATGTGTAACGCCCCTTTCCATCCGCCCAGACCGGATATAATTCGAAGCGAGAGTTTTTCAGAAATAACTATAATAATAATAATAATAATAATAATAATAATAATAATACTGACAAATTATTTTTAAAAAAACTGTCAATTCGAACTAAGTATGTCAAGCCTAATAGCAGGGTCTTGCAGGACGGATCAGATCGCCTCACTGAATTCTCTAAGTCGGAGTTTTGATCCAATATTTCCAATTGATAACACGGAAAACATATGAAACAAATATATAATTAATCAAATAAATACCCAAAAATTCGAATATGCAATAACAACTTTATTGAAACAAATGCGTGGCAGTGTATGTGTACTATTGCGTTAGAATAGTACAGATACACATAAAGGACAATATAATTATATGGCAACTCTGTTGATGTAGAAGAATCTAAAGAATTAATTATAATTAATTTAAATTTCTTTGGCAAATATATGTGAAGTTTTAAGTTTTAACAATAACAAATATCCTAATCTTTTCGTTACTGCAATCACTTCCCTTTTCGAAGAATATTTCCTACTCTGTATTTGCTTTCTAGATAATCACGAAGTACTATAACGTCAAAAATCAGGTAATTCATAAATTACAAAGTTTCGAGAATAAAGTCAAATCAAGTTCCTAAGATTTTACTAATATGATTAAATTACGTAATATTTCAAAGTCGACAAAAGATAATCTAAATCAGGTTTTCTCTATACAAATTCTCTAATATTTCTTAAAAGACAAATTGAGTAGAACCAGATCTCAATTCAATAATTTTTGCTAACCTAGGGTTTAACTGCTGAAGAAAAGAATATTCAAAAGGCATAACTTTACGAGTCCAAGTAACTCTGATTACCAAACATACTCTTTAGTGACAAAAAACACTCCTGAAAAAGAATCGCTGGAAGTATTGAATATTCAAACTTTCCACGATTAAGATTCACATTATATCATGGCAAAAATTCGTTCACGTATTTCTGGTCAAATTTTAATCTATGAAAATCACCATACGAACGATAATAATTCGTAGCGAAAAAAAGATTCATAATCACAACAGCGAGAGGCGACAACACAACCCTACATACACATAATTGAAAGTGACACAACTACTTTTATCTATAAATGAAAAATTTCAACTCACCTCAATCAAATAACATGGGCTTTGTTACCTTTAATAACGTAGCAGTTACACATTTAACTGGGCTCCTTCTTCCGGACCTTCCTAACCATTAATATGAGTTAATTTGGTTGCTCAATGCCAAGCGGAAGTTTCCCCGTAATTTGACCCACCTTTCTCAGAAGAAACTAACCAGAAGCAACCGATTTCCAAGAACAAGAGATGGAAATCTTACGCAATAAGTTGGTTCCTCTAAAACCATTCAACAAAGAAAAGCGAAACCACTTTAAACTAGCAAACAATTGAGAAAACCAATAATGGATTTCATGGATGAAAAAAATCACTGTGGGAATAAATACTTCACAGAACCACGTCACGAATGCAAAAATAATTCAAAAAGACGTTAGCAATTAGAATGTCCACGATTAGATACTATGAATTCACTCTTCAGCGGGCATAAAATAGGTCCCCCGAGAAGACTCCTAGATCCGGCTTTTTTTCTCAATCTTAGAGAATGCCGTTTTTAACAAATTAACTTCACGAAATTTAAGCACAAAAACTAGGCATATCATCCCGTATTATAAGCACTTGCGAACCTTCCTTTTTGTCTTCACTGGCACTAACAACCAAACACTCGTGAATTGTTCCCTTAGAATCACTACAAACGAGGCACATTCAAATTACAACGAAGAGACAAAAATGCAATCCGTTCCTTTCCAACAAGGCAACAGTCAGCGAGCAACGAAGAGCTCGCTGCCACGTAGCCTTCGTCGAGCGAGAAGCCACGCCCCCAATCACGCAATTGTTTTCTTGCTTCAGCAGTTTAACCCTTTGAGCAGTTCAAACATTCATTTTACAATTTCTTCTTTTCTTTTTTAAATCAACAAAAAGAATGATATCACATAAGAATAAACAGATTTACAGTTTAGTTTTGAGAATAAACAACATCCACCTGCATAATATAAGCAATTATTATTTTACGAATACTTTTCCTTCGTTTTTCCTTCCAATAGTTTTGAACGAGTCATTTTTCATTGGTTCCAGGATCCATAAGAAAGATGGGTCGTTACAAATGATGGGATTGACAGTTTGAACTGTTCACTATTGCAACCCTAGTTGGGCATTACAACATTATGCAAATTTTATATACAACCATTATTATACATTTCATTTTTATAAACTTGCTCTTATGATAACAATACTGATTTCCTAATTAAATTCAATGTATAGATAATTCTTTAGTTGAGTTCAATTTGAGTTTAGCGTCCTTTTCATCAGCGAGGTTATATGAGACGGGACCTACTAATTAATATGGAATCCGAACCACATGAGCTCCCGCCGGAATCGAACCAGGGCATTCCACACTAAAGGTATAGATAATTGTGTCTTATATAGCAACTAATATCGATTTCGTGGTGGACAAACACCGTGCTCGTGGGTTTTCTCGCGGTTCTCCTGTTTCCTCACACTTTCTTCATTCCACCATTTAATTCATTTCTCATCATCACCGTCTCCTTTAGACTAACAGACATAAGCGTGGGACGTAAAATAAATATTTCATTTTCTGTTTCTTGCTATAAAGTATAAAATAACTAAACATGTGATGTAATTAAATGAGAAAACTAAGATATTGCAGATAACTGAAATTGCGATTTAATTCAATTTTAAGTATTATGCATCTATATGATTGTTCAAGTTGCTTTATAAAGATGCATATTATGAATTATACTAATTTTTTTCAATGAAATGAAATTAAATCTTTAAGTTAGACGTCCCATGCATATATCAGCTAGGTAAAGGGGACGGTGATGATAAAGAATGAAAAAAAATTATGGGAGGAAACAGAGGAACCCTGATAAAACCCACGCACACACGGGTTTCTCCACCGCAAATCTCACTTTATGCAAGCGGGGATCGAACGAAGAACCCCATGCAACAGAGGTGAACGCTCTACCACTAAGCCACAACGGCCCTATGAAAAATACAACCATATTTATTTTGCTCCCCTCTCTCTCTGTCTCTCTCTCGCTATATATATATATAACAGGAGAACGAATAAGTTTCATTTTGGACTTGTGGTTTCAAGATGATATTTAACTCAGAACTGTGTTCTTAATGAGTTGAGTTGATTTGAAGTTTAAATTCCCTTTCAACAGGAAGACTATATGAGACGTGAACGTATTGATTAACGTAAAAACCGAACCACGTGAACTACCGCCGGGTGGTGATGATAATTTTGACGCAGCTTTAATTTATGCCACACATAAACAGAAATGTTTTGATGTCAGCAATCATAGGCTAAAGTGTGGACGTCTACTGCTGTTTGAAAACATAACACTTTGTACCAGGTTTGCAACATTGTCAACCCAATAAGCTCAAATATTGATTGCTTTCATTCTCTATGTTAGTATGAAAGTATTTGCACAGGCATAATTCCACTTGATTATATTATTCCTGTAATATTGAACATTTCCATTTACTTTACCATAGTGAGCCAATGTTGGGGCTCGACATATTCCATATTCCTGTGTTTTGGTAATCAATTTGACCATAAACATGCTACTGTTTTGAGCGAACAGAAAATACTCTTTATTTATGCGAGGTAGAGTAAAAACGCTTTAGGTGAATGGTTAGCGTTGTGATTTGCCAATTTCCTGGCCCAGGTTCGATTCCCGCCCACTCCCTTTAGTCTTTTTAAAATGTTTCATTTACAAAGCTGAGCTCTAGTTGGATGCTGCTAAACGAAGATAATCTCCAGTGGAGAAATTCAGTGATGATGTAATCCTGAAAGTAAAGGAAGAAAATGAATTGAGAAAACGAATTACAGAGTTAATTCTGTTAATGGTTCTATATTTGATATTATCCGTTAGTTTCGTGCACTTTTAAATTGTTGTTAATTGACACTATATTCTCCCCTTTTCTTCTTGTGTCTCAATGTGTTAATTTTCACAAATATTATACAAATCAGGAACCTTCAGTTATATTTGCAACCTAAGAGGAAATATGCTTATTGCGGATAAGTTCTCCAACTCGTTTGAGAGTTATCGAATTTTGCCGCATAATTTATCCGTATATTATTTGATACGCATATATGTATAGTCATTTGAAGTAAGTTGACTTGTTTATAATCCCTCATTTGAGTTAATTATAAGATTATTTAAGTCCCTCGACTGTTATCTACTCATCGGCACCTCTGGTGTCCGTATATTTTTTTCTGGTATTGTGCTGTTTATTGTGAGTACAAGTATCCAAAGACTCCCTTTTGTCATTTCGTCAGCCAGCGTTTGTTCTCATTCCTGCACAAAAACACAATTTACGATTTGTGCTTTTAACAGTTAGGGGCAACTTCGTGCTGCTGTTCTAGCTACTCTGTCAGGCGTAATTAACCTTGGAGCAGGCGTTAGTTGGGTTGCCTATCTCGCACTATGTACATCAAGAATTTCTGTGGCCCACTGTACATAACAGCTTAAGCACGGGTTCCGTACGTGTGCTTCATCCACGCAAATGCACATGTGCAAGTAATGGCTTAGGTACGGGTTATATAAATGTGTGCTTTATCCATGCAAATGCACATGTGCACATGGACAACTTATTCAAGGGTTATGTACGTGTGCGTAACCCACGCAAATACACATGTGCACATACACGAGTTATGTATGTGTGCTTCTTCCACGCATATTCACGTGTACGGCTTATGCACGGTTATGTATGTGTTCATCATCCTCACAAATGAGCATGCGCTCATGTACGGCTTCTGCATAGATAGTGCACATGTGTCGTACACGTACGTGTTGTCTGGGATCATAATTGTGAGTCACCCATTTATAAAGCAAAAACAAATCTCACCCTCTGGGTTCAAATTACTAACGAAAGACATACTTCGGACCTTTTGTGAGAGAAGCAAAGCATAATTTACAAAATACATTATTTATGTCATAGATATGAGTGTAAATCATAGCTGTCCCATTGAAGATACACTAATTATATATGTAAGTTGTGCTTTACTAAAGGAAGACCTGTCAATGCATTGATATATTTACTTTGATATTTTGCAAGTGTTAGGACTGTAGTCGAATTATTATAAATCATGAAAATCTAAATATTCTTCTTTCAATGGCTTGAATCTTAATAGTAGCAAAAGAATATGTTTTTTGTGCGTGGATAAATTTAATAGTCCAGGCTAGCTAGGAGCTGAACCCGGACATAATTGTTGAATTCCTGAAACTTCGCCCACAGAGTCCTTGATGTGAATGTAATAACATATTAAAAGTCCCCGCCCCTCCCATGCCTGCGTCATCCAATATGGCGGCTAATCCAATATGGCCACCAAGGAGTATGTTAGGTACATAGGGTTTGAAATAAGGACACCCTGCTCCTAAACTACATAACATATTAACATCCGGTAAACACCATATTAAACAGCATACATGTAGCTATTATAAACTACATTTTCATATTCATATGATAATTAGTTTCTATGTAAGAAAACTTTAAAGCTAAAATTACCTGATATATTTTGCTATTTAACACAGTTTGTGCTTTCATACAGATACAACTAAAGTGATTTATGATTTTTCTTTAATATTGTTGAGTAGAGCACTTAGTTTGCAAAGATTATAATTTTGTTTCATGCTGATAGGCCCATTAGTAGCTGAATTAGAACGTTTTTCATAACATGTTACAAATAAGCAATTCACATTCAAAAAACGTTAGCGGTCGTCGACATGCCCAGTCTAGCTAACAGTTTACTTTGCATATAACTGTTGAAGTCACGAAATCTTGCACACCGAGTCTTTACTATAAATTTAATAACGTAATAAAAAGTCCTCATCTCTGCGATGATCACTATGCTATTAACAATAACAAATACTGTCTGTGATTTCTAAACACTAATGATTAGTCTGCTTAAAGCGTTTAACGTTTGGTTCTTTCTGAGAACGCACATTTGTTTCATCATTAAGCTCCTCATCTGAATTGTCTGTATCAGAATCAGTAATATATGAATTTCCATATGCAGGCCATGGCAGTAGGTACAAATACTTGTGCATCGAAGACCAACACTCCTACATTTGCGGCGCGTACATTCAGCAGTTTTGCATGCACATGACATTAATTTCAGGAGGAAGTCTGGTGCTGGAGGTTGAAGACACGGAATAGGAAGAAGCCGTCCATTCAAAGTCTTCCATCCCCATTCATTTGGATTCAGATTGTATTCTAACCAGGACTACACTTGGTGATACACACGCATGAAGTGTAATCTACTTGTATCTGATGTTGGAGGAAGTGTGGAAAGGTTAAATTGTGATGTCAAACGTTGATTTGCTACACATTTCATGTACATCAAATAACGAAGAGAGTTCAATGTTCCGTCAGAAGAACCACCATATAGATACAATAGAAATTTCTCCCCTGCAGCTGCTACTTCCTCTTGTGTTTTATCTGGCTGTGTGAATACTGAAACAAGTTGGCGATGAGATTCACTTCTCTCTAACAACAAAAGGAAGGACTTTTTTTCCTTTTCCGAATGGTGTTGATGTGGTGTCACAGCCTGAAGCAGCATGCAGGAATAAGAGACTGTTCTGCACATCACACAATTGATTCTGAATTTTGTTTATGTTGTATACTTTCTCAGACTGCACAGTACTGCCTGGTTTTACAAACATTATATTTGAGTTTGCTGGTACCTTGGAAAGTAACAACATTAACAAGTCTGTATCTTCTCCAACTACTCCTACACCGTCATTTGTTGTAGACAGACCTAAAACAGTGTCAATAATTAGACGATCAGCATCTGAATCTGCTTGTTTCACATGAATGCCACTTGATACTAGGATATCTGTGAGACCGGAAATGAATCTTGTTTTATTGTGTTCATTGGCAAGGAATTGCGATTGGTTTGTGGTTACCCTCATATTACTATAAAACACGATATCAGCAGACTTCTTACCCAGCGGTCGTTTTCTTCGCTCTTCCCCTTTTGTTGTCAGGCTGTCTAAATAACCATCAATATTACTATTATATTGTCTCCATATCAGTGGTAGAGCGTTCACCTCTGGTACATGGGGTCCCGGGTTCAAACCCTGCTCCTGCCAAGTGAACTTTGTGGTGGACAAACACCGTGTGCGTGGGTTTTCTCGGGGTTCTCCCGTTTCCTCCCACTTTCTTCATTCCACCATTTCATTCATTTCTCATAATCACCGGCTCCTTTAGCCTAACCGGCATAACCGTGGGACGTAAAACTCAAAGGTTTTTATATTGTCTCCATATTTATTTTGCAAATACTGAACATAAAGATTGTACAAATCAATGTAACAACATCCTGATGGCCAGACAACTTTTTGAAGTAAATAACCACCATCACAGACATAAGCAGAGCAAGACACTGAAGTCTCACAAGGCACCTTGTTTTCAAGAACTGGTATGATGCTAGCCTTGTTGGCTTTCCTCATGCAGCCATTAACAAACAGAGATGAAGGAGTTTGTGAAAGCTCATGTGAAAAACATTGACGTAATTCCTCTTCACTCCTTACAACACACAACATTCGGTGGAAGAGCTGCAAGTGATTAATCGAAGATTCTTCTCCTCGGATATTGACAACCTGGTTTGTAACTGATGATAATGGTCTCACTTTATCTCGTCTTTGCAGCTGGACGGTAAAAATAGTTTTCCCTGTCATAGCTAACATAGCCTTTGTACCACATTCAATAGCAGAATCACAGTTAATTTCAACCCCTCCTACAACTCCAGTAGAAATAGATAAAAGTTTATTTCCTGTGGTCTGAAACGGATATGTTCCAATAGCCAATTCTGAAACATGTTAAGAGCCTTTTCGTCATGTCCTATGCGAGAATCCCTTAATTCTACATGTTGATCTGATGTGATGGGCACACTACTGAAATCTTCAAGGGCAGCAGAAACTTGAGAACACGTTGGTGCTGACAAAGTCCATTTAGCAAGTGTGCTATCTTTAAAACCACGGCCGTGCGTCAGACCTCCAGAAGTCTTCATGGATTTCATCAGAACTTGCTCTATAATCATGTCAGTCCACACACCTGCCCATGGCTTCTGTGATCGGCGCACTGTAAAGTAACCATTTGAGTAGCCTGGGAATTCCTCTGGAGGTAGATTTTCTCTGAGTTGAAGCATTTCTTGCAAATACAGCTGGGCACATTTGGCATAGTGTATGTGGCCTGCAGCATGGAAATGTGGAAACATTTTCTGTACACAATACAAATGCAAATCCCAGTCTCCAGTTCTTTCTGCCCTGACATACAAGCGCATGAGATCCACCTGATGCATGTACTGAAGCCAGAGCTTGCTAGTACGACTATTAGCAGCCAGTAAGTGCTACTTGTCCTCTAATTGTGACATTACCTGCTTCAATATGTCTGATGATACGGCTGAAGATGGTAGTTGTTTTCCTTGGAATACTTCCACACCAAGAGTTTGTAGTGCAGATGTCAAACCTTCATCAATCTCGAAATGGTGAGCTGCTACTTTCACAACTGCTGTTTAAGTTAACATATGTGCACAAAGAGCTCTGGCATACGACTGACCTGACAACATTTTGATAATAGATGATTGTGCATACACTACGCTCTACAATTCCTCAATTCCACTGCCAGACATTATGTATCCTACTGCTCCCAAATATGACATGAAAAGATGAAATCCTCCTAAGCGAATTACAATATTATGTAATTCATCATTTTTCTTAGAAACTTCAACAATTTCCCGAGATTTAATATATAATGGTTGGTCGAATGTTACAAAACACTTGCGTCCTTGCTTTTCACATATATGAGATGCAAAGCTCAATGCACTATACAATGAACTGGGATTGGAGGGAGACAGGTTAATAAATAGATAAATGAAAATGCTGGAAGGGGAATATTCCTTGTTGCTTTGTTCTATACACTGCATGTATCCACTCCATCCAGGAAGCTTTTGAGGTCCTGTTGAAAAACTCCAAATCCACAAGAAGTCAAGGACCATTCCAATAGATACAGTAGGCGGTTCAAGTATCTCCAAAGTAGATATATCTTCAATTTTGATGACTGGTTTCTGCGAGACATTTTTGTATTTCAAGATGAGAATAGCACCAAATTGACCAATGCTGGTTCCAGGTGTTACCTTTCTTGGGCGCTCAACAATACTAGAAAACTTGACAGCACCAGCTGGCGTCACACATTGCAGACCACCAAGGCTGTGAAATGTTCCATGACCATCCATGGTTCTCACGTTGAAATCCGCATTATCGGACACAAACTGCATAAATGCTTTTGGTTCCACAGTGATTTCTGCAGGAAGTGAAAGAGCAGATGTTTCATAACGTTGAAGTTCACTGTAATCTTCACTGAAACCAATGCTATGAAGAAGATCTACCAGCTGTCGGGATGCGTACTGACGATGAACATGAATTCCTACTGCCAGAAGTAATGGTGATATAAATGAACGAGGCCTGGTTGCTTTTACTATGCAGTTCGCTATAGATACGCATTTTCTTTCCCATGTATCTTCTTCTTTCTTCATCTTCATTATTATTTCCTGAAGGAATATTTGAAGAGAGTCTGGAATGAAGAAACTCCTCCTTTTTTCATGTCTTCAATAGTTGAATATGTATCCACTGTGTATGTGCACTCTTGTATGTCCTGTCGAATTAGATTTGCTGCAGTTCTAATAATGCGCTCCTTCTCCTTTTCTGGATCTTTGTTGCGTTCACAGTACCGAGCCTCATTTAAGATATTTGATGCTACATCTTTTAGAGTAACAATACTTCTTCTGTTTGTCACTGTAAGTCACACCTTCTTGTCCAAATTCATTTAATTTTTCTACCAACTCCTCCATAGAATACTGACATTCATATTCACTTTCCAGAAAACGGCACAATTTTACAAAATTTTGATGCTTCTCTGTGAGTAATGGTCTCCCAGGATTATGCAAGGAATCACTTGCTTCTCGAAACGGTGGTGGAGGCACTGATCTAGGATTGCAGAAAGACTTATAGCATTGCTGGTGGTATCTTCCTTCTGCTGCAACGAGATCAATAGCACTATTGACACGTGTCTGCACAGCAACTCCCCATTTGTCTGCACGAGCCGTACCATACTTATTAATATTGTCTTTCACTTTCAAGAGGGTTAATTTACTGATGCACTTTCTCTCTTGCTTAGCTTTCTTGCTTTCTTTCTCTATATCTGCTTCTTCACCACAGAAGAGACAATGAATTTTGAAGTCAAACTGAGAGGATGTGGAACGAGTGGACAGTCCAGGAAAAACAGTGTCTGGATTATCACAATCACTATTTCTCAAGTCAGATTTGATTGATGTTTGCCGAGTATATAGTTTTCGACACTCACTGTGCACTACTATAGATGTATATTTGGATAATTCTTCACGCAAGCCATCACTCCTCTGCTCACTTGATGCAATTAGAGTTGACAGACCTCTCTTTACTATAACAGTAAGCGATCCTGTAAGGGCTCTCCCACACAAAATACATGTACTTCCTGTATATGCTGACATCGCAGAGATGAGGACTTTTTTATTACGTTATTAAATTTATAGTAAAGACTCGGTGTGCAAGACTTCAACAGTTATGTGCAAAGTAAACTGTTAGCTAGACTGGGCATGTGGACGACCGCTAACGTTTTTTGAATGTGAATTGCTTATTTGTAACATGTTATGAAAAACGTTCTAATTCAGCTACTAATGGGCCTATCAGCATGAAACAAAATTATAATCTTTGCAAACTAAGTGCTCTACTCAACAATATTAAAGAAAAACCATAAATCACTTTAGTTGTGTCTGTATGAAAGCACAAACTGTGTTAAATAGCAAAATATATCAGGTAATTTTAGCTTTAAAGTTTTCTTACATAGAAAATAATTATCATATGAATATGAAAATGTAGTTTATAATAGCTACATGTATGCTGTTTAATATGGTGTTTACCGGATGTTAATATGTTATGTAGTTTAGGAGCAGGGTGTCCTTATTTCAAACCCTATGTACCTAACATACTCCTTGGCGGCCATATTGGATTAGCCGCCATATTCGATGACGCAGGCATGGGAGGAGCGGGGACTTTTAATATGTTATTACATTCACATCAAGGACTCTGTGGGCGAAGTTTCAGGAATTCAACAATTATGTCCGGGTTTGACCTAAAATTATGCCAGCTAGACTAGACTATAAGAATTATAAACTTTAGAGGCTCCTCCTGTAATTTGTTCAAGCATATTACATGAGACCTAAGTTTTACATGGAATTTGAGCAATGTTTAAGAACTGAACCAGGGCTTTGTGTATCAACCATCTCAAAATACTATGATTATTATAAGTGAAACCTTTCTTTTTGAAGCATGTATATGTTGAAAGGTTAAAAGAAATATAAATGGTATGATCATGCATAAGACTCTTCACATTGGAATTCTTATTCTTTTACCAATATTTTTTTTTTTCAGATTTTTAAACTATATAATTAACAGTTTACCTTTCTAGTATCTCTGAGTGAAATATGTACTTATAAGAGACAAGTTCATGATAAGAGCACTAAATATTGATTTTTGCAGATTGTTTTGAGGCAAATTTAGCCGTTCACATTTTATTTCTGATATTGATTCAATTTACCAATAGAATTACGTATGAAAGATTCAGTTTAGAACAGATTACATTTCCATTAAGACAAGTTTTGCATTTTCAGAATGTTTTGGTATATTCGTATGGAATATAAGAATATTAGAAGCAAAATAGAAGTGAGAACTTATTTCAAATTCATATAAGAGAGGTCCGGTTGTGAGTCCTTCTTAGCTATATTGGATATTACGTGTTATATAACACGTAATTGAAACAGTTTACTTTGCACCAAGCAGTAGTGTCATTTCAGGTATTGTCGTAGGGTTGAAAAGGGCAAGAATATCCACCGACATAAGACTTTTTCCTTTTCTTATTATTACATTAGTATACAATTTATTAAAGAGTATATGTTTCTCAAACCAAGGGAGGGAGCAAATTTCCCACATTCCATTCCCAAATGACGCCAATGACAACAATATAACTGACCATAGTAACCAATCGGATCGTTATCTCAGCATTTTTTTTTTTTAATTTTCTTTTCACCTTTCTACATTTCATCAACAAGTTGTTCAAGGCTTGAAAGCTAAATGTATTTTTTTTCGAACAAAATATTTTATGCTGTAATATTCCGTAAAATTAGTATCACATGATTCACAATGAACTTCCTCAATTGCTTTTTGAAATTGTTCAATTTTGTTCTTTTTTATATGATTATTGGAAGATGATTGAAAAGTTTGTTTCCAATATGACTGGGTCTTTTTTCAAATACTATTCGTCTCATGACATTTTTTTTATCTTACCTTCTTTTTCTAATATTATAAATATACTTTGAACGAGTTTCGTTCTATGAAGAAATTTTAAAAATCACTAAAATTAGACATTGTCTAGCACCGCCTTCTACGTTGGATCTAGAAGTAGGGGCTTTCGGCCTTTCTGTCACTTTGCGTATTTCTTCTTGAACTCATGTTCTATTAACTTAACAAATCCTACATATGGCAATATTTTGCAATTTAATTATCCGTTGTCGTGCATATTCCTTTAAATTTAATATACGTAACCGTATTTTCGTAGTGTATTGCTGTTCTATAAATGCAAGTATATGTTACTGTTAGTATCTGGAAAAATCTTTTCAGATTTATGTACGCAGCTCATATGAATATTGTAATAATTATACAAACGTAATTACATGTCACGCTCTTACTGACTTACCTATGTCGCCATATCAAAATATAAAGTTTTCGAGACACATAAATCCTAACAAAACGTAGTAACATCCATGCCTTTTATATATCTTTCAAATATCATTTTGTTGTATTTATATGGTACCATGTGAATTTCTTTGTCATTTTTTTTAATTATAAAGAATTACTTACTCAGCGTTGGTCATAAAATAGTTTGCTGTTGTATTTTTCGTTTGAGACGCTGATTAACACTTACGTTTTACGCTTCACCATAACGTACAATTTAATCACGCACAAAGTGAACGTAAAGTGAATGCATAATAAATTGATGCAAGGAAAAAATAAGTATATATTGAGTTAAGAATATCGGTGTAGAACTTCAGCATTTCTATCACCATACACTGCAACAAATGAAACCGGTACGAACATAGGTCGAAAAGACTTTCTTTTACTTGCTAATGGCGGGGAAAATGATGGAGTTTTTGTCGCGGGCAATTTTGAATAGCAACAAGAATTTTACGAATGATCCAAAAAATGGATCTAAAGATTGTGATCTTGGTCAAGAATTTTAGGAATGATCCAAAAAATGCATCAAAGATTGCGACTTTTGCCAAAAATTAGTTTGGATCAGGAGCCAAAGAATTTTTGAACAACCCGTAAATCAAGCTTTCGTATTTTTTCGGAATAAGTAAATTATACTGACTTAAATGATAGCTTGAGTTTGGCTACACTATAAGTAATTCTCCAGATATAAGGCGTAAAAGAATTTTTTGATTGGAATATATTGGATCTTTCGATGCATTTTTTGATCAGGGGCCACAACATTTTTGAACGGTCCCAAATGAAATTTTCATATATTTTACGGAATAAGTACATCATACTGAGTTAAGTGATAGCTTGTTTGCCTGAAATGTGTTGGATCTTTTCATCCATAAACTTGAGGATAAATGGATGGTTATACTAGTGGCGATTAAATATTAAATGGAAATTCTGTCACAAAAGCATTATTAAATGTCAGATTACTCTATAAAAATAATACTGCCTTAAAGATTCCTTGTCCAATATTGGAATGCCTTCGTAAAATTGATTCCTTCCCTTACTATATGTTTTGTCAATAACTTTGGAGCTAATATGAGACAAACTTACGATTTCTATCCTGGTCTTGTACAAATTAAAACGAGAGAGAGAGAGAGAGAGAGAGAGAGAGAAATAATGAGTAAAGAGAAGCTTACTTTGTTGAATGTATATTTAGATAAATTGAATATATATTTAGAAGATAATTCGTGGAATTTTTAATTATTTCGATTTATGCATTGTTGAAAACATTTAATTTTACTCTTCAGAAACAAGTTTCTCATAATGAAATTCTCTCAACAATGAAAGAAAAATGATAACCTAAAAAATTACATTTTATTCTCTGGTCATTGAGTCAATTTGTTTTTGAACAAAGTTTCGAAATCCACCTTTTGATCTTGACGAAATCAATATTAATATTGTCGCTCCCTACCAAAATATGTTGAAAAGATAGGGAAGGTGCTACCATTTATTGTGATTAGTGCTCCTTTAAACTAATATTGATTTAGACGCTTTAGCAAATGTTACTATTTAGTCCTGAGGAGGGCTTTACTAAATGTTATTATTAAATTTGGGAACCTATTTATACGTAATGAGAAACAATATTTTATAGTTGTTTGTATTTTGTAAAACGTTTGGAATCGTCATAGTAACATTCAATTTCTCGTGTTGATTCTATCGCCTTTCTTGGTGTTAACTAAAGCAACATTGAAACTAGAACATAGTTATTTTTTTGGTATAAAGATTGTTCACAAATTACTCATTTCGTTTCTAACTTATTGATTTAAGAATTTGTACTGTAAAGCAAAATTAAACAAAAACTTTACTTTAACTTCTATAAGGTTGCCAAGTTTTAACGTCTATAAGGTTGTCAAGTAAGGAGAAATTCATGGAAAGAAAATGTAAAAACAGGGAGAATCCGTAGAAAACTCATGGGCATGATATTATCACCCGCGAATTCACATAACTTGGAACTGAATAAGTGATCAGTTATTTCTAAACATAATCACCCTTCAAAATTGTTGAGAACATTTGCTCACGCATATATCTTATATACAGAAAGCCTGTTCAGGAAAACTTTTCCGTTACATTTGGTGTAAAGATATCACTTTCTGAAGTTTTGCACAAACATTTTTGAAACCACTCTGCATATGGAAGAGAAACAGGTACATGCACTTATACATGAAGAAGCCAATGGAATATTGATAACAGCAGTTACACGTGATGTCCTCTCCACGGAGAGATAGACACAAAAATCCTGAAAGAATATGTCTTCCTCCAGGTGACAGAGGCTGGAGCGTAAGTTAGAAAGAAAGTAAAAAATAAGATAAGTCGAAGTTGCTGTCCAGCCTAGTAGTACAATCTCCAGAACATGCATCTGCAGCATCGTTTTTGAATAAGACTCGTGACGCTCTAAATGATAGGAAACCTATGGACAAAATTGTAAAAGTGTAAATGAAATTGAAAATCATTTCTAGCCAGTATATGCCGCAAAATAATTAATTTATTTTAATTTAGTTGAGTTTATGGTCAAGATATTTCGAGTATTGCATAACAAGTTCATTAATGCGACTTGTTTAATCATGCATTAAGAGTTACTTAATTCAATAGTTATCAGATAATAAATTACATTATCAGATAATAAATTACACATTTATCGAATTGTTGAATCTTACTTAGAAAATTGTGAATTACAGGATTATGCCGGATTATGTGGTTTATTTTAACACCAATGTTAATTCTTGAAATATATAATATTAGATGCTGTTTTACATTTATTTACAAATTCCACAAAAAGGTTACACAGTTAAAAAAGTAAGGTTATTCCATCATGTGTTTGATTAGATGTCTTCTCCTGATGAAGGACAGCCGTGCAGCTTTTCGAAATATTCAGGAACTATTACACATTTAGCAACTAAACAGAAGCAATAAAGCTAATTTTGTACTTGTTACAAAGTGTTTTCCTACATTAAAATATAGTATACACCATGCTACCAAGAACATCGAAGGTGTTTGAATAATAAGAATGAATTCTTTAAACAAGAATTTTAGGAAAACTAAAAATAGACAAAAGATAGCTATTTTGGAAAATAATTGGTTTGTGGATCAGAGGCAACAAAAGTTTTGAACGGCCCCTAAATCGAGTTTTCGTATTTTCTAGTGAATAAGTACATCTTACTGAGTTAAGTGACAGATTGAGTTTAGCTACAGTGTATATAGTTCTCCAGATATAAGGCTTACAAGAAAATTTATGTTGAAATATATTGAATGTTTTGGGCCAATTGGATCAAGAGCCACAAAATTTTTGAACTGCCCCTAAATCGAGTTTTTGTATTTTCTACGGAATAACCACATCATATTGAGTTAAGTGATAATTCGGGTTTGGGCAGTTTGTAGTTCTCCATATATAAGGCCTATAAAAAATTTTTTGTTGAAATATATTGGATCTTTTAATCCAAAAAAAAAGAGGAAACTTTTCTGCTTATTATTTTACTTTGTTACCATTTTGTATTATTCCACATGTAATTAAGATGGGTTTGGCATTACTTCCTTCATACAACACGATTATTCTGTTTATAGGTTTACTACATGTCGATTGTTCTTTTATTATCTAACAGAGGAAAATTAAATGGTGTTGGAATACAGCGACCATAATTTTATATTTGGCCAAAAATTGAAACTAAATAGCTTCTAATGTCTTATCCTGGGGACATACTACTAATAGATGGTAGAAACTTGCCTTCATTCGAACAGCCTCAAAAAAGTACTGCAAAATGTCAAGCAGTTCATAACTTTCGCAAAAATATTACGTACATCAATAATTGTTTAATGCCTCCGGCAGTGTAAGGCCACATCATAAAATCATTGCATTTGTAGATTGCAATTGATATTTGATCATGAGTGCAACAGATTAATGGAATAAAAATAAGTGCTCCTGTCCTATTGTGGTGACGATGGGTGGGCAAGTCTTAAACACACTGTAGAAACATCTTAATTTAATAGAATTGATTTTAATTAGAAACCTTGACATTCATATATCATGAAAAACGACAAGTTGTTCAAACATGATGAGTTCGCGTTGCTGTGAATACGTATTGAAACTAACATTACTTAAATGTTCAGAGCTACGTAAGAATTTTCTGATAACAGATAAGAAGTAAATTCCTAGTCTGCTAAATTTTGGACGGATATTCGATTACACATTTTTGGATGAAAACTTCTTTCCATACTAGTCTAAAGAAACACTGACAGAATGAATATTTCATGTTACTATCCTACTGAAAAATTTTAATTGAAATTCCAACTGTAAAGTTAGGTCCCTAAAATTAGATAACAATTTCGTTACAACTAACAACAGAATAAGCAGTTTTGATCTAGTAACATCGTATCGAAGGCACGAACATTGATAATACAAAAATTATGAAAGTATCATGGGACGATTTCCGATTTTTCTTTCGAAGAGCATGGTTTAATTGAAACTTAAGTTAGTTATACTAATGCTATTAGAAGAAGTGCAGTTGTCTTAGATCATAATTTTTCTTTGCCATTATGATTTTTTAAAAAAGAAATATAACTTAACAATGAGAAGCTTTTCAGTTAATTATAATAATATATTCGAAATTAATTAAAATAAAACTTTATTCCTCCATGCATAATCGAAGATGTGGGGGCAAGCATTATCTCTCAGAACTATCAAATGCGTGTGGTCAAAAATGAATTGCGATTGCTTTTTGGTCCTATGTCACCGTGTAATTTTATTCACTTATATCTACCCATGCTTTTATGTAACTTACAAGACTTATTTTTCAGAATTATTAATAAATATGAAAATGCACTTTGTTTTTATGTTTTACTTTGCATCCACAATATACTTTGAGAACACAGTTTACTTAATTAGAATTTAGCTACGGTAATCTAATGTTTTTTCTAATATTCCCAACCAAAAGCTATTCTGAAATATTTGTTGTAGTTTTTCTTCTTGGTCACATAACTACGTATGATCACATCAATACGTTATAAAGAGAGAGAGAGAGAAAGAGATAGAAAGAGAGAGAAAGAGGAGATAAACCGAGAAGAAAGAGAGAAAGGAACATAGATAGAAAGAGAAACCGAGAGGGAAATAGAAAGAGGGAAAAAGAGGAGAGAAAGGAGAAAGAAAGAGATAAAGAGAGAGAGAAAGAAAGAGAGAGGAAGGTAACAAATCATAGAAGCATTAAATATGTAGTGTGTGGAACATAGACGGAGTTAGGAATTGATTAATACAAATCAGAAATGAAGGATCTTATAAGTAGCATGTTTTTGTCGAAAAGTTGGAGGGCAATGCCCCCTATGCTCCCATAGCTCTGCCTATGGTGTGGAAGAATAGTGAAAATAATTGGAATGAACCGAATAGATACAAATAGTGTTTAGAAACTAGAGAAGATTTCAAGAACGGAGATAATTATCAAGAGATAAAGGAATTGGTTAGGACATTATTTGATCAACATTAATGTAACAGTGTGACGTAATAGAAGAATGGTAAAATGATAAAAGGAGATGAACAAGATTACAGCTGATGGACGGTATATTTCGGACAATATTTCTACCAAAAGAAAAAATAGTAAGTTGATGAAATACACGGACATTTCTCACTTTGTAGCAACTGCTTTTCTCTGATGGTCGGTTTCATTTTTGTTTCTTCGAAGGAAGGAAGTTAACAATCTAGTAATAGAATAACTAAGGCATCCAATTGTAAAAGTTGGAGATTTTAAACCCTGAATTTCTAGATATAGCATGTCAAATAGCAAAATAGATAATTGTTTTATATTGTAGTAACAAAGAGGCAAAACAGCCATTGCATTAACCGGTTAGTGTAGTGATTAACGTATCGGCACGATACATCGAAGGTCCCGGGTTCGAGCTCAGTCCAGACGTGCAGTTTTTCACTCTTTGTGCATCATTCTTTTATAGTTTGTTGAGAGCATTTACTAGTTAGTGGATGGCTTAAAACTGTATGTTTTTTTCTTCTTATTATTATGTTCTATTCGTGATAGTAAAATCTATTACTATAATTCTAGCTCATTATGAATAAACAACATGATAACAAATATATTTTATTTTGATTTGTTTCTATCAGTGTGTTTAATAGAAGTGCTATGAAAATTCTGCTCAGCAGCTTTGAGGAATTCGCTTCATTATCCTTTCGCACAAACGACCTACAATGAAACAATAATTATTACTTCTAAAGTCGATAATACATAATCAAATATTCCATCAAATACTGTATCAAATGTTTCACCAAAGTGGAATTTGAACGTGTACAATACCAAGTTGTATGCAACTTTTGGGTTGGTTACAAACATTTAATGCAACTGTTCTAAAATAAAAGATGTTCTATTTCTATCCAACGTTGCATCAAAGAAAACAAAAGAAAATCACTGTACAGTGGCGCTAAACGTGTACACGGGAAACAGCATCCTGTTTTGTATAACTCTAGACTTAAAGAATATTAAATAAATACAAACACAAAGAACCCTTGGAAGAAACTGTGGCTCAAGTTAGGTTGGCAAGGTCAGGCACTTCATATTTCCAATTGCTCGTTTATTTTAAGATTTACGATTTTAAGATTTAGAAAAGGAAACAGCTTACTCTTAAATAACTGCCTTAAGTGAGTACCATGATGCATACTATGCCTACCAACAAATGTAACATTGAATGAAGAAATGTAAACAAATGAGCAACAAAATTAAGTTTTGTATTTGATCGTTATAGTGCGTGTAAAAGTTTTAACCAACTTATTTGACCAAATTACTATCAAAGATAAGTTAGTTACAACATTTTATAGAATCCTATGACCATGTATAATAGGCTTAAAACACAAAACATCCGTACACATAGAAAATGACAAATTAAGAGAAATTTCAACAATGAACTAGTGGAAACTGAATTTCGATCTTTCAATTGTCAGGCAGTTGCTGTACTCTTGAGCTAGCAAATAGCATTTCAACCTTTTCTGTGTTTCTGCTCTTTAATCTTCAAGAACTCTTAATTGATTCGAATTGAATTTTATTGCGTTCAATGACCATTTACGTTGGCTTATTGCCATATGGTATAGAGCATGTCAATGATGTGATTACACAAATATATGTTCATATTATACTAAAAACATGATTACTTTTACAATATTTCCTAGATTATACAAAAACATGATAAAATATTATGGTTTCCTTAGAAGGATTATTAGAAAGATACATCATTCATTCATAAAGCATATATTTTTTCTTTTACAAAATAGAAAAAAATATAATATCCATAAAAATTACATTTACGACTTAGCAGATCCTAGATCAGTTCGCAAATATTCCTCACACTGTAAAAGCAGTAATTTAGCAACACAGTACGTACTGACTTTTTGAAACTTTCATGTTTGGCAAGAGACTTAATTTGATTAGGTAATGAGTTAAAGAGTTGTACAACGCTGTATGCAATTGTTTCCGAAAACAAAGAGGTATTATGAAGAGGAACTTGGTTTCCGTACTATATATATCCATGTTTATCTGAGTTCTTTTTGTGCAGTTCTTGTTTATTGTGGATCAAAAAGTAAAGTTTCGTATATATACAATAAAGGAAGTGGAAGAATATTTAGGTTTTTGAATAGAGTTCTACAAGAAGTATAATAAGAAATATTGGTGACTATTCTTATCACTTTCTTTTAGAGTATAAAACTTTCATAAATTCATGGATGAACTCCAAAAGGCTATTCCATATCTGATTTGGCTGCGAAACAGTGCATGGTAAGCTGTTAGTACTTCTTTTCTGCTTAAAATGGGAACAAGTGACATTATTAGGAAAATTATGGAGGATAATTCATGACATCATTTTGAAATATGTTGAGACCAGGACAAATTATTGTCTATAAGAAGATAAAGAAACTCGACTGTTTCGGCTGGCTTCGCTATTGTTTCGTCCATTCGAAATACTGGATATGGTGTCAATTTAGCGTGGTTAGAATCAAAGTATAAGTAGGATGTTTTGTCGGAGTTTAGAAATAGTTTGTTGTTTGCAAACCAGGAAACTATCTGTGACACACTGTTATCTTTTTTCTTTTGGATTTTGGGTGGTTCTGATTTTATGCATATCATCTGCATATATAAAATAAGTGTAGTCTCTATAAGGTGGTCGGGCAGATCATTTGTGTCCTAAAATTGATCCTTGTGGAACACCTGCGTTATGTATTCAAGTTTTGATTTGTGCTTACTCAAGTACCAACTTAATCAACTGAAATATCCACCATTGTTGAATTACTTCTACAAATTGATATCAGATCGCTGGTCAGAGAAAGTGTCTGACAAGTGAAGCATCAAAAGGAGCAAAACGTGGTCATTTTACTGGTAGCTCAAACAGAACAACCGCCGAGCAAGCGGAAAACGGGTTTCAATTCCTCGCCAATTTAACGCTTATATTTCTCTGTAGTATTTAACTGAATGTGAAAGATAGTTATAGTTAAATTAAGGTAAGAAAAAAAGCAAAGTAGAACGGCCCTCTGCAACAGTATCTTACAATCGGTGTACCGTGGCCCATAAGTGTGCCCTGGCAGGGTGAAAGGTATGACGCGAACTTTTACCAATTGAAAAATTTTGATATTAACAAGTTTAATTTAGTATAAATTTCTTTCATTTCAAATTTAAAAAAATAATTCTTAATTTCCTTAAAACTTAGGGAATGTACAGTACTAGTAAGCCAATGTTTTCCTTATATCAAATTGTATTTTAATGTATTTCGAAGTAGTATATATCGAATCAGTAAATACATTAATACATATCTAAGATTTTTAAGAGCACAATTTTTTCGACGTTCTTTGAAAATACTCAGCAATATATGAATAGTTATTTAGTCCGAATGTTAAAAAAATGAATAAGTTGTATATTACGGAAAACGCATTAGTAAGAAAATGTAATATACAGGGTGTTTCAAAACAACACCGACAATGTTTGGGAGATAATTCCTGACACCAAGATAAGACAAAAAGTATAGACCGAACTGGGTACACAAACGCTTTCTTTCAGAGTTATAGGTTGCCGAAAACATGGACTTTAAAGGTCCATAGCTAAAACACTATGGAATCTACTGTAGTAAGGTCAAGACTTCACTTAGGAACTAGTGTGTGCCCTATACAAAAATCCGTGTTTCAGAATCCAAAGGTACTCACGCAACAATTTTTATAGAGGGAGTTTGGTTACGGCCATATAATTTGAAGTACTCAACAAATACTTCTAAAAAATTGTTGCGGAAGTTCAGCAGGATTCTGAAACTTGGATATTTGGATAGTGCACATAATAGATTGTAAGTGAAGTCTTAACCCGACTACAGTAGGTCCCATAGATTTGAAGCTATGAACCTTTAAAGTTCATTTTTTTAAAAAAAAATCGGCAGTCTATAATTCCGAAAGAAAACATTTGTGCTCCCAGATTGGTCTATACTTTTGTCTTATTTTGGTGTCAGAAGTCATCTCCCAAACGTTGTCGGTGTTGTTTCGAAATACCATGTAATTTTAATTATTTATCGTATAAACACCATTTTAAAAACGACTTACCTTCATACCACGCGTAACATTTACAGTGGAACGTATTTCCCTTGTGAGTTATCTGCACATTGTCTTTGTTTCTCATTACACCTGGCTCCAACATATCCAGGTTGACAACGACAGCTATAGCTAGTGGGAGTCAGTTCACACGTTCTATAATCGCAGGGTTCCTATCACTTAGAGTCAGTGCACAGAACATTCCTTTAAGGAAAATAAAAAAGATGCAACAATTATTCGAACATGTTTTAGTATTTGTTAGGCTTTTACAAAATTTGTGATCTTGCTTTTAGTATGACAATAACTTTAGGAATATTTTCAGTTGAGATACATCTGTAATTACTTCTTTTACAGGTGCTTAAATTGAAATTGTGATTTCAATAAAGCTGCGTCGTCTACTAGAGTTGCTTGGGATGTGTCTCATAGGTAGATAAGGTACTTGGATCGGACGACGTCCGTTTAAGATCAGATGAAAGAGAAAATGAGAGTTTTCAGAAAAATTGATGAGAGATTATTGGGCAAAGGGGAGAGTAGGAAGGAATTCTGAAGTCACAGTAGCTGTTGACTCTCAGCGGTCTTTGCTTGGCTCCTCGTTGTCCACTTTTGGTGTTCTTCTACCACGTAGACGTGTCGGTATACCAGTGTGTCTGATTAAGTTAGCCTAATGTTGGGAAATTCTCAGCCTCGCGATGTAGCTCAGAAAGTCGGAGCTCCGCTGACAGACCGTCTACAAGAACGAAAGACTGTCCTACTGGTTGCTCACGTAATCTCTCTCTAGCCACTGGGCTAGAATCAGCTAAAGACTGAAACTGTAAGTCAATAATCTACCGGAGGACTAACTGTCCGCGACAAATATCCTCTGCTAATTCACATTTTGCTTCCGAGTTGACCTGGGTTTTGAAAAATCCAAATTGCTCGTGTTGATGATGAGTTGGACTTCGTTTCGATAGGCACCTTCACGCCAGAGATAGGTTAGATCATCGGGGAAGGAACACGCTCAGCATTTATTACATAAAATATAATATACACTGACATAATTCGTTACATAATCCATACAAACAGATTTTCAGTTCGACAAGATAAACATTAGAAGGCGGAAGACAGCATAACCTGAATTCTGAGAGATGAATCCATTAGTAAGACTTAATCTTCCGTGTTCGTTATTCTCGATGCAAACAAAACTGCTTTATGTATTTGGTCTAGGAATTAATTCGTGCGGTTGGTACGCACACATTGAAGCTGTAGTACAAACACAAAATACATAAATACCTTAAGAAAACTATTGTCCATCGCTAGCCACCACTTTCGCCCATCTGTCAGGCAATGTACGGATTCCGTGGCGAAAGAAGTCCTCATCCTTGGAAGCGATCCAGTCAGAGACCCATGTTTCGATATCTTCTGAAGAAGTAAACCGCTGTCCAATCAAATCGTTGTTCATGCAATCGAACAAGTAGTAGTCCGAAGGAGCAACGTCTGGTGAATACGGCGGGTGGGGTAAAACTTCCCATCCGACATTTTCTAAATAGGTTTTGACCGGTTTTGCGACATGTGGGCGAGCCTTATCATGTTGAACAATAAGTTTATCATGTCTGTTCTCCCATTCTGGTCGTGTTCTGGCCAGAGCTTGCTTCAAACGCATTAATTGTCGTCGATAACGTTCTCCATTCATAGTTTCACCCGGTTGCAGCAGCTCATAGTACACCACACCTTTCATATCCCACCATATGCACAGCATAACCTTTGCACAGTGAATATCTCGTTTTGGTTGTGATGGACCTGGTTCACCTGGTTTCACCCAGGCCTTTTTTCGTTTAGGGTTCTCGTAATGGATGCACTTCTCATCACCCGTAATAATTCGATGCAGAAACCCCTTTCTGCTCTGTCGTTGAAGCAGCAATTCGCAAATGGTTTTTCGTCTTTCAACGTCTCTGTCTTTCAATTCATGTGGAACCCAATGTGACATCTTTTGAATCATTCCCATGGCTTTCAAGCGTTTGGAGACTGTTGTTTGATCAACGCCTAATGCTGCTGCAAGTTGCTCCTGCGTTTGACACGAATCCTGCTCGAGCAATGCTGTCAATTCTTCGTCTTGAAATTTTTTTGGCTGTCCAGCTCGCTCTTGGTCTGCCAAGCCGAAATCACCACTTCTAAACCGTGCAAACCACTTCTGACACGTTCGTTCAGCTAGAGCATGGTCACCATACACTTCCACCAAAATACGATGACTTTCAGTCGCACTTTTCTGCATGTTAAAGTAATGCAGCAGGACACCCCGCAAAAACACTTTATCAGGCACAAATTGCGCCATGTTCACTTAACTACAAACTGGTGTTGTTGACGCTTTAATCCACTGTCCTATACTACGAACGATACGCGATGACAGGGGTTTGCAACACATGTGTGGATACACGGAACTGTGGGACGCTCCGTTCGTTGCGCCATCTCTTGTCCACCCGCACGAATTAATTCCTAGACCAAATAATTAAAAAAAAAAAAACAGTATCACAACATTAATGGCAGTTTCCACATGATGAAGAAAGGTCCTCAGTTCTGAATCAATCGAGAGTTCAATGATCAATATCTTTCAATGAGCAATAGACACTGATATCTTTACACTTCTTTAGACTAATCATTTGGAACACAATATGTTAAAACACAAGAAATCTAATTTTCTCGATATGTATACTTAAACGTATTAATTAACTTTACTAAAGCAAATATAAGAGATTCCATTAACTTTTCTATATAAATACTTACTTTATTTGTCCCTGAAATTGGTAAATTTAATGTTAACTTTTACATTAACACCAGAAATATGTGTTCACTCAGTATGCTTTTTAAATACGTGCATTCATGAATAAGCATCTATTGCTTCTCTATTTTGAATTTGAATCTTAATACAATTCTAACAAATATCAAAATTACTCTGTTTACTGATAAGGAAATATGCTCGCGGAATTGTTAAAAGTGATTTAAGAGGGTCTTAGAGCTACTCTCAGAATTTGATATCATCTTTGTCTATATCAATTTGTTTGCACTATGTTTAATCACAAAGTATACGTTACGTTGGTGCACATATTTTTCTTTATCCTTGTTAGAAATACATCACGAATTCTGCAGGAAATATTTTTCACTAGATATATGCTCTCAGGTGCTAGAGTACACCGTGTTTTAAAAAGTATGACCTGAATTTGGATAGTGATAATTATGGAACATGAGACGTACCGCGAGGAAATGAGTATTGTTTGAATGAACGTAGCCTAGTTTTAGATAATCGCCGTTAGATGTCAGTCAATGCGTATTCTCCGTTCATAGTCAGTTAGAAGTAAGATGGTGTCTGCTCAACAGAAGGAGTTTTGTGTGCAGCAGTTTGCAAAGACTGAGTCAGTTGTTTCGGTCTAGCATGCTTTTCATTGGCGTTTCCGCATTGATCCACCTACAGCCAAAAACATTCGGTGGTATCGCCAATTTGAAGAGACAGGATACAGATCGACAGAATGCAGAGGACAGAGAGGCAGATCGGCCTCGCGCTTCCAATGAAATGATTGGAAACGGTGGAAATGGTGAAGCTGCTGCTCGTAGACATTTATTTACGAACAAAATTCCAGATACAGCTGAACGCCAGTTTACATTGGAATATCTAACATATAAAGCATTTGTAACAGCATAGCTAAAACTTGAAGATTTTGTCAGTATTTTACAATTTATCCCATTTTTGTAGTATGTTTTTATCAATACATGTGGACTTTTAAAATCGGGTCATTTTTTAAAACAACCTGTATGTTAACTTTTGCATTATTTTAACACCATAAATGTGTGTTCACTCAATATGCTTGTAAATACTTATTTCTTTCTACTTTGAATTTGAATCTTACCACAATTTTAACAAGTATCAAAGTTACTCTGTTCATAGGTAGGGAAATATTATGCTGATGGAATTGTTCAAAGTGATTCAAGAGGGTCTTAAACGTTCATTCAGAGTTTGATATAATCTTTGTCTATATCAATTATTTCGCAAGCACTATGTTTAGTCACAAAGTATATATTCACGTTGGTTCACATACATATTTTTCTCCCTTCTTGTTAGAAACGCATCACGAATTCTGAATGAAATATCAGGAAATATTTTTCACTTGGTATATGCTATTAGATGCTACAATATATTGTAGCCACAATCTGTTGGCTTTTCCAAGTAAAAGGGCGTATCCGGTTTGCCATAAGAACCAGACTGTATCACGTGATCAGGGCAAAACTAACATTTCGTGCTAAAATGAGTCTGGAAATTTCAAATCAAGATTGTGAGATATTTCAAGCACGTAACCTCCGCGTGGGGCGCCCTGCTAATTGGAAGAAGATGTATATACTTTATCATCATCGATGATTTTACTCAAACAACTTGAGTTTTGACAATGTTCTATCCATATTTTAATTACGTGCTATACGTAACTTTTAATCTCTTCATTATATTTTTGCAATAAGCTTTCTAGTAGTCATCTCCTTATTATAGTATTTTAGATATGTGGATGACTTAATTTTTTTTTCATTGATTTTCCATTGACTTTAATGTTCGTGTTTCGTGACGTTTGACTATGTTCCATCCATTTTAGGACAATTTGTTTTTGGAATATAGAATCTACATAGTCTCTTCTACCCTTGAGCTGAATTTCAACAATTTCCCTGAGAGTCTGTTCATATCATTGCAACTGGATAGGCCTTTCTGATCCAGTGTGTAAGTCAAATACACCCTTCAACATCAACTTAACAATTGCTCTTTAAACTTGGAGCTTTAAAGTCCCGGATTCTTTCAAGATCTTTTTAAATAGTCAACCGAACAATATTGAAATTTATTAGTGGACTACAGATGAGATACTAAATTAATAATCAGAACACATCGAAATGTAACGTTATAAAATTTAAATTTATGTACAAGAAAAATCACTTATAGGGTTTCCACAAGCTCACTGTAACAAATACAGTCATATACCCTCTGTTTTTCTGTCTAGAGTTCTTTCTTCAAGAAACTATGGGGATGCGAGTAGAGATTTTTTAAGCGAAGACTGAATTACATTTATTCAAACGGCATTTATTCCGAAGTTGGTCGTCCGCCTGGTTTTCGACCAAAGTTTTTTTTTTTTTTTTTTTGAAAAATGTTACAATTTCGCTAATTTCTGTTAACATTATGTCAGGTTAAATACAGCTTAACTTTAGAGGGCTTCAGTGTACATACATGATACAAAGTGTTGTCCAGACACTAACCACTAAAAACCACGAATGACATCTAACCGAAAAAATCTTAATGAAATCCTTAAGTTTTTTCTCCCATGGTTATGCCGGTCAGGCTAAAGAAGACGGTAATGATGATAAATCAATGAGATGGTGGAATGAAGAAAGTGGGAGGCAACAGGAATACCCCGAGGAAACCCACGCACACAGTATGTGTCCACCACAAAGTTCACTTGGCGCGAACTGGGATAATATCAGGGACCCCATGCACTAGAGGTGAACGCTCTACCACTGACCCACCACGGCTCCGGAACGCAGCAGGGGGCCTGAGCGGTAGCGAGGGGGTACGTCCAGAGGAAGCAGGCACATCAGCGAAGGTGGTTATACACATAAGCGATGGTAGCATAAAACACTGTATAGGACATAAAATTACTATATGTTGAATTATGTGTTTGTACGTTACTAACGAGGGAACCTATCCAACTGCAACTCTGACTTCGAGTCGAGACTATGGCCGTTGGATACCTTGTCCCAAAAGAACATAACACGAAAACGGATACATCCTCGATCGCAACCGTTGCGAAGATATAAGCGTGAAAAGTTAGAAATTGAGCTTCAAACTATACATTACAAAGTCGGATCCCGGGTCAGATTTTTCGGAAACGGTCGGGTAAGGAAACTCAGCGAATACATATCAAATTAGTGTGGGGAGCACAGCACCTTTTGAATGAAAAAATTGTGTCCCCGGGGCACTCGCAGGGTCCCAGGCGGGGTCCAACTCAAAATTTGCAAATGGAACCAGGGGTCAAGTAGCATATTGTGTGAAAGCTATTGTTAAATAAAAGAAGATAGAACAAATCTCAACTCTCTACGATAACCCTATGCAAACGGGCAACTGGCCAAAATGTCAATACAAGAAATGAAATCTTTGAGTTTTACGTCCCACGGTTATGCCGGTTAGGCTAAAGAAGACGGTGATGATGAGTAATGAATGAAATGATGGAATGAAGAAAGTGGGAGGAAACGGGAGAACACGAGGAAACCCACTCACACGGTGTTTGCCCACCACAAAGCTCACGTGGCGATGACTGGGATCGAACCCTGGACCCCAAGCACTAGAGGTGAACGCTTTACCACTGAGCCACCGCGGCCCCCAAAATGTCATACCTTGCACTTTTAAACGTGTTTTTCTGTTTTGTTATTGTCGCAATTTAACGGATTTAGAAGAGTGGCCATACATTTTCTGATGTAGGTTATTTTATTTTTATCGACCAGGTGAGAATAGTCCGTATCTGTCACCATTCCAATATCTTGTAGAACGCTGGAAGCAATTGCAGCAGAGCACGGTCAGAAACACCAAACCTATCACTATTTAGTGCCGTTGTCTTCAGTTTTATTCTCATTTGCCATTCTGACGGAGTTTTGGTGGGGATATCTGGAACGAACTCATCATTTTCACTTTCACAGAACTCGGAAGAGCCCGAACCGTCTTGTTGAAGTCTTGAACTGAAACAATCTGTAGGGTCGTTTTCAAAAATGGTTGATAAACTCGAAGGCGTATCATTAAAAACACGTTGATGTTTGTAGTTCCTTCTTCTCAGTCTTGAAGTTAGCCTTTTCGTTTCTTGAAGATCTGTTGATCCAATTTATCCCGAACCACACTTCCTTTGAAAATAGATGAATCGTAACTCAAGGGCAGATATCTTCTTAAACTTTCCACATTTGCACTTGATAGAAATTAAACATTCACACAAATCTTCTGTCTTACCACACGTACAGTTCAAAATGATAGGACATTTGCATGCTGCCACATCAAATAACGACAATGATCTTTGCTTGAAGTCTGCAATCTTCTTTTCAAATGTTGACTTGTTCAAATCACGACCGTACGACTTTCTCAGTTTATAGTAACTGTCATGATACGCAACAACAAGCTGCACGATCCTGTACTCAGTAACGGTAGGAATGGACGCTTTATCATATTTTTTTTTTCTTGCTACTATCCCAACAACTTTTGAAAAGCTCACTTTTGCATTGTTTGTTTGTGGGCACAATTGAAGGGTAAGGGGAAAAAACAGGGAATGTCCATGTGTGTGCTTTATCGGGTGCTTTGTCCTATATGTTGGTGACTCTTGGTACTATTCGGCAGTATATGCTATGCATGCGTAGATGTCGAAATGTCCATGTAAAAGGGGGCAAAAGATTTGACTGCCCTATTCTTTTTTACGTGGTTTTAAATATAAAAACGCCGTTTTCTCAAAAATACAGTTTTGTGACATTCCTTCTTTTTTCCCCTTACCCTTCAATTGTAGTCTTTCGTGAAAACAACACTGAAGTACATCTTCATATGTAGGCAGTTTAGTATAGTGGCAAATCTCTGGGATGACCTAAAAGAGGATACTCAAAGTTTTGCCTAGTAATCATCTTCGAAGCTGCCATTGAAGCGCTACGAAAGATTACCGCACGGAATGCAACAAAAATACTAAGCACTATAATTCAAGATTATAAAGAACAATTAATACAAATGTAATAACACAGCTAACACTGAAGAGAACTTCTGCACAACGCCACACTTAATCGCTAAGTGAGGAAATGACGAGAACGTGACGGACACGGAATGCGTGTCAAAACTTGCAGCGTTCAGCATTCAGCAACAATGGTCGAAGTCAAGCTATCTTGCAGAAGGGCAGGGGAAGTGGGATTAAATCCAGTAAATTGTCGGACTGCGGTGAAATATTTCCCTGTGAATCTGCTTGTTTTTCAAACCAATCATTTAACTCATATGTGCAAAATTACCCCAGACATAAAGTATGAAAAAGTATTTTTCTTTCTTTGTAAAAATACAAAACAAAACAACACATTGTAACTGTTTTTATACTTTACTACAATTTATATTAACGAAAATAAATCATGGAATCGATTAAATATAATTTATTTATAAGACAAAAGAAATTAATAATCACAAGATTTTCGTCATTTTTGGTAAACTTCAACTGCGATGCGCGAACGAAAGATGTTAACAGATTTCAACTTTTTTTTCTTAATTTTTCTAATCAGTACCAACGGTAACTTTTCCGCGCTGTACGACTTTAAAAAAATAAAAAGTTTTTTTTCGGCCCACCCCAATATTCAGATTGGTACCATTTCACAGATACAAGGAAATCAAATGTAATTAAATTAAATTTATTGTTTGACGTTCAACTGTTATGCTCATTAAGTAAAAGTAAGTGGATTAGGAATGAAGATAAATGATAGTGAAATAATTCTCAGGATAAGAATGTGAGATATATCGGAAGGACCCTGATATAATCCACAATCACGATGTCCGTAACAAACGCAACTAACCTGGGATCGAACAATTTACTTCTGTGACTAGAAGTGTAGTAAAATCAATATGCATACTTGAAAATAAGATGTGATGAAATATTGTGCACATATTTATATAAAAATATAGAGAGAGTAGCATGTTAATGTCATTAAGAATGATAAAATATTTGTGATCATTGAAGATATGAGAACTCCAAAAGTTTAAGTTACGAGTCTCATTTATATACATAGTAACAATAATGGCATCAATATCCTTAAATTATAACATGTAATGATAAGTGGCTAATTACATTCACCGTCACCACTGACATTTAAACGCCAGCAATATTCACTTCAATGTGTTTTAAGTAAGCACATGCACACATAGCCGTCTGTAATTCTGTGGGCCTTCAGCACTGATTAACAGTCACGTATATCATTGTATAGAAGAAAATGTTATGTTAGCGAGTGGCTGAGTACGTGCTAAGAATGAAGAAAATCAATATTGCTGGATCTAATAATTACCACACACAAATAATTAGTTTTTTTTAAATTTTTTTAAAGATATTCGATCCTCGTTCGATTGATAAGACGTTTATTGAAAAAAATATTGTTTTATTTAATTTAACTGAACTAACGTCTCGTGAAGTAGCAACTAATTTTAATCAGAAGTTATAACATATGGAAGATAAACACTTCTATTAGGCCTGATTATACTCTTAGATAGTAAATGAATCAGTCGGAAGGGATTGATTGATGTATTAAAAATTCCGTTTTCCATCTTTGGAAGCCAGGGAGTATTATATAACTGTTTGTTAGATTTTAAAAAAAGAATGTTTGTAATAATGGTTTATTCATTGAGTTTATACCGTATATATCTGAAAAGTATTAACTTATTTTACATAGGCATCTTCGAAGCACGTGGTTCCTAATTCGAATGGCAATAGGGACAAATTTATGGTTTCGATTCACTATTATGACACAGTTGAATTAAAGTCTTTTAACTTTAATATTAAAAGCAGGTGTGCAGAAGTATAATGTTGATTAAGAGTATATAAACGCCTCAAACTCAAGAGACTGGTAATTCCATAAAATGACGGTTTCATTATCAATTCAACGAAAAAATTATGTTTTCAGTTTTTAAACACTATTTGGCGCTGACTAGTACTTAACGCAGAAAACGAGATAGTATACCTAGGTAGACAGTGTCGCGTTCACTATACATCCTGAAAACTATTAAGGATCTTCTTGAAAAGCAATGATGTTAACCCATAGGAGTAATCCCATTTCGTGGACCTTAATCCCATTTGGGCCCTTAATTTTCAAGAATGGGATAAAGAGATTTTTTCGTTGAATTGTCAAGATATATGGGATTTTCCCCCGTTCACAACAAATTTCTCAAATTACGGAAACAACAATGAGATTGTTCCTTGTGTTGTTCTACTTTCGCAGCACCTTTGACTAGCTGTTGCAACACATGCTGTCGCGATTCGTCGCCAAGAGAACACATCCAGAGATGATTCATTTGTACAGGAGCAGAAAACACAGAGATCGGGGGATGAAAGTAAAGGGAGAAAATGTCATGCTCAAGTGCGTCCACGAAACAACTATCTACGGAGGATTCTCGTCTCGCGGTTGATAGTTTGTTCTTTGTGGTCGAATAAGCCCATTTTGCTGTGAAGTGCGAGAATAGTTTGAGAAGTGGTTTAAGATTATGGGATCGCACAACTCATTTGTCTCTAGATTGAAGAAGGCAGTAGCAAATCGTATGGTGCTTTTTTTATCTGCCATATATTCGCTCTGGTGCCGAAAAAATTTAGGATTGGCTGAAATTTTTTTAATTGAATTTCTTTTAGAGTTTGTTTTTGAATTTTTTATTGAGTTTCTTTTAGACTCGTTTATATTTTAAAGAAAATTTTAATCAAGTAAGCCGATATCAAGAAATTTTGAAATCGGCTGCCCAATAATAGAAAATGTATATTTACCTACAACATTGTAGGCGACAACGTAAAGCAATGTTTTATAAAAAGTCAGAAACATTGTAATTTTTTACACAATCCAAAGGCCTGTACCTTTCGGCGCCGACCTGACCTGACAAAACGATGTTTGCCGACGTGTTACCTAAAGATATGATACGAGGGGGTGGAGTAGAGCGGACAACAACAAAAGGTTCTATACAGCACAATATTCTTCGTAGTGTCGTGCGGGAGGCATAGCCGCAACTATAAAAATATTCAACTCCTATGACGCAGAGGAAGGGATTGACCAAAAAGAAAAATATCCAGATTTTCCGTGTAGACTACCACTAACACGAGTCAACTTTCCCGCAACCGGACAATGGAAATTCAAAACAAAAATAGCTATGAAACAATTTTCTTCGTAGTGTTGTGCGGGTTGCATAGCAGCAGCTATTAAAATATTCATGTCCCATGAGGCAAAGGAAGGAGTTTACCAAAAAAAATTCAAATTTTCTGCGTTGACTATCACTAACATGAGACAACTTTTCCGCAACCCGACCAACCGAAATTAAATAAAATTCTACCCACTCTACTGTACATGAAAAATGATTCAATGAACACATTTTCTTCATGGGTAACAAAGACGGTACAACCAACAACATAGAAGTAAAGCATCAAAAGACACGTTATAACGCGTTCTTCTCATATTGATTATTATTATGTCTATGAGGAAAGACATTCACCATGGAAACTCAATCCTCCAACTCAAGGAGCTTCTTGGCATTACATACACACTTAACCTAATGTTATTCGGCGCCCATCCTTTCAAATTAATTTTATCCATAATGGTTGGTGGATCTATCCCGGGGCCGCGGGTCCTAGGACCCCAGTTTCCTGAATGGCAAAAATAATGTAAGATCTTATTTATATATATTTTAAAGTTTATAGTAAGCTCATGATGAACCTATCATAAACTGTGTACTTTCTGCCACTCAGTTTTCACCTACTAGATCCGCTAATGCAGGAATGGATCGCGTGAATTAGAAGTTTGACGTCAGATTTACTTTGTACGTCCGTTTGCTCTCCAACAAAATTAAAGCTGAGTCGTCACTGGTATAGAGCTATCGTAGTTCGTGGCAGAAGCTACCAAAACCGTTAGTTTGGCACAATATTGCAGGCTCTTTCGGTCATTTTACCAGAATTGTGCTAATTGTCATGTCATTAGACAATTATTATGCCATAGTGCTATTGAAATGTTTAATTATTTATAATAAACTTCGTAGTGGATTAACGGTAACGTTTTGCTTTAATGCTGGAAGCGCGGTTTATTCCTAGCTTGAATGGTTTATTGCAATTCAACACCCGTTGATTGGAGAGAGACTATGTGAGACGAGATCTAGTGATCAAATGTGAATCCGAATTGATATATGGATTTGTGATCTGGAGACAGGGCCGACCTTAAGCTGATTGGACCGATTGCCCCCAATCGGACCCCGCGCTAGTGCCATCTACTCTACCGTCCAGTCTGATCTACTCTCCAGTGCCGTTTAAATAGCATATTATTCCCAGAGCAAACAAACGTGTTGTTGTCCCTCTGAATAAATGTTGCTCTTAATACATATAATTAATACATGCCATTCTGCTAGCGGGGCTCCCAGCCGAGTGACTATGGTACCGTTAAGATGGCTCCGCTACTGTCAGTTGTCAAGTACCCACAACAACATATTTCAATACAGGAATATCCATGGACTCCACAAGGGAGGATATGACCTCTCCCTAACAAGTAAATCAGTAGTTTGTATTAAGCTTCCTGAAATACCCAATTATTTTCTGATTTTTTATGTTTATAACTTTTGTTGTAAAAATAGATATTATGTCCAGGGAGTATTCTGCACACCCCTAACTCCCCTAAAACTCCCGCAAATTTCCTTACACATACTCCTGGGGATAAATATATATATATATTTTTTAGTTTGTGTGTAGAAATGGATACCATTATTCTGGGTGCACCCTATTTTGTTTTGCACTCCACTAAGTAAAGTTCCTGACGTTCTTACTCATTATGTCATATGATACTATCGTGAATACCGAAATGGTACCAAATAAATCAGCCTCAGTGCGATTACTTTGCATATCCTTTCTTTTATTATACTATATTAAACATACAAAACCAGAGGACAAACTTTGCGCTCTCCTGCGAAAATTCCATGGATGTATTTTTTTAAAAATCAAGTCAAGAAAACCGAATGTATATTAGTGCCTACTGAATAGATGGTTTCTTATGTATGTTTGTCTTCTAATTCGAATAATCCAATGGAAAATATGTCATCCATCTTCCATCAGTTCCTTAAGGTTTGTGATCGTGTCATCACCATTTCATTTTATCTGCAGTCGATAACGATTTCAAGCTGATTATATCTTTCATAAGTAGCTACCTACGATGTTCTCACTAGCGTACAATAGGTTTTCCTGACATCAATTCTTTTCAAGAAGATTCAGCTGTTAAGAAATCTTTGAAGCAACGAATTCATGTCAATGTGGATTTAATTGCTATGGAAGTATAGACTTCACCATTGTATTTCTCGTAAAATTCTAGCCCAATTTGATATATTCAGGAGCTCCTTCCCATTTAAAAAAAAATGCGAAATACACTTCAGCACGGCGGTCATGATAAGCATACTCTCAAACAGATGTCTACTTCCTCCCAGTGTCGGTTAATGTGTTATTGGTTTTCATCCCTTTATCAGTTTTGCAAATAAAATTAAATTTTCAAACTTGAAACACATTGTTATGGCTTATTCTGATCAACCAGGTTCTTGGCCACTGAGACCGTCTTTACAGACAGAAGCAATTTAAATTTTGCTTACGCTCGTTTTGTGATATTCCGCACTTCTCTGTCAAGTTCGTCAAGAAACTAGTATTTAAAATTCATTAGCTGTCCGCATTTCAATTTCACTTATTTATCGGAAAAATGATGTGCTATGAGCAATGAACAGGGTGAGAGTTTTCACCAGAAGAGTTTACAGATGGAAAAAACGTCTGAAGAAACGTTTCTTCTGGGATCACGCGCACAGAAAACTAGATCGTTACCTGTTTGCCGCGACTAAACATCGTTTTCCCAGTGTACGTTGATTTAATTCGCGTCTTAAGTTAAGCTGTAGGTATCTAAGCTTAAATAGTACAAGATATGCGCTGAGAAAAGAGATTAGAATACAGACAGCAGACATAGAAAGATCAATTTTACTTCCAAAAGAATATGAGCCATTGGGTAAAAGTATTAATTTTTGCTCACCTCCTATGTTTAATAGAACATTCAATTTGGCTACCCGTCCCCCATAATTAGACATGTTAAACCAAAGAACTTCATCATATGCCTAACACAAAACATTTTTAAATCTACTGTACTAATTTCTTAATGGAAATGCAGTTAGTGGATAGAAGCACTCAACTTAATGATAAAAAAAAGTTCTTTTGTTTATCATGTCTGATTATGTATTATCTACTCGATGGTAAGGGTCTCACGCTTGCCAAAGGCGCTCTTTGTAGCGGGCTTTTGGAAAGCGATGATACAAGATGCCCCACTCGAGATTTTTTAAAAAAGTAAACGCATGAGAGAAAATAAAACATTTACATGCCAAATCTGTAAGAATAAGAAATAAGGTTGTCACAGGAGGTGCTGGAAGTGTTCCCCCTGGGCATGCAAACACAAGCGAACATGACGTTAAATGTTTCTGAAGGTGGCTGCCAGGACATTTGGAGTTGCCTTTTCGATTTCGTGCCGAATACATTCCCGTGGCTCTATCTTGATGTTGATCACTCACTATGAGTTTCTGATCATCCAACTATTTCACAAACTCCAGAAAATGTAAATAAAATCCTTTAAATATTTACAATAGTATATTATTATTATTATCGTGGTATGTACCTTCGCATGGGACATCCGTTACTTCCTAAAAGAAGATCACAACTTGAACCTATATGACTAAATATCTATCTATTAGTCGTATTAGACAAGTTATTATTAGGATATTAAGATAAACATATAAAATAGACTTTGAGATAGTATAATTATAATTTGAAGTATATTTTTTTAACAAAATGTTTTACAATTTTCAGTTCCTTAAAAGAGGCTATTATTAACTAGAACAAAGATATCCAGCCTTTTGTTATCGAATTATAATAATATAATGCTTTCTGCTAGATGTAGCTCTTTACTTAATCTATTTTCAAATACACTTTAACACTCCCATGAAGTGCTTGCTGTAATATAGGATCTATACGCTCTTGTCCTATTGAAAAAAGTAATGCCTCGTCCCATTCGTCGTTGAACGTGGTTTTAACTCAAGTGAGTTGTTGAGCTGAAGAGTATACCTGAATGTTATTTTTTTTTTCTCACTGAAACAGTAAGTTTCAGAAACTTGCGGAAAGCAGAAATTCCTTTGTACAGCCGTATGTTTCATAAAGCTACGTCTTGGGCAACCCTAGATTACAAAAAAACTAGTTATAGGTGTTCCACAGTGTTGTTACAATTACTATTTCTAAATCTTTTTGATATCCTACAAGTATATGATAGGATAGAGTGATATACTGAGAGAGGGGTTCTGAATTTAACCCATCCCTTAACAGGATATTACCAAAACCATTCATTGATTATTAAGATATTTATTTATACATACATCCTAGAAGTATATGTATGAACTTGGGAGCTTTGGAATCCTTATGAAGTTTTTTTGTACGCCAATCATATAATCTTATGACTAATATTCTAAATACAAATACATATAACAATCTAACAATGACCGGCTCGACGATATTTGTGTTGACGCCATTCATTTCGAAACGCTGTGGCTTATCCAATTACCGTCCAGTCTACTGTGGGGACATTGAATTAATATCTTTACAATCCGATGTTTTATACTTGTATATGATCTTTTTACCTCCGACTAAATAAATTTTTAGTGAGGGTTTGAAAAGCTGCCAGCCTTAAAAGGTAAATCTTATCAGGAAATTTTAGACCACTGCACAAAAATTTCTACTCCACATTCTTATGGGTCATTAGCTCCTATTAAGGTAGAGATCCGGCAATAATGACCGTGTATAAAGCTATTTGTGCATAGTAGCTCTACAGACCCATAATCGTGAAACTTTGTAACACTGTTCTCATCTCTGGGTCGGGGGTTCTTGAATCCAAAATCAGAATTAGTCTGTAATAAGTTTGGGATTATCATATTACAGATGGGTAGACAGGCTGACGAGACGAGGATATGCTAAAAGACAATGACTATATACACTATTCGTCAGTAAAACTTCAAAATGTCACGAATGAGAATAGATAGCAGCAACAAATATAGCAGACAGTTTTCGGTTTGTGGTATGACACAGAATGCTGTTTGCTTTTCTTTTCATCGATTTGATACCATATTATCATCTTTGTATTTGTATTATCTTCAACTTGGGAAATTAATAACTAGACGATTATTCTCGCATCCACAGTGGAAATGTCCTGGAATTGCTGCTACTTTGACGATAAAATTTTGTTAGGTCGTCCAGACACACTTATGTCACACCAAACGCTCGCCTAATACCGAACTGTGACTTTATGGTTGCCTACAATTGCTGTTTCCAAGGGGCATGGATGGTTCAAGTGACGCGTCATGGAGTATTTTATTCTATGTTAATACATATTAGTATGTGCGCCCGAAGGGGAGGGAAGAGTCGCGAAAATGTGTAAGTAATATAGCAAACCGCGTATGTTAAATATGAGAAATAAAAGGCGTAATAAAGCAAGAATGGAGACGGGCCTCTACCTAGAAAATTTTCTTCGGGTGTCCCTGCACACTAAGTATTTTATTCAGCTTCCTTTCTCTACACGTTCTTCCGCTGTGGAGTAATCATGGCTTTCTTTCGGGGTTTGTATTTTTAATGTCCAGTATTATGCAAATATTAAGTAATAAATTATTTTTAAATAAAAGTTCAGTTGCAGTTACTAGATGTCAGGCAATATTTTCAAACACATTCATAACAATTTTTACTTAATTGTGGTCTACAATTAAACTAGTTTATCCACTTATACTTTATCTAGCACATTGGTTTAAATTAGAGCTATAAAACGTAAATGCGATGTTATGTTTTCATAGAATTCGCACAATTAATACAAAACCTTAATGGTTTCGTTTAATCTCACCATAAGAGAAATAGAGTCGTAACTGGTTTTGGATTATGTTTTTACTAGCTGATTTCTTTTTGTAAGGCATTCAAAGTGATTTGCACCCTGCCTGCAGAATAAAACATAAAACCTTTTCTCAGCGTCGAGTAAATATGGACTGCGCTGCAACTGCTCCTTAGGATCTTTTTAGTAAATGAAAGCATTGCTCGAAAATTAATTCCTCAATTCTACGCAAGCAGTAATAATCATTCCTTCATGCCTTCCAACATGAAGGGTTGAGAGCCAAACTTGACCATTTCTTTTATGATAGCAAAGAAAGTGACGACTGAAAAATCTACGTATGTAATGGCGTTTCATACATATTTCAATAGGAAATTATCATTACAGTGAAAATATCTTAAATTTATAAACATATCAGAACAAGCCAACAAAATAAAACTATCTTAGTGTCCGTCTCGAGTTCAGATGGTCCTCCCCTACGGCCTACTCAACTCTTCATATAATATAGCACATTCCTGTGCTAATATTTTGGTTAAAAATAGAAAGTTGGCACTCAGGGATTTTCTTAAATCTATCAGAAAGTAAATCTACAAGGTACTCATGGTATATTAAATTTCGACTATGAAGCCCCGAAGGATAGCAGACCAGTCGGTGATTTAAATGTGTGGACTGGTCACTGGGAATATCATCTACTTTATCCAAATTGCATCCTACCAAGTAGTAGACAGACATCATAATGTTCGACTTTAACATCTCAGTGGATTCTCTTACACAGCGGCTGGAGCATTGATAACAGGATATCTCGAACCTACTAAAAAATACAGAATTAATAATAATATATCTGAGATTCCTGCCTGATAAATGTTTAACCGTAGAAATGTTTGACATTTCTTTTTCTACAGAAAAGGATTTCGGAAATATTTGCTCAACTTTGAACTACGTTATTATTTTATGAAACATCTGGTCGGTAAATGATTAGCAAAGTGTATACATATAAATAGGCATATAACCATCTTATTTCTTTTACGAAACTCTTTGGTTAATTAAACGTTTTTAACTTGTCGTGTAAAACGTGACGCTAAATGCTTATAAATATGTTCTAAATTCGCAATATAAATATGTTCTAATCCTCTTCTATCTCTTAATACTTTCATTACATTTTTTATGTTTCTTCCTATAATTCCTATAATGTTTTGATCCTTTTAATAGTTAAATTTCTAATATCACGAAAGTAGGAACTGAAGTCTAATAGCTCGATCGAAATATAAAATTGTCCGCATATGTTACAACGAAGTAGACATCAATAACAACAGTAGCTTCAAACGCGATAAGTAGAAATATATTTGAAAATATTTTACGTTACTCTTTTTAGAAAGGGGTCGGTTCCGAATTGCAACGAAGTCCATTTTGCTATTTTCTAAACATTCTACTTTCCAAAGTACTTAACTACATTCACAACAGGTATCTTACTACTTCATTCTAACACGCGCATCATGACATCATCACCAATCGTGGTTTCGGAAACTTCTGTTTTGTATACTTTAACGCGGAGTTAATTTGTGTATGATTTGTATGGGGCGTACTTTAAGTGTTGTAGTAGGTCAATAATCCCATTATAATAACCAATAATCATAGTTACCAGAAGCATGTAAAACTAAGAAAATAACTCAATGTATTTTACTACTTCTTGTCAATAAGGTAGCAAAACGTGTTACACAAATTTTAACTGTAAATGGTGAAACTGGTTGATTTGAGTATAGTTTGTTTTACGTACACTCAAGTTAAAAAATGTGTGTTTTTTATTGTTAAACTCCTTTAACTATAAATGTATCTGTAATTTGAAGTACGTTTAGTCATTTTCAGTCGGATTGCGTGCTTCATTAGCTATTTTCCGAAGGTGGCTGTGCACGGGGTCGACAAGTGACAATGATGTGGTGTATGTCTAAGTGGTCTGCATTAGCAATAACATTTTTTCGAGGGTCTCCGAACACGTTGTTCTTGAGGAGCATTTGCGAACTTAATGTTTGTATATGTCTTCGGGACTGATTTTTTACTGATGTCACCGGAGCGAGATTTGACAAACTAGAGCTTTTCTGTTTCAAGAGTGCCCCTGTTGGCGTTGCTGTCGATGTGTGTATTCCCGTACCTCGTCCGAAAAGAGGACGAAAAAGTTGCTGCGGCCGAGATTTCTCGATTGTTTGATGCTGACAGCGTTGTTACAATGAATTATTTGACGGACTTCACTGTGCACTGTCTTGTTAGCCATTCTAAGCAGCCTATGATCTTCACTCGTCAAGACCAAGCGACTGAATGACAAATTAACATCACAGGTGAACTTACTCAGTTCTTTCCCCAAAACAAAGGGAGGGAGATTGGCAGGGGTAGGAATGAAGTATGTTTGACATATTTTCCGAAGACATACTTGAAACTGAAAGGCTCTAACAGCAAATGGCGCGTTCAAATGCCTTTCATGTTAATATTTTCAAATGCAATGTTAATATATTGACCTGCTGACAGTCTTGCTTGTAATGATAACGTGCTAGAGGTGAGTTTCCCACCAGACATTAAAGAGTTCACTTCACTCACATGAACCTAGCATACAATATTAGAGCTAAATAATTCTGAACTTGTTGTATTAAAATTATAACATTTTATATTGAAATTATCTTATAACTGTAGAGTAAAGCAATCAGCAACAATTAGATGATAAGAAAGCATTTCCATTAAATCATAAAAGAACTTTCCACGTATAATAAGAAAGATAAACAGCTCTTTCAAACAAGATAAGAAAGGTTGTTCGAAAAAATAAATATAGTTTACGATTATGGCGTTTTAATAAAATAAGACAAATTTAATTTAGAAATTAAAAATTTCTTTATGTATTTAACATATTTGAAATGAAAACACTCAATTATCCCTTGAATAATTGTGAGAATATAGTAAGGTGATATAGGTCAGATTTTTTTCAGAAGATAATTGTACTTTACAATGCCGATCGCTTTAGGTATCTAATAATAAATAGGCACTCAGTAACCATAATTATTGAAAACTTAAAACTGTTAAGGAATAGGAACTACTAATAACACTGGCTTACAGTGGTTTTGGTGCCGGGTGTTTCTTAGCTGATTTGAAGTAGAATTGGGACGCTGAATCCAAATATGGCGTTAGTTTTCCCCTAACAGCTTTAGTTTTTGAGATATAGGAATTGCAAGACTGACCTGCTACAACGTTGAAAATTGCATAGGTGCTGTTTTACTGTAAGTGAAAAGAAAACTATGACATTTAAATCTGGTATTTGGAACACTTTGAAAATAATGAAAACCATATAAACACAAACATCAAGTACATAATAGCTCTGTAACTACATTTTATAATAGTTTTTATGAATAAAAAATCAAATAATTTGTTCAAAACGATCTATTCAACACTTCGGAAGCTTCGTTTTCGTGACATCCTTGAATGTTTCTTTGCACAGTCTCTTTTTAGGTTCCAGCAGTAAACTGCCATCATATGGGCATCCCATCTTCCTTGGTAGCGGTCCTCCATTGTTTTAATATCTTGGTGAAATCTTTCACCTTGTTCTTCACTCAGACTGCCTACGTTGTCTGGGAAACGGTCCAAATGGCTGTGCAGGTAATGAATTTTGATACTCATATTACATCCAAGTTTTTGGAATGCATTGAGCATCTGGTTCACTAGCTCAACATAGTTATCAGCTTTATTATTGCCAAGGAAATTCTTGATAACTTCTACAAATGAGGTCCAAGCTCTACTTTCAGTCTCATTCATGGACTCCACGAAAGCCGGATCTTTCATGAGTTGTCTTATTTGGGGACCATCAAATATTCCAGCTTTTAATTTTTCTGTGCTGATCTGAGGTAGCTTATTTCCCATGTAAGCAAAGCATGGCCCGTCCTTATTTAGCGCCTTTACAAACTGCTTCATCAAACCGAGCTTGAGATGTAGAGGTGGCAAAATGATTTTGTCACACTCAACAATAGGCATGTTAATAATATTTTTCTTACCAACAACCATGTCGTCTCTCTGCGGCCACTCTTTTTTTGACCAATGGTTTGCTTTGTCTCTGCTATCCCACAGACATAGAAAACAAGGATATTTTGTGTAGCCACTTTGCTGTCCAAGAAGAAAGTTCACCATCTTTAAATCCACACAAATCACCCACTGATGGTCCTGATATTTAATTTTTTCCATAACCAAAGCAATTGCTTCATATTATTCTTTCAGTCGTGTTGAATGAGCGATTGGAATTGAGCCATATTTATTGCCATTGTGTAGAAGGACGCATTTTAAACTTCGCTTGGAGCTATCAATAAACAGGCGCCAATCATCTGGATTGTATTCTGGAAGACCCATGTGTTCTAGGAGACCTCTAACATCGTGACAGAATACGAGATTTGTGTCTTCAGTGAAAAATGGTAAAAACTCCTTTTCCCTTGTTCGGTAGAATGTGATTTTAGTTCCTTGTTCTAGTACGTTTTTCTCCTTCAATCTGGAAGCAAGTAATTCAGACGATTCTTTTGAAAGATTAAGGTCCCTAACTAGATCATTTAGCTCATCTTGATTAAACTGTTGAGGAATTGTTGACATTCCCTCATAATCACTGTCACTTCCATCATCCATGTCACAAGAATGTTCACTACGTTCGTTTTCAGTCTCACAAAGCTCTGGCAAGTGGTGAAACGTTGGGATTGGTATTTCATCGGAATGAACAACTGGACGTCTTGCTGAAGGCAGATCAGGATATGTCCACTTGTTCCGGTTATTTCTATTCATACCCGTAACATTTACCAGGCAGAAATAACAGTCATCAACATGGTTTGTGGGTTCCCCCAAACCATTGGAACACCAAACTTAAGACTTTTTCTTTTTCCAGTTGTCCACTGTCGCAAGTGTTCAGTACACATTTTACACACAATATGTGGAGCCCACGTTTTATCTTGGTCCCCTAGGCGTACACCAAAATATGCATGATATGCTTTTTTTTACAAAGTCACTGATATGTTTTCTATTGTCTTTAAATGTGTACTCACCACATATGTAGCAAAACACATCAGGATGGTTAACACAACTTCTTCGACTTGAACTCATTTTATGTTCAGGCCACTAACAGGGATGTTAAATATAAAGCCTTAGTATACGCGATACAAGTTATGATTTCAGAACAAAACTCACATGTTCCAACATGTCACTCCACCTGCAAGACAACAACTACGATCCACTAGCCAAGTAGAATACCAATGCAATCTAGTGGACGTTCCTGGAACTACTATATGACTAGTTTCCGTTTAGTACCGACAGATAGCAGCACTAATGAGAAAAGAGCGCCGTTCTTCCAAATAGAAATCTCTATAGAGCACAGTAGGATTTATTTGAGTTGCAGAGTTTATAAGATCATATTCAAACTTGTTATTACGAGAATATTTGTATTTCTTTTGCTTATTTTGTATACTATTGCAAAAAGCATGCAGAAATAGTGGTTACATCATTTATAACGTAACATTGTAACGTATACATTGTAACGTAAATAACACTACTGGTACAGTAGCCTGTATCTACCAAAGTAGAGCTGATAGAAAAAAACTGCTTACATTATTGGATTCAGCGCCCCACATATAGTTAAAATCAGCTCTAAAATTTTAGGCACCAAGAAAATTTTTTTTTCTGTAGGCCTGTGTAATGTATAAAGAAAACTTATTCGAGTAAAATACCTCATCATATTTTCAGTTTCTGCAGAAGATTGGATATAAACAGTAAATCATAGATGACAGCAGTGGTTTATCAATTATTGAAAACTTTATCCAGATTTATAATTACTAAGGAAACAGAATTACTATTTTAAATCTTAAACAATATACTTTATATATGCTTGGATTTCGTTCGTATTGTTAATCTGACATTTTTAACGTAAAACCTTTCGTCCAAAGATGACACATACAAATCGATAGACCTCATTTTGCTGAACAAAAGCATTGAGGGTAAATTCTCATACAGAGTTGTCAGGAAAACAATAAAAAGAAATAACTTTTTATGGGCTAAATTTTGCCACTCGTGACCAATAACATAGCAATTTAAACACTAACAAGTAAGTGTGGGAACTCAATAAGTTCACAATTCACCGCATGGCGGCAAATAATATGTGCGGGCTTCAGTTATGACAACTTTTATTCACTATCCGTGAACATTTTATGAATATAAAACATTATTCTGCTCCCCTACTTTGTACACAATCATCTCTTATTTTTCCTGCTAATTTGCTGGCCCAACTCAGTGCGAAAATTATTAATATCAGTAAATATCTTAACAAGTGTTTCTCAAAGCAACTCAAATTTTGAAGCACTGGGAATTCCTGTATTACCTTGATGGAAAATATGAGGGATGATCGGTACAAAGGATACAAAGCATAAAAAGTTTATTGGTATTCACTGTAACTTAAAGAACATTTATTTTAAGATTAATAACATGTCTGTCTTGGTGAAGATTTGAAGACTTCGGATTCTGATCATGTAGGCCTATACCCAAGAAGCGGACATTAAAAATGATGATTCGTCTGGAAAATTGGTCAGGAGTAGAAGTGAAGTTAGTGGTCCGGTTTTGTGGACCAAAAACACTACATCTGCTGACATTCATAAGTACATTGCAGATGTATATGGGGAGGGCTAAATTTCAAAACAACATGTAGGGACGTGGTGCCGTGCTTTCAAAGAGAAACAGACCAATATTGTTAATGAAAACCCTGGACCAGTCTTGGGAAGTAACGTAACGCAAGTAACGTTTCCTATTAACGCGTTACATTTTCCCAAACTAACTGTAACGGTAACGCGTTACAAATTTTTAAGTAACGTACCTAGTTTGCGTTACTTTTTTCGCATTACATTTCGGGTGACTAACTACAATATATGTATATTTTTTTTTCGGAAACAAATTTTTCTTTCCTAGAAGTGAATTTCTCAGAATGGAACAATGGAACATGAACGATGTCAGTGACCGATGATTCCTGCACTGTTCGCCTTTTCCCGTTTCACCTTATGACCTCTAGCAATGAAATTTGCATGTAAAACCTGTTATCACTTTTCATCTTAATGTAAGGTTGAACGGGAAATCTCGACGTACATTTTCCCGTCTCGCCTTACGAACTTTATGTTGTTAGGCTTGCAAATACATTCATAAATACGATTTGATTTGTTTCTTTATATAACAAAATATAGTGTCACTTCCTGTTTATGGAAGATGAGGACAGCCTGGGGAAAATCACGTGTACTGATTGCAAGCACCTGGAAGATTTTGTCTTAGATTTTGACAGCTCCCAATCAATACATTCAGAGAGTGAACAACGAGTGCAATGGCACTGGTAGTATATTTTATTTTGATTGGTGTTGTTTTTATAACGATGGAGAACGAAAATATTTTATCGTTCGAACATTTCAAAGAATACTTTTTCTTAAAAGCTGAAGATGATGGTGAACAGAATTTAAAAGTAAAGTGGAGCCCCGGCGGGAAATATTATCAACAACTAGGGTGCCTTAATTAACGACATACAATAACGGGTTAATATGAATAAACTGTTCTGATGAGCAGGTCTGCTTTATTGATGTAATGTTGATGGTATGTAATTTTAGAGTTCTTTAGATCAGTTTGCGTATCCTAAAGTTCCGTTGATTATAGAGCTTGGAACAACTAGCTTTAAAACGCACGTATCTATTTTAGAGTTATTGGCAAGTTTTGATGCACCCCCAGTTCATGTGTTTGAAGCATAATGAAAAAAAAAAGTCAAACGAGATTGTGATTATTAGAGTTGGAAACATTGAACATTGCTACGAATAGTTAATGTGCTGCCTTCTATAAACTTACCTTTGATAAATTGACCTATCGAACCTTGTAGTTTCGCAAGGTAATAAGAACAATCAACATGTTATAATTTGGAGAGTGAAATTGTTTCGAAATTGTGTCGGGAAGATGAGAAGTTAAAAGTGTATAGTGTATTGTGGTTTGTATAAGGAAACGGGAGCATTGTGAGTGTGTGGTTAATATTCCCTGATTCTAAATTTATAACCCTTTTTTTTTTATTTGCCATTTTCGATCAGACGACAAGATGAGTATTGGTCACCCACTTAGGAATGGCCCCGACTCCTATTAGATCATCTGTGCATGTTCTTATTAATATTTGTTTGGTAATTGATTTCTACTTTCGATTTTGAGACTAAATGAAAACTTCAAATTTAAATCAAATTATTATAAATTAAATGAGTTGTGGAAGAATAGCTAATTTTCGCCTTCCGACATTAAACCGTGATTGCGAGGCAATTTCACCCAGGAATCGGTTTGTTAGTTGTTATTATATTTATATGTTTTTCTTTAAATTATTTGTTATAATAAATTATGTCTCAATTGAAACTGATTCCTTCTAATTTAAAAACTGTTTAATAACCCTTTCTCCAAGCCTTGTTTTCCGTAACCACTCGGAAAATGCAGTGTACCTGTCGTTTCTTTGACTTGATTGCTGCATAGAAATTTAGTTACCTTGCGAAACTACCGGAAATATTAAGACTTTGGTTAGAAAGAAAGGGATGTATATTATTTTGGAATTGAACCTGAATACGAAAATTACGAATGAAAGACCAGTCATTAATTGAAAGTGTAATAATAAGTGAAAATAGAGTGAAGGTATTTAGGCGTAATATTAGAAATTATAGCTTTAGGATTTAAACCTGGAAAAAAAACATGTCACATAACCTTCTTGATTGTTTTTCAACGGGTGAGAATGGCCAGGGGAAATTTCTCCTAGTTGACCTTGGCGAAGGGGAAAGAGCGAATGCTTGCGGAAACGGGCGAGTAAACGATGACGATTCCTCGCTTGATTTCGCAGGTGTTGTTCTTCCTCCACATCGCGTGTTAAAGCCAGCTGTTAGACCAGCTATAAGATGTAATTTTAATAAGCTTTTGGGTGATAACATGTATAAAGCTATAGAAAAGCAAGTTAGTCAGTTACCTGAAATAGATGGAAGTAATGGCTTTGAAGTATGTAAATTTCTATTAAAATTTGACTTGTTACAAGCCCAACTCGAAAATTGTGTAGAAGCTTTGTTAGTAGCCTCTCTGAGTAAATGTACAGGCCCAGCATTCGAGGAAATGCAAAGGTTATTGAATATCACCACTGACTGGGAAAGAATTATAACAGCATTTTTAGAAAGATTTGTTACTCCGCTAGTAAAAATGGAATTCTTGAAAATCACGTTGTATAGAATAATGCAAGTAGAGGAATCTCTGGTAGATTTTATTAAGGAAAAATTAAGCGTATTATTCATTTTTGACATGAAAATGTCGGAGGATGAATTAACCAAAACTATTGCTAACCTTGTACCACCTGAAATAAGAGATTTAATGATAATTACACAAGTTCCCCATACTGAGAAAGAATTAATTGCATTTGCAGAAAGTTACGAAATGAATCGGCGTTACCGGTTGGATTATAAATTTATTACACAAAAGCAAAATCAGAATGTAAAGCCCCTTGGTTATGTTAACGAGAAAAATAGGCAGAGGAATAATTTTAGTAAATGTAATTTATGTGGTCTTAATAATCATTTTTGGAAAATGTGTCCTTATAATAAAAGAAATATTCGTGGAGAAAAAACATATTATGTTAGTGAGGAACAACCTCCCTCCTTATTACAAATGCATGTTTCGATTTGTAGAGAACTTTATCCCTGTATTATTGACTCTGGAAGTAGTCTGTCCTTAGTTGAAGAACAAGTGTTGGCCAGGATTGAACGTAGGTGCCGTCCAAAAACTAGAGTAGTGAACTTTACCCTCTCAGTCATGAATTCTGAACCTATTAAAATCTCTAAACAAGTGGAACTAATATACTTTATAAATGGTTTTAAGTTTGTAAACTGGTTTTCGGTGGTTCAACATCCATCTTTAAAACTGCTAGTGGGACTTGATTTCCTACAAAAATATAATGTTAATATAAACATTCAAAATCGTGAGTTGAACTTTACGGAACTTAATTTAACCGTAAAATTAACTGAATGGAAACAAAATGGTTGTGAATCCAGTGATCTGTGCCCACAAATTTCTCGTTTTAGGTCTGGTCCTGAGAACTCTGTGTCGCCGCACGACCTTGACGCAGGGGGAGCGGGGAAACCCAGACCTAGTCAGCGAACGATTCAGCCGTCAACCACTTGTCAACGTCGATCAGCTGATTCCTTGAACAGCGGCCAGTCAGCCCAGCAGTGTTTCCATACACAACGCAGAAAAGCCAAGCGGAATTTTTGTCGGGAGGAGTCCAAAGTTCGGCAACCGAAACCAGGGACCAGCCAGCAATCTTCCACTGTACTACAGAATCACGATGCTAGGGGAGGTGAACACTATCAAGACATTCCAGCTGGAGTACCAATTTCCAATCCTAGCACCCATAATATTTATCCGGAGGAAGAAAATACAGGTACAGTAAATCTCCATGAAAATATTTTTTCTGACGATTTAATTCCATATGTTGAGAACGTGTTAGACAAATATAAGGACGTTATAAATGAAGAACTAGGAACTGTTAAAGATTTTGTTTATGAAATTAAAATGAATGACTTAAGTCCGAGTATAGCTCAACCATATCCCATGCCACGTCACAAGTTGCGTGAATTAGATGAATACTTGGATGAATTAATTAAGAAAAAGGTAATTGAGGAAGTTTCCAGTTCTGCCTATATTTCTCCGTGCTTCCTCGTTAATAATCGCGATGGAACCAAGCGGCTAGTGGTAAATTATTTTAATATTAATTCAAAAGTGCTTGTAACTGGATTTCCAGCTCCTAATGCTGAAGCTACTATTGCCAATATAGGTAAACATAAGATTTACAGCGTCCTGGATGCCAAGGGGGCATTTCACCAATTGCTGTTAGATGAAAATTCTAGGCAATATACTACTTTTGCTACTCCAACTAGGTTGTTAAGATATTTGAAAATGCCAATGGGTTTCATAAATTCACCATTTATTCTCTCTAGTATCATGAATAAAATCTTTAGGGATCTCTTAGGAGATTATTTAGATATATTTTGTGACGATATTATTATTCATACAGATACTATTGAAAAACATAAAGAAATATTAGAACTAGTTTTACAGAGATTACGAAAATGGGGTATCACTATTTCTAAAAGAAAAACTAAACTATGTAAAAATAAAATAAAATTTTTAGGTTATATATTTTCAGGTGGATATATGATGATCGATGATGACCGAGTTCAGGTAATTAAAAATCTACCTCGTCCTAAGAATCGTAGAGCGTTGAGTAAGATGATTGGTTTCTTGTCATATTATTTAAAATTTGTGAAAGATTATGGTGAACTAATGGGTCCTTTACATGCCTTAAAATCAAATAAAATACCATTTCATTGGGGAAAAGAAGAAGATGAGATACTAGATCAAATAAAAGAGGCCATTATAAATCATATTGTATTGAAAGTCCCGGACTTCTCTAGTCCTTTTGTAATTCACATAGATAGTAGTAGTAGGACCTATAGCGCAATCTTAAGTCAATATGATGATGAAGGACGTCTACGTCCTGTATATTTCTTTTCGAAGATGATTCCATCTAGTGATTGGTCTAAAAGTATTTTCGATCTTGAAATGAAGAGTTTAGTCTATGCTCTAGATAAGTTCGATATTTACTTGCAAAAGAAATTCACTATTTATACTGACAATACTAGTTTATCTTGGATATTAAGAAATCATAAAAGACAAAAGAAGTATGGTTCTTTAATAGAGAAAATAAGCAAGTATTCTTTTGATATAATTCACCTGCGCTCTTTCAAAAACCATCTTGCAGATTACATCAGTCGTATGTATAATTATGTAGACTTTACTCCACCCAACACTGATATTGAAGAGATTAATACTATTAATGAACAGAAGGTCCATCTTTCTTTTGTAAATTTCTGGAGTCACTCCATTTTTAATAAACCACTGGCTGAACATCAAAGAGAAGATCCTCAGTTGCAAGAAATAATTTTAGCTTTAGAGAGAAAGGAAAATAAGGATCCTTACATATTAAAAGAAGGTGTATTATTAAAAAGAACTAATGGTAGGAAATATGGTGGTTTACATGCAGTAATTCCCCATTCTTTGCGCTATTCTGTTATAAAGTATTGGCACGAAGAATTAGTGGGGGGATGTCATGGTGGGATCCAGAAAACTATCTCTAAGGTAGCATCTAGATTTACATGGGATAAAATGTATGCTGAAATTAGTGATTTCGTGAGACGATGTAAAATTTGTCAAGAGAGCCAAGAACTTAATCGGAAGCCGTATGGTACCTATTATTCTAAGGAGCCTCGATACCCAAATAATGTCCTACACTTAGATTGTATGGGAGCTTTGCCAACTAGTAATGGATTTAAATACATTATGGTTTTGACAGATAGTTATAGTCGATTTGTTATAATAGAACCTTTAAGATCTCTGAATTCTAAATTAATCTGTTCTAAATTAACTAAGATCTTTCTAACTTACGGGTATCCATTTTCGATCCTACATGATAATGCGTCATACCTCTGTAGTGAGTACTTTAAACAATATTTGTTTAGTTTAGGTATTAAGAACATCTGTACTTCACCTTATTCAATGTCCTCGAACAGAACAGAGCGTATGAATAAGACGATTAAAGGGATACTCAGATCTTATATTAATAAGAATCATACGAAATGGGCTAACTATCTTTATCAAATCCAATATACTATGAATATAACTGAAATTTGTGAAACTCAGAAAAGTCCGAGTGAGTTGTATCTTGGGCGTAAAATGATCAATCCATTAGATGTTAACTGGATTTTAGATTTGGGTATAATAGAGAAATCACAAAATAAAGAAGAGATTAACGATATTATAGTTGATAACATCGAAAAAGCTTGGAAAAGGAGACAACAAGCTTATAATAAAAAGCATGTACCTAGTAATTTGCCTGTAGGAGAATTAGTGCTTGTAAAGAAAATGTTAAAATCATCCTTGGATAAGAAATATTATGCCAAGTTTGATACTAAATATTCTGGTCCATTCAAAATTTTGAATTATGTAACACCCAATACTGTGTGGGTTGAGTTAATTAGTAATCCTGATGTAAAGTTAAAACGTCATGTTCAATTTATAAAGAAGTACTTGCCACCAAGAAATGTAAACAGTGTTGCACATATTAATAATAATAATGACTAAACTAAGAAGAAAAAGAAATTGTTCATTTCCAAGATAATGTAAATTGTATATATATATATTTGTGTGTAGTTTATGTAATGTTTCTATAAGAAATGTACTGTTGTGTATTTTTACAATTCTGCAGGTACAGAATTATGTGGATGCACTATGTTTGTGTTTGCGTCTGAGACATCTGATTACCTTGAATCTACTGCTTGGTCGAGGAAAGGCGATTTTGTCAACCCGAAGGCGAGATATGTTTTCCACTCTTTTCATCTCGTGGGTGCTTCCAGTCAATCTGTGGTGGATAAGGAGGAAGATCTCATCTTGTTCTGAACATCTACTTCTGGGACTTAAGATAGGACGTCCGGACATTGGTAATCGTGTAATATCTGGAAGTTGTTGGATTACTCTTGGTGAGTCGAACTATCCTTATTTCTGCATGCAGTGATTTGACTTCAACAGTGAATTATAGTTTTTTTTCTTTTTCATTTCGCTAACCATTGTAAAGAAGCAAAACTTCCCAGAGGGGAGGAACTTAATATGAAGCATAATGAAAAAAAAAAAGTCAAACGAGATTGTGATTATTAGAGTTGGAAACATTGAACATTGCTACGAATAGTTAATGTGCTGCCATCTATAAACTTACCTTTGATAAATTGACCTATCGAACCTTGTAGTTTCGCAAGGAAATAAGAACAATCAACATGTTATAATTTGGAGAGTGAAATTGTTTCGAAATTGTGTCGGGAAGATAAGAAGTTAAAAGTGTATAGTGTATTGTGGTTTGTATAAGGAAACGGGAGCATTGTGAGTGTGTGGTTAATATTCCCTGATTCTAAATTTATAACCCTTTTTTTTTATTTGCCATTTTCGATCAGACGACAAGGTGAGTATTGGTCACCCACTTAGGAATGGCCCCGACTCCTATTAGATCATCTGTGCATGTTCTTATTAATATTTGTTTGGTAATTGATTTCTACTTTCGATTTTGAGACTAAATGAGAACTTCAAATTTAAATCAAATTATTATAAATTAAATGAGTTGTGGAAGAATAGCTAATTTTCGCCTTCCGACATTAAACCGTGATTGCGAGGCAATTTCACCCAGGAATCGGTTTGTTAGTTGTTATTATATTTATATGTTTTTCTTTAAATTATTTGTTATAATAAATTATGTCTCAATTGAAACTGATTCCTTCTAATTTAAAAACTGTTTAATAACCCTTTCTCCAAGCCTTGTTTTCCGTAACCACTCGGAAAATGCAGTGTACCTGTCGTTTCTTTGACTTGATTGCTGCATGTTCTCATTTTGTCAGTTTCTCTATATTCTGTGTTTTTAGTTTTACATAGCAACATTGTTATTATTATATAATTAGTTTAGCAGAATAATAATAAGCAACCATTTTCTCTAACGCATAGAGATGGGCACGAGTCAAGCTGAAACTCGACTCGAATCCAAGTCGAGTCAAACGTAATATTTTCGAGTTGAGTTCCGAGGCGATTCACTGTTTTTGGCGTCGAGTTTCAAGTCGAGTCGAGTTTGATAAATGGCTCGCTCGTTTTAATTCGTTTTGAAATCATGGCCTGATTACACTGGAAAGTGAAAGCCATGAGAAATGTATGCTAAGCAGTAATATGGAATACTTTTAGTGTTGCTCACGAGAGGGGACACTACTCGCATGTCGTCTCGTCTCGATAGCGAGACCACAAGAGATATTTTATAACAAGCTCAGCTCGGTTCGGCACAACTGAGCCAATGGCTCGAGCGGCTCGCTTGGGGTGAACCATCGGCTCGCGTTGGCGTAGTTGGGATGAGCCATCTGCTCGGTTCGGTTCAACTTAGCAGAGAGCTCTAGCCGAGTCGGTTGGGTGAGCTGTTGGCTCAGCTGACTTCTCGGTTTGGGTTGATAGTGAATGAGCTGTGAGCCGAGCTGCTGGAGTCGTTGACAATTCTAAACCCGGGTCGAGCAGTTTTGAAGATATCTGGCCAGTGCCTTATAACTTTTAACAAATTATACTCGGCCCGAATACTCAACCTAGACCCTCAACCCGAATTCAGAAGCTCATGAACAATGTCCTTGACTCCTAGACTCCACGACTACCGAGGGTGGCAATTAACTACTTTTTAGTATTCAGATATAAATCGCCTATCTTTCATAATAATAATAATAATAATAATAATAATAATAATAATAATAACAATAACAATAAAGTTAGTAATAGTAGTACGGAAAACTGAAGTGTTAAGATTTTTTTCACATATTCAAAGTTTCGGACCTAAAAGTAACGCGTTAGCAACGCGTTACTTTCGAAGTAAAGTAACAGTTACTTTTTTGAGGCAAGTAACGCGTTAGTAACGCGTTACATTTTAAGAAAAAGTAAAGTAACTTGTAACGCGTTACATTTTTACAAGTAACTTACCCAACACTGCCCTGGACACAGCGGTAGACCCGGTACTTCAACCACTGACATTATGCTTGAAAAGACAAGAGCATACCTTCTACACCACTGGTATAGCCCCAGTGACTCACCTTTTCCCTGCTCTAAAGCAAAATATGACTGGGCATCATTATCTGGCATATGATTATGCCAAAACTGCTGCCTTATGGTGTCTACGATAACTTGACGCGGATTTCTATGCAAATAGTATAGAAAACATTATCTGCCGTTGGATAAGTGGTTGAACAAAATCTGTGAGTACATCGACGATTATAGTTGAGTGCCTTCTATCATTAGATATGATGTGATAATCATCCAGCCATGTCTCACACATAAGCCTCTAGCCGTTGTAACAATTTATATGATTATTTCTCGCACATAATTGGCATATAGCTCTTTGTTTTTTTACGGAGTCAATATTAGTGTTGTAAAAAAAAAACGTTTTTTTCTGTGAAGTTTTTTTTTAATAAAAACATCGTTCTTTTTCATGTTTCTTTTTCAAATATCTATTTTTTTTCTGGCAACTATTTATTGATTTATGTTAAAGAATATTGAAATAATTAATAGAACTTGAGTCGAAGCTCTCGTAACTTACAAATCGTTTGTTTCTTTGTATCTATACGAGCAAAAACGTGTGATTATTGCTTTCAGACACAGGTCATTTTTGGACGTATATGGCAAGACAGCCCCTCCAATTTAGAAAATTGAAACAAATATAGGGTCATTCCTTTCTAATACGTTTGCACCGTTTGTACGGAAAATATTTTCGTTTGTACCATTTTCCTTATAGGGTTACTTGAGATGTCAACTGGAGGGGTTATCTGGGCGCCAAGATAGCCCCCCTATATCACAGCACAAAAATTTGAAATACACCATTCGAAAGCAATTTATTTGTAACGTTTGTACCGAAAAAGGTTTCGTTTGTACCCTGATAGTTTTCAAGAAACAGGGGATGATATTTGGATTGGGGGGCTATCTTGGCGCCAAGGTAGCCCCCCGTATCACAGCACAAAAATTTGAAATACACAATTCGAAAGCAAATCGTTTGTACCGTATGTACCGAAAAAAGTTTTGTTTGTACCCTGATAGTTTTCGAGAAACAGGGGATGTCATTTGGGGGGGCTATCTTGGCGCCAAGATAGCCCCCCGTATCACAGCACAAAAATTTGAAATACACCATTCGAAACCAAATCGTTTGTACCGCTTGTACCGAAAAAAGTTTGTTTGTACCCTGATAGTTTTCGAGAAACAGCGGATGATATTTGGGGGGCTATCTTGACGCCAAGGTAGCCCCCCATATCACAGCACAAACAATTGAAATACACCATTCGAAAGCAAATCGTTTGTACCGTTTGTACCGAAAAAAGTTTTGTTTGTACTCTGATAGTTTTCGAGAAACAGGGGATGAGATTTGTTGCTATCTTGTACGCAAGATATTACCCCTAATGTGTACATTTTCCATGTCCATTAATAAGTATTATGTGCTTATTCATGTGAATTGATGTGTATTTAGAATTCTGGTTGTGCATATCCAAATAAAAAAAAGAACAATTTTTCTGTAATAACACATACGTTAGAATTGAATCGGCGAGTGGGAAAACAGTGTGAGTCCATTTTGAAGTAAAGGCAAAAATATCACAAAAGATATAGAACTACAAGTTGTAATGAGGAGCAGTGCAATTTGCAAGACCTCGCACGTTATAACAGAATGCTATAATGTCGACTGTACATTTGTGGCATTAACAAACGAAAGTTCTTTTTTTTTTTTCAAATATCAATGCATTTTGTGGACTGGTAGTGTTTCTCCACTGACCGATTCAATTAAATTTTCTCTATGTCTGCCCTTTTCCGTAAGTAAATACGTATTATTCAGCAATGGCCTATTCGTTTTCGTCTATTGTCTATGAAAGCGGCAAGCTTCTCGAGCCGTTAATGTGACAGATATAAACAGCTAATTTTTTCAGTTGGTGTAAAGCTGAAACGTGGAAGGACGCAGTTTAGGTGAGTAAACATTTCATTTTTTTTTTAGTTTCCTTTGTTTAAGATTATTTCTGTAAATCCAGTTTCTTTCTGAATTTGTACACACTTTGTTATTCTTTTTACGGTATTTCTTTACGGAAAAGTTCAGAAATAGAGAAAATTTAAGTGAATGGTTGAGCGGAAAAACACTACAAGTCCACAAAACGCATTTTGAGATATTTGAAGAAAGAATTTTCGTTTGTTAATGCCACAAATGTACAGTCGACATTATAGCATTCTGCTATAACGTGCGAGGTCTTCCAAATTGCATTGCTCTTCATTACAACTTGTAGTTCTACATCTTTAGTGTTATTTTCGCCTTTAACTCAAAATGGCTTATTTTGAACTCACACTGTTTTCCCACTCGCCGATTCAACTTTACCGTTGAGTTATTCCCAACAAGTTCTTTTTTTTTTATTTGGATATGTACAACCAGAGTTCTAAATACACATAAATTCACATAAATAAACACAAAATACTTATTAATGGGCATGGAAAAGTACAGTGCGTACAAGATAGCTCCCCAAATGCCATCCACATTTATTGAAAATTAGAAGGGTCCAAACAAAACTTTTTTCGGTACAAACGATTTGCTTTCGAATGGTGAATTTCAATTTTTTGTGCTGTGATACGGGGGGCTATCTTGGCGCCAAGATAGCCCCCACAAATGCCGTCCCCTGTTTCTCGAAAACTATCAGGGTACAAACAAATCTTTTTTTTCGTTACAAACGGTACAACACTGCTAGCAAACAGACGAAAACTATCTTTTACTAAACACTGGTGCATTACTAATATATCCTACAAGTATCAGGGCAATATTTAAGGAACAAAGCTTCTAATTACCAAAAATAATTTCGATAAACAGAAAAGTAGGGGAAAATCAAGAGTTAGAACCTAAATCCGAATTTTTCGTGCACCCCCTTATTATCCCACTGTAACGATATGTACCCGCGTTTGTTCAGTAAGGACAAATGTTCGACTAGCGTAAGATGACTTGCAGTCGGACTTATAGGTACGGATTTATAACAAAAATTTGGAATTTATCCAAATTTAAGGAAATTTTAATTTCCGTAGTTGGCAACACTGCACGCAGGCCAGTCCAATTGATGTCAACAATTAGGTATCCATCCTACGTATCCACCTGACAAGTTTTAAGGAGGTCTCTCTACAACGAATAAAGCTACAGAGGAAAAGTAATAAAGAAAATTCTAAATTCGAAAATTCTCGAATTTTTGACTGGGGTGAAATTTGAGAAGGAAATTCGACACCCAGAAGAAAAAGAAACTAATATGATAAACTATGGTCCAACCATATTTGGCAAAAAAAATCCCGATATCTTAATTAGTGTCCATACACGAGCGGATTAAAAAAAGTGACACACCCGTATGTGCCACTTTGGCCACCTGGGTCTGAAAGGGTTATTGTACATTTGATTAAATTTTTCTGAAAAGTAACTCGTGTTGTTATTCTTGTTGTTATAGTCTTGACTAATAATAATATCGTTGTTGTAAACAATCACTTTATAACAGTGGCGGCCGGTGGATTGTGGTTTCGGGTGTTGCAGTACGAACGATCAGAGACAGAAGATATAAAGTGGACTCATTGACTAATCAGCATAACTTTAGATGCAAACGCTGTGTGACATGTTAAATTAAATAAAATTCTGTTTTTTAAAAATATAAAATGCAGAACATTTAATCCGATTAATCACCTTATTTAATTAGTAAGTTCATTCTTCTCTCTTTGATTGGAGCAAATCTGCTAATACATGCTGGTTGAACTCTAGTATTCTTATTGTCAGGTCTTTTTCGATGGAAAGCATAACCAATGGTGATAACCTTTCTTGGGACATTCAATTTCTTGAAAGTGTCAATTCTTTTTGATGTGAAAAAAAACTTTTCTTCTTTTACTGACGCCATAGGTACAGTTAATATTAATTTCAGAAGCTTTGTAGATTCACTAAATATTTTCCTAGATTATTGTGAACAATTCATTCTAGCAAACTCAGTTCCTGACAGTGATCGGAATTCCTCGTCAGTGTAGACTGAAGAGAGTTCGTAGCAGAGATTAATGATATAAAAAAAGGTACATTGAACACGCTTTATTCACGATTTATCTAGGAAAATTTAAAATAAATTATGGAAATGTATCTAGTGCATACAACATTACTGCCATAAGATGTCCTGTAAATTTAAACCTTTTTTTTTTCGAACACTCTCCTGAATTGTACTTTGCTTGTTTTGTCTAAGCCTTAATTGTAAGCTTTTCCTCGGTTGAAAGCTGGGCAATTATTTTTTGTAAGTTATTTACAGAAGTCATGGTGTGCAATTCATTCAGAATTTGTAGGTTATGTACAGAATTAAAGCACACAATAAAATTAAATCTAATAACTAATAACCAAAACAGCTGATACAAAAGAGATACTGGTATATAAATTGCGAATATCACATATTCATACTTAGGGCTGTCAACTGGCCGGCTTTTCATTGGCCTGGCCGGAAAAATTGCTGTTATTTTGATTAAAGCCGGTGACGGGTACAAACTTCTCACCAGCCCCTTTATAACCGTTTTTTTTTAATTTGTATCTAGTTCGAAGCAAAGATATTGAAAAGTAGCTGTCATTCTGTAAACTCAAAACTATTACATTTCACCATCTATCAACGATTAATATATTTTGTTCACCTGTTTAGAAAATTTTAGAGAGATGACAGGGACTGTATCAGGGAAAATTTGAAATTTACTTTCAAGGAATTTTATACATTTATTAAAAGTGGAAAAGGACTTCTTAAAGCAATTTCCTATAGTTGAAGTAGAGACTATATGTTTAAAGAGTGAATTTCATTTTCCAAATCCAAAATTGTCACGTAAATTATACTTTTGTTCATATGTTTCGATAATTTTAAAGAAATGGTAGTTACTGATGAATACAATAAATTGATCAATGCCAATTGATCAATTTCAGTTTCTCATTTCTAGCACAATGTATCTATTAAGCTTATTAGTGAATGTTCTAAGGACATACAGAATATATGTGTTAATGCACTTTCGTTCACGATAGTACATTTCCTTTCCATGAATAGGTCCGAACAGAGATACTTCACGCTAAGACCTATATCATAGAGAATTTTGAGGAAGTGCCGTTTTTTTTTATTTTACAGAGTTGGCAACCCTATTCATACATCAACACACACACGCGCACACACATAAGTGCGTAAAAAAAACTACATTCCAAATCATCCGTCTTGGTTGTTACGCAATGCACGATGAACACAATATACTTCCACATGAGAGGAAACAATGTTTATAAGTTCTGGAAAGCAACCTTGAAACCCGCCAGATATAGGAACAACATGTTAGCTGGGAGGGGTCCAAAGTATTTGAGGAAGGTCCAATACGTTTACGTAATAACGAACCTGTCTTATACTGTACCCGAAAAGATAAGTAATTCTTAATTACTGTCACCTATATTTTTAGAAAAAAATGATAGAACGGTTATTTTTCTATAAGAAAAGAGTACATGATGAGGCGTAAATAAAATATTTAGCTTACATTGTTAAACAAGTATAGTTCGTTAAGAAAGTCGTCAAATGCTAGTCAAGTTTCGAAATTTTTGGGTGTTCCGGACCCGGTGCCCCCCTCCCCATCGTGGCTACGCCTCTGAGCATTGCTAACTAGTCCCAAATTCAATGTGACGTTCCCCACCATATAGTTTTATGAAGAGTATAAAATATACTTATTTTATAAAATAAATATGTATATACTAAAATACTATCCACAGAGGGGAGGGGGATTATGCATATTGACTTATTAATATTTGGTTCAGAAATTACTGTAGAAGAAACCTACATTATCTATATAGGCTAAGAATTAACTTGTAAATACGGATCTACTTTCATTTGATTTCTGCTCTACTACATATTTTCTTTCTTATTTTGTAGTTCTGCTATCACTTTTTTTTAATTGTCATTATATTGATTTGCTTCAGTATAAGTACCGTAATTTAAAAATATGAATGTATAAAAACAAATTCCATTTGTTAATTGCTAGTGAAATAAAATTCAGAAAGCTCATTTAGCGCGAAAAACTTTCTCATTCACTGGAAACCGTGCTGTGTTGCAGAAGCAGTGCAACGACCAGACTCTTTAACTTCTGAGATAGGGGAAAGGAGACTTAACATTTGCTCCAATTCCCGCGCTGAAGGAATCTGGTCGTTGCATGCTAGCTGCAACACAATATAAATTAGTGACTCTGTGATGGATTATTTTTCGCTTTTTAAAACGGATTAACGAAACGGACAGTTACAGAATTAAAAAAAATATGTCATTTAAAGTATATCTAGGAGTATTAGAAAGTATTTTTCTGTTCTTTACTACTATTGCTAATAATATTATTTCTTGAAATACTTTGGTCGTTGCTCAACGCTGCAACACTAACATTAGCCGCCACTGCTTTATAAGGAAAATTTTCTCTCCTTTTTACATCTTAGTTCCAATACTGTTGCTGAGAAATGCAGCGTGTTTCAAAATGAATATCGGTGTTTTAAGTCTTCGTAGTACTTATTGCATTTTACGTACAATTATAAACAATAGATCAAATAAAAGAACACCTCAAACAATTTTTGCTTCAAGTGTTCGATGTGAGCTTCATTCGTCACACAGCACACATTGAGTCGATAGGTGAGAAAGGCCCAAAAACTTTCCGCCATATGGCACAAAACATTCAATTCGCACAGACGGTTGCACTGTAACTACAGATTCAGTCTTTGCAAAATTAAAACACAAAAAGGGGTGTGTCTATTTACTGACCACAACATTTTCTTGGCCATCGCCAAAACTATGAAGGACCACCAACTTCAAATTTTCACGAAATATATCACTCAACATCGCCAATGTATTCACCAACATTCATTGAGGTACCTCAATATTTACTGTATATCTATATCAAAAAAATGTTAATATTTTGGTATAACTTAACCACCGCGAAAACTATGAGAGCCATCAACTTCAAATTTAGACAAAATATATTATTCGATACTGCCAATATTTATACCAATTTTCATTGATGTAACGGAATATTTATCATATATGTAGAAGAGGAGGTGGCAAACGTACAAAGGGGGGTAAGAATACGAATCGCTTAAATCATTTGGTAAATTATGTGTATTCTAATACTATTATCATTTGACAATAGAAAGTTGTGTCTGCGGGGAAGGAAATATTTGTGAAGTAGATACAAAGAAGGACAGGAAATCTAGGTAAGAATTATTTTTACCTTTTATTTAATATTGTAATTTAGGAGTGAAATATATGTAGTAAATATTGTAGTAAATAGTAAATAGTAGTATGTAGTGAATATAGATATGTAGTAAATATTAAGATATCTCAATGGAAGTTGGTATACATATTGGCAGTATCGAATAATATATTTTGTCAAAATTTGAAGTTGGTGGCCCTCATAGTTTTGGCGGTGGCCAATTTATACCAAAATTTAAACAACTTTTTGATATAGATATGTAGTAAATATTGAGATATCTCAATGAAAGTTGGTGGATATATTGGTGGTGTTGAGTGACATATGTGGTGAAAATTTGAAGTTGGTGGCCCTCATAGTTTTGGCGGTGGCGAATTTATACCAAAATTTTAATATTTTTGATATAGATATATAGTAAACATTGAGATATCTCATTGAAAGTTGGTGGATACATTGGTGGTGTTGAGTGATATATTTGGTGAAAATTTGAAGTTGGTGGCCCTCAGTTTTTGCGGTGGCCAAGAATATGTTGTAGTCAGTAAATTAGACACACCCCACAAAAAGCTTTCTGCTCACTAGTCTCCATCTTTGCTACTTGCTCTTTCTAACGGCAGACAGAGGAAACAATGCATGGCACGCGTGCGTACAAAACTGTTTGAGTTGCTCTTTCATTTGATAATACTTATAATTGTAAGTTAATTGTAATAGATACTACGAAGTTTCAAATCCCTAATATTCATTATGAAACACCCTGCATTACTTCAAATTATGTCATCCTATATTCATGTCTTGTATGTACACTCATGTTTAAAATTATTGTCGCATGTCTATAAATGTGTTGTTGTAGGAAAATAATTTGATAACGAATCCGCCTGCTATTTCTTATAATGTTAGTATGTGTATAACCGGCAAAGACATGTATGTGGCAAATTTCATGTCAAAAGAGCAGTAAATAAGAATAATAAAACGAAAATAAAACTTTATTGTCCATTTAGCAACATTTTGTTTTACTCTTTCTCATTGTCGTATTTATAATTCTTTTCCTTTGAAATTTACCACAAATATACATTTTTCCGATTATACACATAGCATCAGTATTCAAAGTGCCCCGCAAAATCATTATCAAATTATATTCTTACAAGAAGACAGTTATAGATATGCGACAATCATTTTCGACATGAGTGTACATATCATCAGGGCCGGCCCTAGGCAATTTTGTCGCCCGTGCAATAACGTAATTTGACGCCTCTCTCTTTCTCCAGAAAGAACAAATCTTAAAAGTCACGATTTTAAGTATGCTGCTCCAGCATGAACAACGAAGGGGAGGGAAACTACACTCGCACTCAGAAAGGCTTAAATGATTACTACAAATACAATTTCGTTGTGTCTGTTTCTTCTTTCTTAAATAATAATCTATTATGTTGGTGAAAGATAAAGCAAACACATCTGCAGAGGAAAGATGGTAATATTATATATATATATATATATATATATATATATATATATATATATATATATATATATATATATATATATATAATTCAATATCGAGCCTCAATCTCAATACTGTATATCAGTTTGTAATTATAGTGCAACTAGCTCTTTTATCTTTATTTCTCGATTTTCCTTCTACATCTGTTTTTTTTTAATAAAAAGGTTGTTTATACCTTCAATGATAACGATCTTATTTGCGACAAAAACAAGAGAAGCTTTCATATCAGAACTCTGATAACTAACCAAAGGGGACAGGCGTTCGAGAATTGAGTTCTTGTATTTGACAACAATCAAGCAATTTGTTCTGCGATTTATTTTACCATTTGCTTTAGCACTGACCATATGACTTAAACTTATGCGACCTAAACATAATTTATATATGTAGTGTTCAAATAGAAAGTCAGCTTATTAAATTTAACTACCATGACCATGAAGTCTGTTTCCAACAAGAAATATTTATTTTAAATAAAATACTTATGACAGATATTTCAGCCCCGTGCAATTGCGCGTGTTGCACATATGGTAGAGCTCGCAATGCATATCATATATTTAGTCGACAAATTATTTATACGGTATATGATATTTAGAAAAAATATTAGTAGGCAAATTAGGATTAATTTTTACCTTTAGACAAGTTATTTACATTTTATACTGTTCGTGATAGCATTTTCGTACTTATTAAAGGCGTACTTTCACGACAAAAAAATTCATTTATACTTTTATTTCTTGGTTGATATTGGTGAAAAACTACAGAAACCCGGAATATTAGTAGGTACGCTACCCATATAAATTGGAAAATATTTGTACCGTATCAGCATCTAGTATTTAATTTATGTTGCATTTTATGGTAATTACACCTACATAAAAATACTTCAGACTTAAATGAGTAAGATACATTACAAATGCCTATTTAAAAAAACGAAATTTAAAACAAAAACGAGAGGCAATGTTTTTTTTAAAGTACATTTCTGAAAAAAATACGGATTTTTTTTTATTTACAACACTAATCAACATATTTTATTACATCGTAGAAAGCTAAGGAAACATGTAATTGTAGGAAGTCGACTGATGCAAGGTAGTCATCACAAATTACACCGCAAATGAGACCGGTATGTCTTTAAGCAAAGCCCTGGATAAAAGACACCGTTCAAAAAGCATTGTATTTCCTCGTCTTTCCGATTTGGCTGATTTTTGGATGTGGTAGCTGAGGACATCCTGGTCAATTGTGTATCTGGGACCAACTTCCTATGACCAATCTTGTGACCTCCAGAGGTCACCAAAGGTCACACTGTACTAAAAGCATTGAATTCCTTGTTTGTCCGATTTGGCTGATTTTTGGATATCTTGTAGTTGAGGATACCCTGGTCAATTGTTTATATGGGACCAACTTCCTATGACCAACCTTGTGACCTCCAGAGGTCAGCAAAGGTAACACCGTACAAACAGCATTACATTACTTCGTCTGCCCGATTTGGGAGATTTTTGAATATGTTGTAGCTGAGGACATCTCGGGAATTGTTTATATCAGGTCAATTCCCTATGACCAAACCTGTATCCTCCAGAAGTCACCAAAGGTCACACAACGTGTGTTGATAGAACAGATTCAATCTTGATGTACAAAATATAGTTATGTGTTATACTGGGCTACGGCTAATGAGGATAGTACACGTAACGGTATGACTTTTGGTTACCGCTGGAGGTCACAGGTTTAATCGTAGGGAGATGGCCCCATATAAACATGGCTTTCCTCAATGCCGCCTCCAGAAGGGCGGAGATAAATACGTACTATGAAGCACTGCAGTACACATTTTCAGTTAGCAAACCTCTCAAGTGTATTTTTCAGACCTGTGCACCCCTCAAAAATTCCTGTATCCGTTCCCAGTTTCGGCTGTTGCCAATTAACTGGTAATAGTCATAGCGTACCTTTTGAAATGTTTTCAAACGTTCTTTGCATAAGGAACAGTTTTCCGTATTCTTTTTTTTTTTTTTTTTCGTCCTTGTGCCCTAGAGAAAAAGATCTACTCGCTCCATTGTAGTTACGCCACTGATTAGACGGTCATTCGGGAAGCAATCACTCAAGAAACTGTCATTGAAGTAATTTCGTAGCAACTAAATAATACAAGCTTCACCTAACCTCAATAAAACTGAAGATGAGGAAGCTACTTGTAAAACCTTAAATATTCTTTCTGTTAGTATCCACAATAATGCATATGTGGATTTTATTGAATGGGAACCCCGAAGAATGGGGTCATTGAATGCATATCACTTCCTATACGTGGGTTGTTCTCAAAAGTTGTACGAATCGCTCGGAAATGGCTTGGAATAAAGCATGAGCATTACAAGGCTCCACATGTTTTGAAAGTGCATGGAAACGCGCATTGCCACTATTCCGATAGTGTGGTTTGCAGAGAAAGTGTTAGAGGCATGGCAACATAGGAAAAATGAAAGTTCGTGTAGTCGTAAAATTTCTGGTGAAAATGGGGCTTAATTGCACGGCATTCATTATAACTGAATTGGACATATTCTTGAAAGACTCGACACCATCATTTGCCACTGGACAGTAATCATCTTCACAGTTACAGACTATTTTGCAGCCGTGCATTGTATCGACATATTCTGCTGCTGTTGGAAAGCCTTTCAAAACTCAACCCCCGAGAAGATCATGTTAAAAATAAATCTCAGTCACTGTGATATAGTTAGGCCTAATTTCTCTGATTCTGAGAACTTTCCGAACAACCCATTCTGGAACTATTCTTACTTTGCATTGTTGAAGCGAACAACCCTTTTCCCCTTTTCCTTTCCCCACACACACACTGTGACTCAAAAACTATCCGAGTTTGCCTGTCAATTCCTGTAAAACACCTACCATGTACTGAAAAATTGATTTCTTTCTTTTTTCATCCGCTGAAAACACACACACACACACACACACACACACACACACACATATATATATATATATCGGGTAGCGTATGAATCTGCAAGCATATTATGCATATATGTAAGCCACTAGGGCATGTACGAGAGAAAAAATAACTTTCTAGATAATATTAACGCACGTATGGAAATCAAGAAAAGTAACGTGAAAAAAATATATGAAGTGCCCCCATATTTTTTTTATCTGAAAAGAAATTTTCAATATATTTATAACATTCCATAAGCATAAGAAAATGATTTCTATGGCTTACCTTTCAACGGAAGGCAATATTACCTCCCTCTTCCAGTTGTGTGCTTAGCTTCAATATCCACCGATATAATAATTAACATCAATTCCATGTCTACTATTAGTTCCATTTAGCAACAATACATTACATATTTTTAATTTTTTGCTTACATTTTGCTATAATATTATTGATTGATATATTAGTAATGCTACAAGAAATGTCATAAAGATCTCCCAACTCTGTGAAATGGATAACTCAATTACATGCTTTTATTACAAAAATTAATTTATATTTTTATTTATTATATCATCTAAAAGCATGTATCATGTTTTGTTTAATACAATGGAAATGTCTGTCCTTCAGCATTATTTTTCTGATGCCCAAAGACGGATCTAACCTGAGGTCGGGTAACCTGGGCCCCCAAGTTTCTTGAGTGACAAAAATAATTGAAACTTATGTATTCTTGAAATTTTACAGTAAACGCAAGATATACCTTTCATAGTCTGAGTTCTCGTTGGCTCCCCCAGTTTTTACTTAATAGATCCGCCTCTGCTGATGTCCAACAAAATAATAATGCCTTGCTTTATCAAACATCTTCATAGTCATCAGAGACGAGTTGTTCAAACAGGATTAACTTTAGTCCATCCAGCGTTGCCAGACACAAAATGAAGAAACAGCAGAAGAACTAAGAAAACTCATCTGTTGATATGATTATATAAGTTATTGGCTGCATTCTCTAAAGCAGGGTTTCTCAACCCAGGGGTCGCGAATTTTTCATAGGAATCGCGAAGATAAGCGGAAGAGATAAATATGATTAGAATCTATTACCGGAAATTAATTTTAGACCATTTTTTTTTTTTTTAAATTTTGATGTGATAGGTATATTTTTATTTTTATGCATATTGTTAAGAACAACAAAAAATAGTTCTACTAAACATTTTCAACAGGTGCAGAGTTGTTTAAAAATCGATTTAAATGAAAGAGGTACGATATGAAACTAATGAGATCTGCATATTGAAATACCAGTAGAAATGCAAATGCAACGAAACCTGCATATTAAAATACAATTAAAATTGAAAGCTAATGAGATACCTGACCATGGTGTGATTTTACTAGTGCGGTTCAATGTCTGGTTCAATCTTCGTGACGCACATCATCAAGTCATTTAAAATATTCAAGAACGCTTTAACAACTGTCCAAGATTTTAAACCCAAAATTAGAAATCAGTTTTTTTATCACATGCCACAAAATTAAGGGAGTCATGAAGTTTTAAAATTGTCAAGGGCGTTCATTTTGAAAGAGTATGACGGATCGAATTTGATATTTGTAATATGAATGAACTGACCAAATTTGTTTTTAATCCATTCGCTTTTACGGAGCTTACGGTATTCACTATATACAAGAAATGGATTCTACTATTATAAAAATAGATTAATATCGTGAGATCTCCGTAATAGGTTATTAAAAATCTCACACAAGCTTATTTCAAACTAGAAATTATAAGGGGTGTGATAGGAATTAGGTTGAGAACCACTGCTGTAGAGAGACATTGTCACTGTGTTGAATATTAATTATGTTTGAACTATACGCAATGCAATTTGCTATGTATTTGAACTTACTTTAAAGTGTTAACAAACTGTCATACATCATAACGTGTTGGATGGAGTAGACTTGATAAAAAAATATCGTGAAATTTCTTTTTCAAAATCGGGAAAGGGGCTTAAGATATACTCTAAATTATTCACTGATCTTTCTAAAACACTGTTCAAAATGGATTGTTGCATAGCTGAAAGAAAATGTGCGCCGTATTTCTTCAAAGTTATATGTTTTTTTTTTTTATGAAAATTACCATGAAAATTCTTTTAAAGGAGAGGAGATAATTCACACTACATGAAGGGACTAAATTCATCGCTCACTCTTAAATGATATTAATCTCAATCACAAGAGGCGCGGAAAATATTTGATTTTCAGTTTAGCATTCCTTTCAGCACCGAAGCTATATGAAACGTGGACCTATAGCTTAGATCTGAATTATATGGCGTCCCACCAGGAAACGACCACGAATCTCCCATGCCAAAGACGTGTTCCAGCATTACGGAAAAGAGTGAGCCTGTTTATATATTACAAGAGTGTGAATATATTCCAAGAGTATATATATTTCCAGCATTACGGCAAAGAGTGAGTCTGTTTATATATTTCAAGAGTGTGAATATATTGCAAGAGTATATATATTTCCAGCATTACGGAAAAGACTGAGCCTGTTTATATATTTCAAGAGTGTGAATATATTGCAAGAGTATATATATTTCCACCATTACGGAAAAGAGTGATCCTGTTTATATATTTCAAGAATGTAAATATATTTCAAGAGTATATATATTTCCAGCATTACAGAAAAGAGTGAGCCTGTTTATATATTTCAAGAGTGTAAATATGTTTCAAGAGTATATATATTTCCAGCATTACGTAAAAGAGTGAGCCTGTTTATATATATATATCAAGAGTGTGAGTATATTTCAAGAGTATATATATTTCCAGCATTACGGAAAAGAGTGATCCTGTTTATATATTTCAAGAGTGTAAATATGTTTCAAGAGCATGTATATTTCCAGCATTACGGAAAAGAGTGAGCCTGTTTATATATATATATCAAGAGTGTAAATATGTTTCAAGAGTATATATATTTCCAGCATTACGTAAAAGAGTGAGCCTGTTTATATATATATATCAAGAGTGTGAATATATTGCAAGAGTATATATATTTCCAGCATTACGGAAAAGAGTGAGCCTGTTTATATATTACAAGAATGTAAATATATTGCAAGAGTATATATATTTCCACCATTACGGAAAAGAGTGATCCTGTTTATATATTTCAAGAATGTAAATATATTTCAAGAGTATATATATTTCCAGCATTACAGAAAAGAGTGAGCCTGTTTATATATTTCAAGAGTGTAAATATGTTTCAAGAGTATATATATTTCCAGCATTACGTAAAAGAGTGAGCCTGTTTATATATATATATCAAGAGTGTGAATATATTCCAAGAGTATATATATTTCCAGCATTACGGAAAAGAGTGAGCCTGTTTATATATTACAAGAGCGAGAATATATTGCAAGAGTATATATATTTCCACCATTACGGAAAAGAGTGATCCTGTTTATATATTTCAAGAATGTAAATATATTTCAAGAGTATATATATTTCCAGCATTACAGAAAAGAGTGAGCCTGTTTATATATTTCAAGAATGTAAATATGTTTCAAGAGTATATATATTTCCAGCATTACGGCAAAGAGTGAGTCTGTTTATATATTTCAAGAGTGTGAATATATTGCAAGAGTATATATATTTCCAGCATTACGGAAAAGACTGAGCCTGTTTATATATTACAAGAGCGAGAATATATTGCAAGAGTATATATATTTCCACCATTACGGAAAAGAGTGATCCTGTTTATATATTTCAAGAATGTAAATATATTTCAAGAGTATATATATTTCCAGCATTACAGAAAAGAGTGAGCCTGTTTATATATTTCAAGAATGTAAATAGGTTTCAAGAGTATATATATTTCCAGCATTACGGAAAAGAGTGAGCCTGTTTATATATTTCAAGAGTGTGAATATATTGCAAGAGTATATATATTTCCACCATTACGGAAAAGAGTGATCCTGTTTATATATTTCAAGAATGTAAATATATTTCAAGAGTATATATATTTCCAGCATTACAGAAAAGAGTGAGCCTGTTTATATATTTCAAGAGTGTAAATATGTTTCAAGAGTATATATATTTCCAGCATTACGTAAAAGAGTGAGCCTGTTTATATATATATATATCAAGAGTGTGAGTATATTTCAAGAGTATATATATTTCCAGCATTACGGAAAAGAGTGATCCTGTTTATATATTTCAAGAGTGTAAATATGTTTCAAGAGCATGTATATTTCCAGCATTACGGAAAAGAGTGAGCCTGTTTATATATTTCAAGAGTGTAAATATGTTTCAAGAGTATATATATTTCCAGCATTACGGAAAAGAGTGAGCCTGTTTATATATTTCAAGAGTGTCAGTATATTTCAAGAGTATATATATTTCCAGCATTACAGAAAAGAGTGATCCTGTTTATTTCAAGAGTGACATAACTCAAAGACTCTCTGCCCTTATTGACCTATGGGGAGAAAATAAAAGCTAATCTTGGTGTATATCTCTTGTAAAATTGTCACAGATGTGCTTCCAAAACTGGGAGCTAGAGAGCATTTGTGTCGTTGTTGCGCCAAATATTTTTCTATGCGTTTCAAAACTTTCAAACGCTTCCCCTGAAAAGTTAGGAATTTTGAGTTATGTCACTTTAACAGGGACATTATGCTTTAATTGTTTATTTGTCGGTGGTAAACGGTAACATAATGAAATCCCTACCGGTAGGAACGAACATGCATAAAAAGATGTAACAGTTGCAGTACGTGTGGACTTGTTTTTCAGACAAGGCCATTTTTTCCAGAATTTATTGACTTTGAGACCATCTATTGCTGGGAGTAATAGCCGAGATTTTCGAGAGTTTATCAATAGTGTCGTGACTATGTAAGTTTATTTATTTATTTATAGAAGTTTCCTGTATATGTAAACGAATTAATAGTTTTGAATTTTGTACCTATGTGGCAAAGTAGCTGATGACGAATATGCTTTCTGTGAGCATGGTCCCTGGTTCGATTCCTGGTGAAGATAAAAGTTTTCCGATACAATTCGAGCAATGTTTCCAATCTCACTTTAAGCAAAACGAATGCTAAACTCGAATTAATTAATCAGAACCGGAATTATTGTTCCTTAGGAGCATGGTTTTCCTTATAGCAATAAACCAGCTTTAGATGTTTGATTTAATACCAAGGACATTTCGATGTGCATTTCAGATTCAAGATCTGAGATGACTATTGTGATCTTGTGGAATAGCCGCAGGCTATTTAACTCATCCAATCGAATTGTGTGATGTGTAATTTTAACACTTTTCGCAGCACGATTTAAGCAGTACGGGTAAGCAAGATTGTGTAGAAGATATTTCTTCTCCATATTTCTTTCCTGATTGGATTTGTTGAAAAATTCTCTAGTCGTGTATGTTGTTAAGTACACCACAGAATTAGACGCTAATAATATTAGTTGATGACGTGACAATGGCAGATGTTTACGTGATTCAGGTTGCTTTCAAGTTTGTTACGTCTTTTCTGAACATTTTGAATGATGCTGCTAAGCGAATAGTAATGGAAAACTTGGATCTTTAGACTAAATTGTTATGTACTTACTAATTTTGTAACTTGGAGCTAACTTGGAGCTTTCTTAACAGCTACCTGATAAACTTTTTGTTATTTGTTTTAGATCATGTTGCGGGAAAGTTCGAATTAAAGCGTGTAAAGACAGAAAATGATTTGGTTTTCTTTAGCCCGTGACGGCAATGTATTTATATAATTTTGTCATAGTAATCTCTACTTACCTCCTTTTACTTTTTCCATACAATATTGTTTTCTTTGAGGTGACAAGGACTCTCAATAATCTAAATCTACCTTATAAAAATAAAATCTACAGATTATATTATAAAATTGAAAATAACTATGTTTGTGACTAGTAATCTCTTGAAAAACTCGAAAGATCTCTGTCAAATTTTCAACATAGATTAGGATCGGGTCTGAGATGAATTTTGTCATATCATTTTGACTGTAACTTAGGTGAGGGACATTTATAAATGATCGAAAATGACCGATATTAATGTCGAATCTATAGTATTTGGGGGTCCCTGAGATGAATAGTGACACTTCCGATGCTGTTTAAATCCAAATTCAGCACCGCATCTTGGGGCAGGAGGGGAAAGTAATATAAAAATCATCGTAAATGACCGATATCAGAGAGTGCTTTAGTAATTGTAAAAAGTGACTGACTAATGGAACATCTTACTACAGTACAACCTCTCAAATCCGAACTAATTGGGGCTGAAGCCTGTTCGGTTTTCGGGGTGTTCGGATTACCCGGAAATAATATTACGTACTTATTTCGTCACTGAATTGGCGGTAAAGCAGCGACTGGGGTTAGACAGGATGGCCCAGTGGTCGAAAGGGCAGTGACCTTGACTGGCGGGTGTACACTCATGTCCAAAATGATTGTCGCACATCTATAACTGTCTTCTTGTAAGAATATAATTAGATAATGATTTTGAATAAGTATTAAGTCTAAAAATGTTAAAACCTTAAAAAAAACTAAATTTCTGTGATTAAATTTATTTTTTTTTCATTTTCCAGCTGTAGTTATTTTTTTTCTCCTGAGAACGTGTTCGGATTTGCCGGGTTTTCGGATTTCCGGGGTTCGGATTTGCCGGGTTTTCGGATTTCCGGGGTTCGGATTTGAGGGGTTGTACTGTATTTTTTTCTTAATTTAACCCAGCAAAGCGGGCAATTGATGCTAGTAACGAATAAACGTTACTTAAAGTGGGTGTAGGATGTGCACTTTTTCAAATAATAATTAAGTTTATAGTAACTGACCTCTAAACTATTTTTTCTTGTATTGAAATATTATGAACTAGGTTAATATGTCGGAGTACTATATGTTTATGTATAATATAACTTGAGGCATACTCCATTGTTTGTATTAACTAAATAGAATCTTTCTAGATTCAAATGGTTCCTATTTTATTTGTCATATGCGCTTTTCCAATTCGCTATTTACTTTTTTGTTTCCATTTTACATATAAATGTTTCAAAATAATTGAGTCATATTTCTATGACTTTGGTTTGCTTAATCAATTTTTGCTGTAATTCATCTTACGTACGGTAGGTTAATTGGTCTATAGGTTACGACACAACACTTTTTGTCAATGTTGAGTTATAGAAACAGCAAACTTATCTGTGGAACTTAATATGTAAAAGAAAAGGATATTTTTTCCATGATCATACTAGGATAAATAAAATAAACATTTGAAACATCTTAGACCTACTTCAGACAGCGATCTTGATACCAACAAAATTTCTAAATCTGAATTAATAACAATTCAATACTACATAACTTTTTCTTGTTGACTATATGTTTAAAACAATTTTATACTATAGGATGTCTCATAAGCTTTCAAACATAGGAAATTATACATTATATAAATAAATGATTAAATTGGTACTTCTCGTCATCTGGGCTGGATCAGCATAACTCGAACTTGTGCAGTCACCTGGATCCAGGTCAGACTCATATGAGGGAATATATGTCTCATCAACAACAGTTCAGAATTGATTCTCGAATAATAAAATTTGGATACGAAGCACCTTTTAATATCTATTTAAGCTTCTTTACTATGTTTCAATAATTATTTCGTATTTCTTCATTTCTGTTTTCTTCTTTCTCTTCCTCTTTTACCTTCTTCTGTATTAACTATATACTATCCAACATCTCTTTCCTCCAACGTCTACTTCTGATCTCTCCCTATTGACGATGTAATAGATTTCTTCACAAGACTTTTTCTAACCCTCTTTCTTCCTGCTATGCTACTTCTTCCCCCTCTCCCTCCTCTACCTTCTTCTTGACTTTCATATATCTCTTTCTCAATCTTTTCCTATCTTAAAATAAAACTGAAGGAAGTCGTGACTGAAAGTTGTCGCTAGAGGCGCGGTAAATAAATTCAATTAGTTTTCTCTTCGTGAGGCCGATATTGAATAACCATTAAAGAAATGTATGTAGAAGAGTAGAATGATAAATTGTTTCAGTAATTTACCGAATTGAGATATTGAAGTTCAAGTTGGCGACAACTTAGTGGCTGTTTTCCAACTACTTGGCAATTTCTCAGTTCTAAACGCGGACCGCGACAGTCGTTCACCAGAAATCACGACTTCGTTCTTTTCACAGTACTCTCAAATCACGTTGGCAGTCAATCTGTTAACCTGACCTTCGATCGTCCATCACACCATATAGAGAAAATGTATTTTCTTTGTTACTCTCCTCTTTCACATTATCGATACGACCTAAGTAGTACTACTCGGTAGGGATAATCCTCTTCAAAAACGGAACTTACTTCCTCTATACTCACTAATAAACACTTAACACACGTGCAAAATTATATCGCAAATTGCCTGGAATTCAGGTTTAGACCACTCACAGCTAAATTGCAACCGAAACTGATACAGTGACTAGAACGGCTGCAGTGCAAGTTGCAGCCTGTTAAAACACACGCTTAACATCCTGTGATAATCACTTCCATCGCATTGTAAAAATTTTTATTGTGTCGCTCGTACTACCATCAATACCGAAACTTAGAAGCCTTAAGAGACACGAACTGTTATCACTTTGTTAATGGTTCAATGAAGAATAATCACATACTAATTTTTCGAAGTTCTCACTTTTTTAAACAATGGTCCTGGTAAGTCCGTGAAAGGTACGTTGGCTCAATTGAAACTCCAAATAATACTTGCCATTGTACTGATGAAAGAGATTTTGAAGCAATATTTTATATTGTTTTATTTATTATACAAAGGTTGAAGTCATTCATTCCAATACATTATTTTTATAATCCGAATCAATATTTGAAGTTGACGTAAAATCGGGTTGAGATGTTGAAAATAGAAACTGTTTTTTGTTTCTCCCTTGTCGTTGTAGTTGATTCATTTACTGAGGAGTTATCCAACTTTCCAGGCCCACATCCAGACACAAAAATTTGGATGCGAACATAAATATGTTTGGGGAGCACAAAATTGTAAACCGTTCCACATGAGTAATTACTGAGATTTTGTATGTATGACAAAAATAATTTTAGTTATATACTTTCACTCAACTTAGTACCTGACCAGCGGACGAGTGCGAGCGCCGGTTTCGGAACTAAAATACAAACAACTGTGTTTCTAACCGGATTACTTGTAATTAGTCTATCACAGTTATTTTTGTCGTGCTCGTAATAAACCATTTCACGCATATGTTCAATCAAGTTAAGACAAACACAGTTTCAAAAGTTATGGAAGTTATTCCCAGAACATTTTAAGGGACTGAAAAAAGGTACATACTCCTTCCATATTAATTTGGCAATATCTTGCGAATAAAGTAATCTCAGTGTTGTACAAAGAAACACTAAGAACTTCGTAGCATTCGAAAGTGAGGAATTCCTACTTCTCATGTTAACAAAATCTCTAAGTTAATGAATCAAAGTTATACTTTAGCAACTGCGCTTTCATTGTTTAAAGCAAGTTCTATTGTGTAATTTTGATATAGACCATGACGTTTTCCAAATTTGCCACCAAGTTGGAAAATGTGATCTGCGATCGATTCTCTAAGGAGTGTCTTCAGTGACAAAAATCTTTTTCATTGAGATCATTGACACCGGATGTGGTGCAAAAGTCCGGTCAGAGAGAAACTGATAACACGTTTCTCTCTTGTGGAAACGTATTAGTATTTTTCCTTGGCTAAAACTCGTGAAAATAATTTATTTGTCAACAGATAAACATACATTAAAACAAACACAAGCATCGCGAGCCCTTACTTGATTTAAACTTACAGTTTGCCCAAGTCTCTAAGCTATCAACCATTAATTAATCTTTTTGTCATTGATATCTCATTCCTGCGTTTTACAGGTTGCTCCTGTTTTATAATGAAATCGAATAAAACATAATCATTTTTATGCAATCTGCATTATACACGGTAGAAATTCACTTGCGTGCTATGCTGTTCTTAAATTGTTAATTTCCATGCATATGACATTATCCACAATACATCTGCATTACTGCAAGAATAACCATTCCTGCATTCAACAACAACAATATAATTTATGGCGTTCTTTATTAAGCGAAACAGATTAGGCTACTTATAACATGTAAACTGCAACTTTTGAAAATCGTTGGATACACTGCAGAGTAACAATCTCTACCCGCCTGTCCCGCCGCTCTTACCTTGAAACTGATGTAAACACAACAGCAGCGCCCTCCGCGAAAAACCGAAATAATATCCTGGTCAGGTAATAATACCTATAATAATAATAATAATAATAATAATAATAATAATAATAATAATAATAATAATAATAATAATAATAATAATAATAATAATAAAGGTAACTTCAAAAACGTTTATTAACCCCCAGAAAAACTAACAATCACGTTACGTGTTGATTCCTGAGAGACTTCCTATAATGAAATTCTATTAATCCAAGAATTTCAGAATTTTACTAACTTAAGGCAACTAGTAATTTTCTTTATAATTTTTTTAACTTTTTCGCCACATTTTCTTTCACTCCAAGTATCAATAAATTGTTTTATCCTTAACCTAGGCAAAATAAATATGTTGGGAGAGACTCTAATGAAGATATAAAGATATAAATAATTAAAATGAAGATATAAATAAATTAGATTATATTAGGTATGCATAACTCTCTTTACGTAGATGGTATTTAAATCAATTTAATTAATGATATCCGAAAACTAAATAAAGGATATGGACCACCACAGTAAACTTTCTCTTTTTCATTTATTAAATAAGATATAGTTAGTTGGAGTTATTAGTAAACCGTTTATTCATGAAATGTTAACAAACACATTATAATAGATATATTCAGAATTCTTGGAAGACAACTTATTCTCAAAGTTAAACTACTCCTTCTTAATTTTTTTACTATATTGACAGGACATGTGACATAATATAGGGGTGTTATTGTGTTTATTTACAAAATATGAGGAAAATCGTCTGAGTTATTTTTCTTTTAGAAAATTGTCTCTAAAACTCAACTCAACAATAAACTTTTTCTTGTGGGTATTTTCAGAAAAAACGACTTACATCACTTTAAACGTTTATGAAATATGAAGAAATTTGACTGAGGAGTCTTTGAAGAAATCGGCTGAAAACAAGATTTTTTATTTAGATTTTATAATTTAGGGTGCCTTTGAGCAGTGGAACTATATGAAACGTGAACCCACAAGTTAACATATAATCTCAAATCAGAATACTACGATCAGGAATTCTTCTGTTCCATGGCAACGCCTGTCCACACACTGCTGCTCGTACTGTTGAGACAATTCAAAGGTTTCGATGGGAAATATTCAATCATCCCTCTTACAGCACCAACCTTACCCCCAGAGTTTATTTTTCTTTTTTTTTTTTCACCTGAACAAATGACTTGAATCAAAGTATTTCAACCGTAGTGAAATGGACAAGACATCAGTTCTGGACTGGCTTCACTCTCAAACGGCAGATCAAACACAGATGGATAGGAAGCTTGTTCTACCCACCAAAAATGAAATAATGTGAAAAACTGTGTGTACATTTTCATGTACTTAAGTGTACTTACGAACATTATATATCTTCTCCTCATACCTTTTGTAGATGGACTTCTTTCCCTTGTGGTCTGAGCGACCCCTTGGAAGACACGTGGGAAACGTATCGTCAAAAAAAAAAAAAAAAAAAAAAAAAATACAATGTAAGTTTTAAGGAAGGGAATACAATGTAAGTTTTTATACAATGTAAGTATAAAAATAGATTATTCCTAAGTCAACACCAAAAATTTGCTCAACCGAATAATGAATTTAAAGTTTCAAATTTGCGAGAAATTACCTAAATGATTCAGTACTATAGCCATAATAATGGCATGCAGTAAATCAAGATATTTGCTCCTCCTGCCAGACTAAAACCCAGAGTGATTTTTTTGTATCTTTGTTTTTGTTGCTAGAAAGTTTGTTGCTAATTTTTGTTCGGTTTCGAATATTTCAACTCTTTTTCATCTTAGACAAATAGTTAATGTTCTTGCTTTGGAATAACCGGCTGCATGCTCAAATTTCATGACCACATATCCTGATTAAAATGTTTCATTTCATTTTAGTTCCACTAGGTGAATGCTGGGGTAGTCCTCAAAATAAAACCCTGGCAGACTTCCTTTCACCTACTTTTCCATTAGTAAAGAGTTGCTGTTGTTAATGCCATCAATGTAAATTGACCTTACAGACTAAATGAGGAAGGCCATTTAATGAATTAATAAACAAATTTAATCTTGAATAAGGCTAGCGAAAGTGGTAAGTAGCTACAACATACACCTGTCAATGTTTCTACGCTCACGCGTACAGAAATACATTAAGGTTTACATATCCAAAGTATGCTCAAAGCTAAACTTTAGCCAAAGAAAGTTAGCGCTTTGCAGTCCTTGAAATTGTTTTTCTGCTAGTTTCGTCCTATGTTGTTTGTACAATATTATACATTTCCTAGGGAATATGTGTAAATACTATATTTGTGCTTTATGTCTCACTATAATTCCTACAATAGAAGGGATCTACGAAATATTGACTCTAAGTTTCGAACTTTGTTTGAAAGTTTCATATGTTGTTTTGTTGTTTTCTTTTTATCTTAGAGCTCAACAAAATATACATCAAACTCAGAAATGTTAATTGTAAAGACGCCTTCCTGTAATTAGTAGTCATTAAAGCAAGAGACGCAGAAAAGCCTTCTAAGAACATACGTACAAGCAGTAATTCAAAGAAGCTGACTTTCTACAGTTCCATCACAGGTGAGACTTTAAGTTACATTTACTGTTGATCATGAACGTTGATGGTCAATTTGCAAAGCATTGCAGGCTAGTACGTAACAAAAACCCTGATTGGATAATTTTGTGTTTTCATTCCCTTCGTCCTCTGAGGTGTCAGTTCACTGAATATAAATTATGTATTTATTCTGTGTATCGTGTTTCTTGATTGGTGTGTCTAATCCTGTTCAGGACTGAGTTACAAATATTTGAAAGCAACTCTATGAAATCTTCATTTCTTCGAGAAATGACCTACTGTAAAGCAACATGAAATCATGTATGTTACTGCTGTATTGTGTTAAAACTAAAAGCGAAACAATTAGACAATTTGATTCATTTTTAAAATCAAATCACTCTAAATCCATTCAAATTATTAATTCATCCCAGGGCATTTTCTAAGCTATCTTTCTGTATGCAAATGGATACCCAGGCCCAGCACTTGGATACCCAGGCCCAGCAGTTTGGATACCCAGTGCACTTCGTAAATCTTTAAATTACTAGAAGGGTGTTTGAAGAATAAATTACTTGAATTACTGTAAATTTAAAATTACTTCAGTATACTTTGATTTTATGACTATATATTTAGCTCGTAATCTGTGGATAGGTATAAAATTGGAGAGCTTCATTCTTGAAACTTCAGATATTCCTCTACCCTTCGTTTCGCATACTCATTTGTCTATCTCGAGACGCTAACATTTTCATTCTACTCTAATACAGAGAAAGTTAATAGATTGACTAAAGAGGTAGAAAGGTTGAAGCCGAACTCTCACATGTAACGGTCCAAATGACGTTTGGCTTACGTACCTTTTGAATAGTCTCTGAGAGAAAATAACGGAAGAAAACAACTTTCCATTTGGATATTTAACTTTTATGAAATGGAATTTTTACTTATTTTTAGCTTACAACGCTGTTTTCGTTCGTTTTAATTAAGACTCATTATTTCCGATAAATTATTGTGAATAGAACTCTTACACATTTGGGGAACACTTTGAGTTTTGATGATAGCCAGTTGTGTTTCTGACATAGCAACCTTAAGGGCATTCACTACATCGAAATTAAACCACCGCTTATTTTAGAATTTTTCTGTAATATCTTCAAAACAAATAAAAATATTCAAAAAGCAGACACGTAGTGAACTAGGTAATACGATTTTGCATGTGATACCTTTATCACAATTTATCCTTCTGCTTTTGGTATGCCGCTATTTACAGAACCCACAAAAAGTGCTAAATCTACCTACAGTTGCAAATCGAAAGCAGATAGATGAGTTGTGATAACGGTATCACATGCAAAATCGTATTGTCTAGTTCACTACGTTTCTGCTTTCCGAATATATTTATTTGTTTTAAAGATATTACAGAAAACCTCTAAAATTAGCGGTAGTTTAATTTCGCTGTAGTGAAGACCCTTAAATAGAAAACGGCGAGATGTAGAGCAAGAAGGAGCTGCTGATTCAGTGTCGACGCCGATGGCTTTTTAGCGAAAACCTCTTACGTTGAATAATTAATGTAGATACGTGAAGTCAAAGCCAGGATTATAGTCTGTCGTCGTCTGTCTATAAGGTAGGCTCACATGTTAGAACATATTTGAGGCTAAGCTAAATCGTCTATTGAAGAGGAGTTTGGTAAATAGGAAGGAACAAGAGCGACAGAATTAATTAGGCTTGCCATGTTTATTTTGTTTTGCTGAAACTGAATTTAATGTTGGAGAATCCCTTTCTCGGTGGAAAGGAGGACTGTGTAAGTAGCAACATCCTGGATGACGGCAATGCCGTACAACTCATAATATGCATGTGAGTCGTCGGAAGAGAAACTGGGAAGCTGTTCGAAGAGAAATAGTGCAGTCTTGAACTTCGTTGGTATTCGACTCAATATAGAAGATGACAGCATTCTCAGCTCCAGTCAGACTACTTTTTCCGCATCTTCAGCACAGTCGATGATAAATTCTGCTCGTTCTTAGTAGAAGCAATAGTTTGAAGAGAAATACAGACTTTTGCCTCAAATGTATGCGACAGCTGTCAGGAATTGAAGAAGTACCATTACTAACGGATAGTGCTGATGCAGGAATGAAATATTCTGTGAGACTGAGGAGACTATTACCAGTCTCCTCTGGAATACTGCAGAAACTTCGTCCTACCTTACTTGCAATATCGCCTCACAGCATGTCAGTTGAACGAGCTGTTTCACGCTATAACCAGCTTCGAAGTATTCATCGTTTGTCGATGAGTGAAAACATCTGATTGACTTATGATATCAATAAATGGAACAGATACTGCAAACTATGACCCAAGATGGGTTGTAGCTGAGTTATTGTTTTAAAAGGGCAGACGGAGAGTAGATCTCATAGTGCTATTTATGAAAGGAGGGAGTTTGTGAAGAAGTTTTTAGTTAAATAAAGTGTTATATTCAAAATCAACATATTTATATCACACAGGACTCTGTTGTGATGTGTTATCGGTCAGTGCCCTTTATTCGATGACAGTAGATCATGTATCAATTGTCGTGGCAGTAATATAGATGTTATACTGCTAGTGATATTGACAGCTCCGTCAAACCTATGGTAATTTCTATTCTCAATTCCTATTCTAAACACATAAGAAACCATACAATGCAGAACAAATTCTGATGTAGAGTGTGGAAAAAATAGCAGGAGTATAACTAATAACAACTGGGCTAACATGATTTAAAGCACGTGAGAAACCAAACAGTGTGAAACAGGTTCAGCTTTATAGTGTAAAAATAATAGCAAGAGTATAACTATTAACAAGTAGCCTAAAATGCTTTCATACACGTAAGAAACCAAATAAAATGGGAAAGTTTAAAATTTGAAGTGTGAAAATAATACTAGAAATGAAACAGTTACAATACAAGTGGAATAATACTCTTTAAACAGAGGGAAACCAAACAATGTAAAACAGATTGGGATTTAAAACATAAAAATTATAGCAGAAGTTGAACCACTAACAAAAAGGCTTACATGCTATAATTTAAACCAGGAATGCAAATGAGCTACAAAACTTTACTAGCCCAAGAGAAAAGCCACTACCCCATATCCCACAAAAGAAAGCATTTACTTACTTTCAGTATTTTAATAATGATATTAAAAACTCGCCCTCACTGATGAACCACTCGCCCTGAATGAGTGGGCGAGTACTTATTTGCATACCTGATTTAAACCATTCATAAGATTTAAACCATACATTTTTGATTACATTGTTTTTTTAAAAAATAAAACATTGGTAGTAATATTTAATATTGAATATATACGTATTATACACATAAAATGATTTCGTTAGGGAAATGTTTAGTCAAGTTCACGTATTGTTATTTCCTTGTTGGGTAGTTTTGCCTTGTATTGTGTGTTTTGTATCCTCTTCATCTGTACCAGTCAGTGGCCAAACTAAAGGCTTGGGGGCCTCCCGCAAACAGCGTGGAGTGGGGCCCATTCTCTACGTCCCATTTCATGATTTGGAGCTTCCTCATGGTTTGAGGCCCCCGCAATGCGGGGTCTTCGGGACCCTTATTTACGCCCCTGGTACCAGTCGAGTTTCTTTTTTCTTATCCTATGTCAAACTTAAAAATATGGATATAAAAATAAATAAATAAATAAATAAACAAAGAAAAGTATCCAGTTATGATAGCACAGTACGGTTTCATCTTTAAGTACCGGCCTGAAGGCAGGTCTGAGCCAAAATGTAAAAAAGAAAATGTCCGCTCCTGTATTGATGGCGATGTGATAAATCTAAAATCAAATGATTGTCAGAAGTCTGGCGTCATTTTCTACGTCATATTTGAAAAGTGTACACTATACAAAAATGCACTTTAAAAAATCTCTGTGTGTTAGAATTTTGCTATGTATGTCAAGGGCACTTTTGTGCCTGGATACCCAAATGGCGATTTCTTAAATAATGCACTGATTCATCCTATACAAAACATTTAATCTTGAGTGTACATTTTCAGATAAAATTGTGTAAGCTTTCATATTCACTTCGTTATTGTAAATTATCCAATAAATGTAAGACTAGTGTCTTTCCTTTCCACATAACATTCCTTTCTGCTTTGCAAGAGCTTCCTAGTTGAATGAACGCTAGCATCAATGTATCCTTTGACAAAACTACAGGAGGCAAGTCTCAACAGAGTAGTTGTATTTGTTTTGACAGAAGAGCAGCATTGAAGAAAAGAACAGCAACCCAATTGGAGAAGTTCGATCCAGACACTTGGATCATAGGAAAAGAAGTACAACGTCGCAGAAGCAATCCACAATAACTGTCCAAACCATTATCCAGAGATTGAGAACAACTCGATTGGCAGTTCCATTAATCGCCCCTGGCAGTTTTGACGGGATTCCAATCCAGACGTCATTTTATCAATTTCCAGCCAGAAAGTGGGAAGTCATACAGGAGAATCCATTCGTCATCCTATACGGGTCTAGGTCAAAACCTCCACAGCCAAAACCCCCACACTCAAGAAATGTCAAAACGCCCACACGATCGGTCATAACCCCCACACAAATGGACAAATCTCCCAAACGCACGAACGGTCAAAACCCCCACACTCAAGAAATGTCAAAACGCCCACACGATCTGTCATAACCCCCACACAAATGGACAAATCTCCCAAACGCACGAACGGTCAAAACCCCCGCAGCCAAAACCCCCACACTCAAGAAATGTCAAAACGCCCACACGATCGGTCCTAACCCCCACACAAATGGACAAATCTCCCAAACGCACGAACGGTCAAAACCCCCACAGCCAAAACCCCCACACTCAAGAAATGTCAAAACGCCCATAAAATCGGTCAAAACTTCCACACAAATGGACAAAACAGCCACACATAGCAACGGTCATATCCCCACATAAATGGACAAAACCCCCATACAAATGGTCAAAACTCCCACATGCAGAAATTGTCACAACTGCCACAAAAATGGACAAAACCCCCACACAATCGGACAAATCTCCCACACTCTGAAATGATCGTGATTGCACGTCTTTGTTGCGGCTCTTTATGACGCACACTTTACTGTTTCTGTCATTAGAAAACAGTGCAAGAAGAATAGTTGCAACATCAGTTTAAGTGGAATAAAAATGTTATTAAAAAGTACAAGGGCAATACATGCAACCAGGATCATTTCAGAGTGTGGGAGATTTGTACGATTTTGTGGGGTTTTTGTCCATTTGTGTGGTTGTTGTGACAATTTCTGCATGTGGGAGTTTTGTCCATTTGTGTGGGGGTTTTGTCCATTTATGTGGGGATTGTGACCGTGGCTATGCGTGGCTGTTTTTCCATTTGTGTGGGAGTTATGACCATTGGAGGTTATGACCGATTACCAGTGTAGGGGTTTTGGCTGTGGGGGCTATGACCGTTCGTGTATTTGGGAGATTTGTCCATTTGTTAGGGGGTTATGACCGATCGTGTGGGCGTTTTGACATTTCTTGAGTGTGGGGGTTATGACCGTTCGTGTATTTGGGAGATTTGTCCATTTGTGTAGGGGTTATGACCGTTTGTGTGGGCGTTTTGACATTTCCTGAGTGTGGGTGTTTTGGCTGTGGGGGTTTTGACCGGTTCCCAATCCACTACTAAGGTTATGAAATCCATTCAGAGAGCGTAGTGTGCAGGTGATTTCCTCTAGTATGAGCCTGTGTGAGTATTAATCCTATTAGCTCAGACATAGATACTGGCTTATTATAAATTCTTAAAGAAAGGGATGTAAATGGGGATGAGAAATGATGTCTCAAACAAAACTTATAAAACAGGAGTAACGTTTAAGCATAAATCAAACTGAACAAATTTCGATTTACAAAACGAAGACTAATTAGGCGAGGGAGAAAAGATAAGATTTAACTAAAAGAATAGGAATGAGCACTAGCCTCAAATATTCCTGGTGTCTTCGAAGCTAATAGTTAAGTCTAGATTCAGATATACTATGGTAGTCAGCTACGTTTTTCCCAATAGTCATGTGGTTAAGAAAAAGAAGAAATCTTAAATTTTTCACTATTATTCGGGCCGCTATTTGGCCATCGATGATAATGATAAATTTTCAATGAAGTATACCGCATAACTAGCTATACAAATAACATTCTTTTTAAGTTGTGGCCAGGGATGACTTCGAGATATGAGTTGACGCTGCTTCGTTTCAAAACATGTACGTATTTATTTATCTCCTCACGTCTCGCGCGAAACATTATTTGCGGTCTTCTAGTTTCATTTTCTGCCTCCAACTGTATAATTATTGGATTCATTCACTAATTCGTTGCAGAGGCATACAGAAGAATATCTGCAGTGTGTGAAAAGGACGCTATTGCTAAAAGAACCATCTGGAAATGGATTGACAATTTTCGAAGTGGAATTTTTAAACTGAGCGTTGCATGTTCTGTCCACCCATCTCACTTTGCTGAGGACCATTTGAACTATTTGATCCATTTTGATCCACATCAAAGTACTCGGAAGTCGATCAGAGAGATGAGCAATGGACAAACAACTATTTTATCGATTTTAGATCACGAGATGGCATCTTGCTTGATGTTTAGTTCCAGTCCGAAATCTCGGTTTTATTTCTTTCATTACTACTGGCATTTCATCTTTCTCAAAAGTTTTGTTCTACAAATGTTTCAACTATTTCTTCATCCTCAAGATCTACTGGTACATCGTATATGATTAGTAGTGGTTCTTCCTTTTAGGTCGTTTCATCACAACAATTTTTGGGGGGTCTTTTGTTGTTTGTGATTTTTAATATTTTCTTCTGAAGTAGTTTGAACAAGTATGGTGCTCTTCCTGTTCTTTAGTGCCATAATCTTGATATTCTCTTTTGCTGAATTTATTGTTTGCTTTATTACTTGCGCTAGTTTCTTCGTTTGCACTTGGCCTTGTGATTCAGCTAATATTGCTGAATACAATGGTTTGTTTTCTGTTGTTTTACTACTTTCTGCTTTCACTGTTGTAATTTTCCTCTAACATCTTTCTTTTTCTTGTTTTAATGTGGCGTTTTCCGTTTGGAGATACTCATTTATGCCTTCAGATGAGGCATTTTACTAACTTTTTCTTAATGTCTTTCGCAATAAAAGAACTAACCTTACTGTTTTTACTGTTACATCTACAAATTCGAGAGTTGGTTCATACATCAAAGTAAGATCTTCCTCCGTCTCCTCTTCCAAATCTTTTCTTTATTCATCGTCTTTTATGTTTGCTTTGTAACGTGAATTTTCGTTGGTCTCTAAAAAAAATTAAATGTTTTTTGGAAAGAAATTGTATTCCAGCTTTTGTGACGGTAAATGCTCGCTTTGATTATATGGTTCGCGTTTTTAACGCTAGGGTGAGCTGAGTCTAAGCTTGACTGAAATGTCACTGTTTGACCTGACATCTACTGGCCGAATTGTAAACCTGGTCGACTGGGCGTTTTGCTAGTCAGTTATTCGGACAGGTAAGCATAGACGAAGACGTGCCTTCCTTTTACTCCTTAAGATTACGTATAGAATGAGTTAAGTTGAAAAGTTAAAAATGGAGTAATGTAAAATTAAGGATATTCACTTTCAAAGGTTGCTTTTGTTTTGGCTAAAGTATACTAAATTCTAACCTATTATTTTTCTCCTATGATTAGTGGAAATTTGTGATTTTGTGCTTAAATCTCGGAATGAACACAAATATTTTTTGGCGACTTTATTTAGAAATTTGCTAGTACGACGTAGTGGATGTCATTTGAACTATTCATTATATTTTTGCAATGTCTTTTCTGTCTCCGTGTTTGTTTGTAAGATTCCATTCAGTTCTTCCATATAATCATTATAATCAAAACGTGCAATTACTGCAATATTAAAATTCTTGTTCTTGTCATAAGATATAAAATCTTTTGCTCCTACATAGTCAGCTATATTGAGATATAAAACTTTTGCTCCTATAGAGTCAGTTATATTGAGCTTTATCGTTTCTTGTTACTTGTTAGTTATTTGGTTTTACATTAGAAATTTGTATATAAAAATATATACATATTTAGTGTTATTGTTCAATTGGCAGTTTGAAAAAAAAAGAGAAAAATAATAAAGTCTAATAGCAGATATTCATAGAGTCTCAATTACACGAACCGAGGTCCGTATGTATGCTGGTAAATTACGCTACAGCTTTCGTGGCGGGTCTTCTTTCTTTCTTTTCCCACTTTTGTCTTTATCAAAAAGGGATGTTACTTCTCTGTTTTCATATCTTTCGCTTTTAGATTTGCTTACTGTTTGATGCATTAACTGACTCTAATTTTCTTCCAATTTACCAAGCATATCGACGTATGATCCACCTGAGTAACGCAGTTCTCGATCCATTGTAGCTTCTAGTTCAATTTCCTTAAGCATTGGGGGAATACAACCCTCTAAAAGATTATAAAGTTAAATTTTTTTTATCGATTTCTTATATGGATTTGTGCTAAATTACCCCTAGTTGTTATGCAACCTAAATTACATTGGAATGAATTAGATTGCATAACAGGCGTACAAGAAGGACCCCAAAGGATTTTTTTCCCATTATTATTATTCTCTTCCAGATGTGAATGACCAGAATGAGCCGACACTATCAGATTTTTTCAAATTTTATGAAGAGGGACAAAATCCGATCTCAATTTGGTTGTAAATTTTATGAAATAAGTTTTTACTCTTCGATCTGGTCGACAAACGCCGGACAAGTCAGTGGAAAAAGCACCTAAGGTCACTTATACATTATAGGTAGATAGAAAAATATATATAGTATCCACGTGTCAGTTGTATTTAAATGATATTTCTAGCACATGCTCACTCTTGTCCTGAAAGGATATGAATTTAAATATTTGCACGCCCCTTGTCACGTCACTGGTTGCAGTTAACATAGAGTAAAATAGAGGATTATTTGTGTAAAATAATGTGTCTCATTTTCGTCCAGCCATATCTCAACCATGTAGTCATGTAAGCTTCATGCCTCTGGTACGTCCGACATGTTTTCCATAATGTGAATCGAATGAAAACATCGAAAACCATGTCTTCTGGAAAAAAGAGGTGCTGCAACAAATTTTTGGGTCCGCTTCCTGACATTCCCATCTTCTCCATACACAAAGTGCTTGAACTAATGCTATTCTCTGAATCTTCCTGCAAATCTTCTGATATGAGAATAATAGAAGTAACATCCTTGGATTTTTTCATTTCGATGTACATTTTTACACTTGTTTACTGAGCTGTTCCTTCGAAGAGAGGAACAACGTACATCATACAGATTTTCCGTAGTTATTGAAATTATAGTAAGAAGGAATTGCAATGCAATCTGCAAAACGTATCACACGAATTTGAAAAAATCATCTGCAAATTCTATCTATCAATCTATCAATCTCTCTCTCTCTCTCTCTCTCTCTCTCTCTCTCTCTCTCTCTATATATATATATATATATATATATATATATATATATATATATATATATATATATATATATATATATATATATATATATATATAGAGAGAGAGAGAGAGAGAGATTGATCTGTAAATTCTATCTATCAATCTCTCTCTCTCTCTCTCTCTCTATATATATATATATATATATATATATATATATATATATATATATAGAGAGAGAGAGAGAGAGAGAGAGAGAGATTGATACATAGAATTTACAGATGATTTTTTCAAATTCGTGAGATACGTTTTGCAGATTGCATTGCAATTCCTTCTTACTATAATTTCAATAACTACGGAAAATCTGTATGATATACGTTGTTCCTCTCTTCGAAGGAACAGCTCAGTAAACAAGTGTAAAAATGTGTCAGCATTTTGATTGAAATTTCACTGCTATGGGTTACTATTAGAATCTTGAATAGACAAAACTTGAAGCTCACAGTGTATGTTCGCCTCATATTGTGTCAAAATTGAATAAGTATTACGTAGAAAGTTGTGGAACATAATTTTTCATTTAAGGGAGGAGGAGTGAAGTTCATTCTCCTGTTCTCAATTTGATTTTGAAACCAAGTAGTGGAGATAATTGTGAAACCTCAAATGTATGCATCATATTGCATCAAAATCTATTTATTACGATAATAATCGTGCATCGTTTTCTTAATTGAAGATGTGATATATTTACTATACATTATGGTGGATAAATTCACTGCTGACTCCTGACAGTTTTTGATCCTAAGAACTGGAACTGTGGGAAAGCCTCCAAGAAAATGCTCATATATATATATTCTAACAAAATTGAATATTTTTACTAATTTATCGTGGGACTTTAAAAATACGGGGTGGGGCTAATCCTTGCATTGCTTTTCTGTGATTTTAGATGAGACCAGAGTCTGTGCTTTAGATTCCGAGGCTTCGTAGATAATATTCAGCATGCATCAAAATCATATACATCTGTAAAATATTTTCTTGTGAACATTTTTGATTTCTTAAATTTTAGGAGTGGGTTTATCCTTTCATTATTGGTAGATTTTAACTTCAACCCATGGAAATTATCAGAATTCATTTCTAAACCAGCTGAGAATGCTCCAAGAGCATTGCCTAAACGAACTTAAAAAGAATGGAGAGATGCAGCGGGAAGGATAACTGTGATTGTTCCTACATGTGAAAGTATATCTTTTTATCCGCATCTTGTTCTGTTTCTCTTAAAAATTCGTAAAATAATCATCTCTCTATGGCCAACATCTGGTGAACGGTGGCCAGTTGTCCAGTTGCAAGTAGATCAGTGGGCACCAGTTTACTATTTGATATCAAAATGTTCACCATCCTCTTAAGTATTGATCCACACCAATATGATCTCTCTATGACTTACGGTTCACGAGATATGGCCCCTCAAATCTCCCGAAATCGGAACTATTTTAAAGATGATATTGGTGTTAATCAATACCTAAGAGGATGGTAAACATTTTGGTGCCGATATTAACTGGTGGCCACTGGTCAAACCAGTGGCCAGTTGGACGGTGGCCACCGTTTACTATTTGGTACCAAAATATTTACCATCCTCTTAGGTACTGATCAACGAAAATATGATCTCTCCATGATATACGGTTCACGTGATGTGGCTCCTTAAATCTCTGGAAATCGGCCACATTTTAGCCAATGTGACGGGAACTGTAAGAGTGGCGCGAAATAAAATTAATCACTTTCTCAGATAGGTTTTGATGCTCTATCGAATGTAGGGTTCAAAAATGAAAAACAAATCGCAAATAAATTACAGACGGCCAGATAGACAGACATAGAGAATTCAGTAACGAACATTTGAAGTTCGTTCAAAACTGTTCAACGTGCTATGACGAAACCAAATAATTTTGTCGATTGTCCTCTAAATTGCTTTGTATGCAAATATTCAAACTTGTAACATGGAGTTGATTTTATCCCCTTTGACTCCCTTATTTTTCGTGGATTTCAACCTAAATAACAGGGCTATTTCTGCATGTCCAGGGAGGATAAATACTGAGTTTCGATACAATCCGAAGTTTTACGAGAGTTAACGTGGAAAATTCAGACAGATGGGCACACAAATTCATTGGAGTCAAATTGAAGAAGTTTCGCTAACTCTCGATTCAACAAAAAATGTGCTAGCTTCTTTATTTCTATGTAGGCAGGTAGTAATTCCATAATGCTTTTAGAAACCAATGAACAGTATGGAATATTGAGAGACAAAGTTATCTTTGTTCTAGAGCGTTAAAGAAGACTTTCATCAGAGTACCTTTTGTTCCTTTCGAGGTAGAAAAACGTCAGGAGCTTGGTGCTTTGTTCGGTGGTCATCAATGTTTGCCTCTTGGAGAGGCATTGACAAGAGCCTGTGGATAAAGTTAGGAAAAGGCTTTTAGTAACTATATAATAACGGAAAGCTTTGTAATGTATCGATTGCGGTCAAGCACAGCGGCTTTTGTGTTTCTGATATTCAAAGTATTTACTATATTGAAACGTGCTTCACTTTATATCGTTGTACACCATTCAGCAACCATCACAACTTTGAATGTCTTTATTTCTCGTCTTGATGTCATTGAGGATTGATAGAAAAATGCATACAAAAAATGTGGACATTAAAAATCATATTTTAATATATCTTTTCGTATTCTTTATACATTCTCTGAATATTTTTTAATCATGTTTTCTTTCTATATATCGGGTGTCAAACAATTCCACCGACAAACTTCGGGAGGTAAATCCTCTCATACGAAGAAACAAAAACGCTTAGTAAACATGAGTCCGGAAACGCGTTGTGTCGGAGATATAAGGCGCCGAAACCGTGGGAAATGAATCTTCAAAGGCGTATATTTCAACGTAGAGGGTGCGGTTTGAAAACTCATCAGCGAAGTCATACATGATCTGGTTAAACATGCATGTTTCATAATCTTGAAATGCCTGCGCAAGGGATTCCCCAAAGGAGCATAGGGATTCCCGGATGATCTGCCGAGTGAAGATGGCTCGAAAGGGGTATGAATGGACGACTTCCTCACCTGTTAACAGTACTTCCTTGTACCAAGACGATAACTCAAACGGATACAAAATGGTGGACACTTGTAAAACCTGGTGTGTGTGGTTGCATAACCGCCACATACGGATGGTGCCCAATAATAAAGTTCGGAATGTGAAGTACTGAGAATATGCAGTCGAAGGTTCGTAGTGAGGCACGTGCGGTGTTGCTACAGCATAACACACAAAGCAGAGTGATTGAAATTGTGAAAACACTTAATGCAAAGGAAAACCCCAAATAGCATGATAGCGAATACAGTCAGCACATTTCGAGATATGAGTAATGTTTAGCAATGGCTGGAAATATCGTTATTTCTAGTGAACTGAGTGAATGTCACTAATGAACGAGACCCAATATTAAGTACATTATATGAATGATCTGATTAAATGTATAAGAGATTTGTGATTTGAAATCATATGCATTATCTTAATAAATCTGCAACCGTCTACTTGATTTCAATGGTACTTGTTCCTTTCAGTTGTTGCACCATTACGTGGATAAGCAAGGAATCAATAGAAAGCAAGGCTGCACGTTCACGCGCCGTGTCGCCAGGTCAATCCCCGCTAAGAGTCCAATCTTTGGACTCAACAACCAAGAGATGGATCGTATCGCATTTGAAACTTTAGGTCCCGTCTCCATATAGCGCCGCTGCTGAAAGGGACGTTGAACATCTTAACAAATAAACAATCAAACAATAAACAATTGTTATATACATACAATTGAATGATACTGTAGTGCGCGAATGTGATATCTAAATGGATTGGTTTATCTCGTGAAATTAAATGTAAGTCCTGCTACGGTTTCGTTTTCTCTTCGGATACCCAAGCCGCTCGTGTTAACGGATTCCAAAATATATAAACAGAACAATAAATCACATTCATATTTTATACCTTGTCTTTATTCCTCCATTTAAAGTTACACCAAGATTGTCTTCGTGTCCATTTTGTTAGGTCTATAAGGCGGGAACGTTCTTACAAAATAATAATCATAACGTCATACTATTCTCATGTTTATTTTTGCTTACAATGCAACTGCTGGAGCCTTAAATCTATACGCCTATTCCAATTTAGCACACCAGAGTAGATTAAGTGTAGAAAGTGTAGAGAGAACCGGGTACGATCCTTGTGTTCAGTAGCCAATCTTGAAAGTAAAAACTGGAGAGGGAGGGGGTTTCAGTATTTTGCTATGTAAAATACGTAATTTGGACTGCGTTTTGGTATTTATGACATTAGTGATTTTCTAGTAACGTAGCAAAATTGTTGGGCCAAGGACCCCCTGAACCCAGCCTAGATTCGCCACTCCTTGTTCAACCATTCTGAGTGGCTTTCTTCAGTTTCACAAATCGAATGCCAAGATGGTACCCCTATAAACGCTCTGGCCGCAAGATCGCCTGAATTTGTGTCTGAACTTTAGTCGTCGGATGTAATTAACTCTCATAATGTAAACAGATTTAGGCTGCATTCAAATGCACACACAGTCGAGCTTTGGAGGGTACTGTCGATCTTTAGAAACAAAAACAACATTGATTATTATTTTACTGTGTGTAAGGAAATTGGTTTCTGGTCTTCTTTAAATCTGAAAACATGTAAGAGGTATTTCGGTTTCACACGATAATTTTAACTGAGTCCAGAATATTAAACAAAAAAACATTGTCCTTGAAATGACAGTACATAGGGTTTTTCTTACGTCCAAAACTGTTTATAGGAACAAAAATACGATAGAAGTGATAAAATAAACAATGACTAACAGAGTCATGCTGTTAGTTTGATTCGACTCTAAGCCATATGACAGACGAGCACCTAAAGAAGCTAGTCTACCGAAGACTGATGTGTATTTTGGAAGCGACTGTGCTTGTGTGCAGTGCTTACTGTCTGTACTTTATAAAACACCGTAGTGAGAAATGAAGTTTACTTGGGCAGAATTAAGTGATATGCATCTGGCATATAATGCAGCTTTGGGAAATGCGAGGGAGGCACAAAGACTGTATAGAGAACGTTTCTCAGAACGACGGTGCCCCCACCACACTACATTTACGTCAATTGATCGGCAGCTGAGAGAATCAGGTTCCTTACATATTCACCGGCCTGATGCAGGAAGACACGAACAGTGAGAACACTAGCATTCGAAGAGAATGTGTTGGACGTATTTGAACAAAATCCCTCAACAAGCACGCGGGCCATTGGACATGTGTTGCATATTCAGCACCAGCAAGTGTGAAACGTCCTACATGAAGAACTCTCTATCCATATCATCCTCAAAGAGTATAAGTTTTGCGTCCTACAGACAATCCCAAACGTGTGCGATTTGCCCGATGGTACCTGCGGCAGTGTGTGGAGAATCCGCAGTACGCGCGGCATGTTTTGTACACGGATGAGAGTAGTTTTACTCGTGACGGATGTTACAATGCTCATGATAAGCATGTGTGGGCAGCAAACAATCCGCATGCAATGTTTCGCCGAGATTATCAAGAACGATTCACAGTTAATGTGTGGGCCGGTATAGTGGATAATGTCTTAGTAGGACCTTATGTATTACCTCCACGACTGAACATGCATACTTACAGTGTGTTTCTTTCAGAGGTACTCCCGGAACTGCTAGAAAATGTCCCCCTTGCAGTTCGGCGCCAAATGTAGTTCCAGCATGACGAAGCTCCACCCCATCGGCCGCGGCGTGTTCAAGATGTACTTTCTAATATGTTTGGGAATCGATGGATCGGGCATGGTGGTCCTGTAGCATGGCCTCCTAGATCACCGGATATGACACCTATGGACTTTTACCTATGGAGGATACATGAAGGAGTTGGTCTACCAGACACCAGTGGAGAATGGATTGGACCTTTTGGGCCGCAATGTCGAGGCTTCTGCAAGAATTCGTGTTAACTACGACGTTTTTCCTCGTGTGCGAGACGAAATGCTTCGACGCTATCTCTTGTGCATTGAAGTCAATGGTTCACATTTTTAGTAGATTTCGTGACGTTGTAAGGTACAAGTGAATTACTAACACCATTTTCTGTATTGACTCGTCTTCTTCTGTCTTTGTGCTTTGTGTATTTTTATTTGTGTGCCTGGAGGTTATGCTTTACAGCATTGCACGCCACTAACTCTGCCACTAGTATGCGAATCACATTATCGCTGTTCCCAGGAGGTCATTTATCAGCTGCTTCTTACGTGTGTTAATACTATACTCCACAATGCTGCATATGTTAACATACATTTGTCCACGATAATTTATGTACATTTTGATAGCGGGTTTGCATTTAGTTTCAACAGCTCTCAATCACTCTGCTTTATGTGTTATGCTGTAGCAATACCGCACGTGCCTCTGTACGAACCTTCGACTGCATATTCACAGTAATTAATATTCCGAACTTCATTATTGGGCACCATCCGTATGTGGCGGTTATGCAACTACACACACCAGGTTTACAAGTGTCCACCATTTTGTATCCGTTTGAGTTATCGCCTTGGTACAAGAAAGTACTGTTAACAGGTGAGGAAGTGGTCCATTCATACTCCTTCCGAGCCATCTTCACTCGACAGATTATCCGGGAATCCCTATGCTCCTTTCGAGAATCCCAATGCTCCTTTCGGGAATCCCTATGCTCCTTTCGGGAATCCCTATGCTCCTTTCGAGAATCCCAATGCTCCTTTCGAGAATCCCAATGCTCCTTTCGGGAATCCCTATGCTCCTTTGGGGAATCCCTTCCGCAGGCATTGCAAGATTATGAAACATGCAAGTTTAACCAAAGCAGGTATGACTTCGCTGGTGAGTTTTCAAACCGCACCCTCTACGTTGAATAGTTTCTGAAATATTCGCCTTTGAAGATTTATTTCCCACGGTTTCGGCGCCTTATATCTCCGACACAACGCGTTTCCGGACCAATGTTTACTGAGCTTTCTTGTTTCTTCGTATGAGAATTTCCTCTCAAAGTTTGTCGGTTGAATTTTTAGACACCCAGTATATTCTTTTCTTTGTTTAAAAAAAATCCTCATTGGAAAGCGTTTGTAATGAAAGAACTTCTTTCACGAAAGCACTAAGATCTTTTTTTAATCTTGAGATTACCTTGATTTCGTAACATGTATAGTATTAGTGAGAACAACATAGAAATTATTTTAATAGTGTTGTATAAAATTCTCTGTAGGGGTGTAGCTACGGGCAATGGTGATATAATGTTTCTCCAGAGGGGCTTTCACAATCGTAGGTACATATCGGTAATTTTGTACCTCCTGGGGATATGTTTCGTCTGTGCCATCCTTAAAATCGTTACTGGGTACAGGAAAATTTTGGAGTAAAGTCCCCCCAAATGAGTACGTTACTTCAGAATGAATTAACATACCGAAAGTACTTTTTTCACTCCGACCTGTTTTTTTTAAATATAAATAGTATATGAATGTATAGATATATTTTAAGTTAAAAAATAATATGAAGTTGTGATTAATGATTGGTATAATATTGAGCAACACAGAAAAATACGAAACTAAGTTTTTCCATCGTTTTGAAACATTATGTATCTTTTGTCGAAAACCTGTTGGCAACGTTCTTGTTATCTGGAATGCCTTACTTACACGTAGATGTCTTTGAAAATTTTCTTTATAAAATCATCGAATCCTATGTTCTACGATTAATATTTGCTATATTACTGACACAATCCAATACTGATTTTTCCATAAGGGATGTTGTAAGTGATGAGACAATTTCACAGCTGTAATTTGACACAGGATTGTAGACAGATTTCATGTAGGAAGGAGATGGCCCACTCTGGGTCTTTAATTCTTCATTTATGAACACTCTTTATAAATAATAACAAATAGTAGCTTCGTTTATATAAGGATATATCAATGAAGGTTTAATATTTTTTTGAAACTACATTTTTAAACAGTATTTAACGATATATGCACAAGTGTTATTTGTAATGTTCGTAGCATTGGAGAACATTATATTAAAATTCATAAGATGTTCAAGTATTTGTAAAACAAGAAACAATAAAATACCTTAAATTACTTAAATATAATTACTAAGAAATAAATTCTTAATACTGTGGTCGCTACTGAACAAATAAATACTCTTTGTTTGAGAAATGATATGGATTTGAGAGCAGGTGGATATAGTGTCAATTCCCTTTAAAACAGAAATTTAATTTTATGCAACACTGCGTGTATCATTTTTATTAAAGTAAGAGATGACATACGACTTGTGATCCTCCTCTTTATAAACATTCAGACATGCCAAGTGGATACTTTTATAACTGAAAAATTTCGTTCATTTGGTGCTTCACATGTTACTAACACTAAAATGGGGCTCAAGCCACATGAGCTCCCGTCGGGAATTGAGACCGAAAAATACGACTAACATTTTTTTTTATTTCTCACACTTGGCAGATTAATATGATATAATGGTAACCAAAAAAGTTCTGTCGCTTTTTCACCCACTACCTTCGAACATCGATATGTCAGAAAAGATGTTTCTGGAAGATCAGAAATAGTCCCCATAAGCTTCGACGCCCTTCTGCCAATGTTCTGGAAGGTCATGGATTTCATCGAGTTAGAACTTGGTGGGCCATGAAGCGAAGAAAATATCAAGAGCATTTTGCACCTCTACTAGAGATTTGAACTGGCGTCCTCTAAGGTGATTGTGCAAGGAATGAAATACGACGGTGCAATGTTCGTGAAGTATGGCGGATGCAATAATGTTTCCCAACCAAGGCGTAGAATGTTGCCATGGGTCTTCCTAGCCACGTGGGGCTTAGTGTTGTCCTGTAACAGGAGGACTCCTTTGCGATTCAGAAGTGGTGGCTCCAGAGTTTTGAATTATTCTTGAACACGGCTAAACTGCTAAACTGCTGACTGTACACAGTTGCATTGGTCCTTTCAGCAGCTCGTACCAGTTTCCGATGCACGATGCCGCGAGCAGTCCACCAAACACACAGGAGGACCTTCTTCTGGTGCAATGCTGGTTTCGGCAATTTTGGAACCGGTTCATGGGGTGCTAACCAATTATGATGGAGCCGTGAAACTTCGTACAGGACCCATTTCTCATCACATGTCAACACCTTGTCCAGAATTGGCTCCTTTCTCAGGCGAGACAGCAAAGAAATACAGGGGTCTGCTCGCGCTGCCTTCTGGCCAGGAGTTAAATCCTGTGAGACCCATCAATCCAACTTGTAGTGTCTCCCAAGTGGATGTAGGTGCTGCCGAATGGTTTCTTCATTCACACTGAATTAAGTCCCATTTCCTCACATATTTGACCACTCTTTGCCTCAATTGCTGCCTTGAGATCTTCATTTTGTACATATGTTGGTTTTCCGGCATGTGGTGCGTCTTCGAGTGTTTCGTCACTGTCCTTAAAATGGTTAAACCATCGCTGCACTGTCGGCATACTCACGAAACTTTCACCAAAGGCCTGGCATATCTTCCGCCCTGCTGCAGCGGCGCTTCACTCCAGTTTGAACTTGTATAGCATACACACCCTTAATACCCTCTGATGGATTATCCAGTCTCTTTTTTAGTATTGGATGAACATTTTCAACATCTTGTCACAAAAAAAGTTTGACGTTGGTTATAGTTTGACAAAATTCGAAGAAATCGGCAACAGTAACAATCCGGTTATACACTGGCTTCGGTAAACTAGTATGTCTAGCTAGACATTTCAGCATCCCATCTATGCCATCCCAAAGACTTTTGTCGTGGCTTGTGGCAAAATAGTTCCACTCACAAATGAGTCCTAAATCACTCATGGAGGCATAAGTTGACAAAGTTTTCTTTATAGTTTTCATGTCGGGCTGCTGATCCATCTCTAAAGTAGATAACAGGTTTAATCTGAGGAATAACATCGTTAACGTACTTCAAAAGAAGGACTTGGAAAGCATAAAATGTAACTGTATGTAACTACATGCTCCTTTTTTGATTTTCTGGGCCTTACGAACGACATACTCGGTTGTTTGAAATGTTTCAACACTTTTGATATTAGTCCACGATTTTGGAACTAATAACAGAATCTAAATCCTTCCAGCAATGGCACTTGAAGTTTCAAATTTCTGGCACAATTCATTTATTACATCACCTCAGTCTTGACAATTATAAACATTTTCAGCGTGGGAATCTGGGAGTAGTCATTGGAAATTTGTAACTTTTGTGCAAAAAAGTGCCAAATTCCGCCCACAACTTACATTGTCATAATTTGTTTTTCTTGAACACACCAAAAATGCTCTCCTAATTTTTTATATGTTAAAGAGGAACATCAGAACTACTTATTTTGAAAATTTGAGGTTGATATTATGTGGACCTTTTTCAGAAATAATTGCCAAATTTTGACATTACTTTTACTTCTCTTTTCCTCTTTGATGGTAAAAATCATATGCTTAACCCCACTTGGGAAGTTCATTACTACAATGTTTTAAATGCTACAAACTCTAAGATTGTTGTAGTGAAAACCATTTTCAAATAGCTTCAATATCTTCAGAGATCTAGCGGTTTCAGTACATTAAGAAGGGCGGACCTAGCACCAAACCCTAAATTTTGAATGGCTCCAACACGAGTCTCCTTTGAGCTAGAGCCGTAAAATTTTACAAGTGCGTTATGTTTGGGTATCACATTTGTACAAAATTTGAAGAAAATCTAAAACATATCAGACACCTTGATTTGTTGATTTTATATGGAATGATTCTTTAAAAAAAAAAAACAATTCTTACTTTTTGTGGATTTCATTGCAATTTCTTCTAGAGGTATGTTGGATGAGTTGTATGATTGTAGGTTGTTTGTCTCTTCGAAAGAAAGATCAGTAAAAAAGTGAAAACTACTTCCATACATTTTCATCTAGTGTTGTTTATAACTGAAAATATCGAAGAGACAATTTCAAAAGTCCCATACATTAAAATCACTTTAATGAGATGCATGATTGTCATACGAGTTAATTATTTTTTTAAACTCAACTTCCACCTAGTAACAACAGTAACACTGTGTCTGCTATTTTCATTGGCTTCATAGGTACGGAATATTAGGCCAATTCTGAATACGCAAAACTTGAATCCCACAGTAAATGTATACACGACTCCAAAAGTGCAGTACTACCTGCAATTCCCCTTTCCTGCAATAGTAGGCAACCCAAATGACACAATCGCTGGGGTCGTTGAGAATTAGAAAGGCGTTGGACCAAACCTCAATTTCGTTACAAACATAGCAGTGTAACAAACTGCAAATAAGAGAATAAAATAAATTGTTTAAAATGGCGATTTTACTATCGTGAGGGCAATGGATGATATAAAAAGTTACAAAATGATCTTCCTTAAGCAGTTCAAACAAGACGAATGCTAAGAAATAGATATAAGAGGAAAGCAGTTTCTCTCCTTTTTCCAAAAAAGAAAAAAACTCATGAAAAAGAAAAAGGTTGCATAATGTAAAGGCTTAATTTAAAAGCCTAACAGAACAAAAATTAACATCCACACTAAACGGAAAGAGAGACAATCGCATAATAAGGATACTAGCGGCGTAGCAGATTTTCGGCTCTCCCACGCAAGATAAAGAGATGGAACCCTAGTTGTAAACTCAATTATACAATAATAATAATAATAATAATAATAATAATAATAATAATAATAATAATAATAATAATAATAATAATAATTGTTATTATATTATTATTATTATTATTATTATTATTATTATTATTATTATTATTATTATTATTATTATATTAAAAACTCTTTTCCTTTTCAAAATTTTCTGACTTTGCCTAAGCACGTGTTTGATATAGTGGTCACATGTGCACATTTTAACATGGAGCGATCCCAAAGGTTAAAAGGGATGGAAATATCTGAGAGAGAGGAACAAAAAAAATTCTTAACAAATTCTAATTCAAAGTTCGAAGCACTTTCTTTTAACAAGTGCTTATTTGTTTCTCTTTTTCGGAAACAGAAACGTTCTGGCGGCTAAGAAGTTATACTATATAATATTGCAAATTTGCAAGTGGAGCTATTTACATTATAATTTGTGGTGATAAAGAAATTGCCATTAAAAGACATTATTGTAAAAATTAGGTATTATTTGTTAATCCATCGCAAGTCTTAGGGGCTCCCTATACCTCGCCCCCGGAATATCGATATCGAAAATTTAGGATGTTGATATATCAATGTCGATATATTTGCGATATCGAATGTTGATATATGCCAATATCAATATCGACGATAACGATATACCTACATATCGCAGAGGCCTAGATCCGAGAAATGATGCAATAATAATAATAATAATAATAATAATAATAATAATAATAATAATAATAATAATAATAATAATAATAATAATGATAATAATACGAATATATAGAGGATTCTTGAAACATTCATTAAGTCATTTTCAAAATGAATACGAAACTTGGTGGACAAATAAAATACTTCCATTAGAACTGTAGATCTCCGAGACACATCTAGGAAAATATCGAGCATTTAACACATGCTTTGATTCAGCGTGGTTCTGTTGCAAATTCGGTAGTGATCATTGGACGAACTGATCCGAAATAAATTCTAATAAAACTAGTAGGTAATGTAGGTCGTATCTTCCATTCCTGACTACTAATCTAAACAGAACAGAAAGAAGGAAAGAAAGAACAAAATGAATGAGTGCTACTTTACTGCTAAATTTCTATCAGAAACATCCTATATTAAAAGTCCAAACTGAATCAAAATGAAAAGTTAGAAATTTTCGAAAGTAAAATTTGATGTTAATTATAGATGTAGCAGACCTTGCAAGTTTCAAATTTCAAATGTGAATAAAATACATTGAATTATAGAATGGGAACAAATTTTGTGTCAAACTAATGGAAATAATATATTGTTTTGAAATAACTAAGGCCTGGTTTTGAATGTCAAAACATACTTTTTTAAACACGTACAAGCCCAAACAAAAGCTTATTATCCAAACTAAACACCTGCAACTGTAAATTACAAATTTTGTTTAACATAAAATAGATATTTTCCGAAAAATGATATCTAATTAAATATTTAGGACATTTTTGTAATAAATCCATATTTTTAATATTTTTCCGTTATTTTATTCTAAATTTCACAATGAATTGTTCTTTTCTTTCAAAAAAAACTTAACACCGGTAAAGAATAGGCTACATCATGATCTGCTGATATACCACTTCATATGGCAAACAACCCTGAGCTCCTAAATGTTCTTATCATTACACGAACTTAAGTCCTCCAGATGAGTCAACGCTTCGAAAACGCTATCTATCTAAGAGCTATGATGAAAGATTAACACACATTAGGTCCGTATATGAAAACAAAGAAGAAATGGGTGAGGATTGATGCAACTAATGATTCCCTTAGTGTTAGAAAAGTGGAAAATGTTATAGTAGGTGTATTGAAAAATGATGAAATAATTTCCGAACAACAATTCTTGCTACCTCTAAAGAACTTTCAGTGACGAATCACGTGACAATTGCCAGACTGTCCAATGAATCTTTCCACATTTTATAGCCGAATGGCGAGAAATATAACAATGTTTTGTTTTTCTGGCTGATGGTGATTTTTATACGAGAAAAGCTAGCGCAGATCTTTCAGTATGCTACCCTAATATGATTTACGTAACATATATCGTCAATTGTGTGAAAAAAGCTGAACCCTTCATCGTAAAGTTGAAAAGTTAGGGTCAAATGTGGAAAATTGTTTTCGTAAAATCCCAACTAGAGTTCAACTTTTCAAACAAACAAATCCCGATCTTTCACTTCCTCCAACATCTGTAATTAAGCAGTTGGATACCTGGTTAAATGCAGTATTACTTTACGTGGAGAATTTTGAGGCACTTGCATCTGTAGTAAATAAACTAAACCCAGAGGATGCTTCATAAATTGAAATTGTTCAAAATTTAGTGAGTGACAGTTTATTGAAATGTGACTTGGCTTTCACATCTGTCGATTCGGGTTTCTTGACTCACTCTATACAGAAACTAGAAACTCCGGGAGATTTATTGAGTACTTCGGTTAAACAAGCACAATGCATTGACAGAAAGCTGAATGTTCTTTGTGCTTCGAAAGCTGAAGTCTTATGAAAATATTTAAGGATGTATTTGAGAAACCTATTGGCTATAAATCCTATGTAAAATATCTGATGTATTGGAAAGCCAAAACACAAGTGAATTTGATAATGTGAAAATTCGTAATATGCCCTTTTTCAAATATGGGAGATGTAGAACGTTCCTTTCCTCAATATAAGGCATTGTTCTATGACAATAGGCATGGCTTTGTGATAGCAAATTTAGAGAAGACGTTAGTTATTCACTGCAATGCCCGTGGAATTTCGACATCTGATGAATACGAGCTATTGGGGGGTACAAGTATTTGTTTTGCATGTGTTGGGTGTTTTTCATACTTCTTGTTATTTTTTGTTAAATATATTTTTTTAATTTTTAGCAAATAGTTTCTTTTTCATTTTTAGCACATAAAAATAAATATTTTTAATTTATTAGCACACAAAAATCAGGCCCTAGAATTAATCGAAGAGGAGAACATTTTTTTAGTCATCTCGGAAGATGTATCTGTTCCGAACATCCAGTGTCTATTTCATCTATTGCGGATATAACGTTATAATTCGCACAGTTGCAGCCATTATTTTATAAGAAAAAACGATATTACTGAAGAATCGAACAGATTTTCCATGTGGCAAATCTTTCACGATAACCACCACACTCCACCGATTTCTTTACCCAAGCTTTGCTAACAAATGATGTGGGGTTTCCTTCTGAGAACGATAACACGAAAAGTGCTGCAGATCAATTGTGTTTCGAATGTCCTGGTAATTTCCTTGCCTTTTATTAACCAACATTCGTAAATCGTCTGTATTATCATGCAAGTGTTTGCTTCCACATTCTCAAGGATTGCTCGCCTAGTATTAGAAGACGATTCTTCACTATCATTTTGTTAAAAAAAATGACTTGGGCGTGAAGAGGATTTGAACATAGCTTGGATAACTGTACTGCTTCCAAGTCCTCTACGTTACCCCTACACTATCATGCCACACGAAATTAAACCCTAAATACTACTAACTTCAGCTTTGGAAAAAACCTGCTTCTTCTTCTAAGGTTGTTTACACCAAGATGCACAACGACATTCATTTATTCGACGACCTAGAGACAAATTAGTGCCCACTAATAAGCGAAATAACATAGAATCCAGAAAAAATACGGAAATAATAACATATTATACTGTAATTTCACCGTGCAAGTTCAGAAGTAGGCGAATAATAATAATAATAATAATAATAATAATAATAATAATAATAATAATAATAATAATAATAATAATAATAATAATAATAGTAATATAGAAAGAAATATTCGGTAGAAGGACAGATTGCATTAAAACCTGTAAAATCGCCCCTAACATTAGGCAAAAGTTACAACGTAGTCGGAATTCGAGAAAAGTGTCCGGATCACCAGACCAAACCTCCAGCGTACGTCTCTAACACTAGCTAAATGTTAAAAGAAAGTTTTCTAAATGTTCTAAAGACATTTGTTTTGCCATCCAAGCATTTATATCCGGACTCATTTAAAAATGAAATGAAATCTTTAAATTTCGCATCTCATTTTTATTCCCTCTAGTATAAATAAAACGTACAATTAATGGAAGTCCGGATTGTAAAATAATTGGTGGAATGAGAATGTGGGAAGAAATGAGAAAACTCCGAGAAAACCTATGTCCGCGATTTTATCCACCATAAATTTACATGGTCTGGACGAACCAGGGTCGTCTAGCAATAGAGTTGAGTTCTATGAAGCTAACCCACACTCTCTCCTATCATTTATTTCAAGTTTTTTAAACATACTGTTTATTTTAGATTCAGATTGTACATGAAAAGACACACTACCAGATATGCTTTATTCCTCTACCTCTAATTCAAATACCAGTTTACTCTTAAAACTTTAAAAGTGTACATAATACATTAATAATAAAATTTGTTACGTAAATTTACAGTGAGGAACGGTTTTAGAAAATGCGACTTGGAAGGGAGGAAGTAAGGGGAAACTATGGTAATCACGTCAAATTATCGACACCAAAACATCGACCCAATAGCGTTGACGTACATTTCATCGATGGCACTTAACATCGACGATACATTTCATCGACAGCCAAATCAGCGACAACCAAATTGACGATTGCCAAATCATCGATAACAAAGTCATAGACAGCCGAATCTTCGCCATCCAAATCATAGACAACCAATTCATTGAGAGCCAAACCATCGACAGCAGTTAACATCGATGGTACATTTAATAGACAACCAAAACATGGACACCCAAATCGTCAACTGCAATTCATCGACGGCCAACTCATCGATAGCCAAATCATCGTCAACCAATTCATCGAGACCAAAAATATCAATTACCAAACCATCGACAACCAAATCATTGACTACCTAGTCACCGATAACCAAATAATCGACAGCTAATTATCGACAAACAAACCATTGTGCTGTATGGTACGAAAACATTAAACTTATTCAAAAGTGGTGAAAAACGACTACAAGCTTTGGAAATGTGTGTGTAGAGAAGAATTGAGAGAATTAGTTGAATCGAGCGGAAAACAAATACGAGGATGTTAGAAATTGTGTGCGAATAAAGAACAACTTTAGATATAGGAAAGAGAAAGAAAAACTGTTTGGGACTTTGGCTAAGAAGGAACTGTATTACATGGGACGTGCTAGATGGTATGGTGGCAAGAAAGAGATTGAGGTGGCGAAAAAGGTTACAATTGATAGATTGTACCAAAGCAGAAAAATCTCACATGAAAATGATGAGGTTAGCTGAAGACAGTTTAGAATTGAAGCCTATTAGTTGCAGCAAGTAGCCTGCCAATAACGACAGAACAACTGTGAGGATCATATCATTTTGATCAGCCATGGATTGATATCTGCCACATGTTTGTTTTCATTAGGCGCCAATAATATTGTGGAATTTATGGGCTTTACACTATTACATTTTTCCTCATTTTGTGCCGTGTAGTGACATTTTTCATACGCTAGAAGTAATTTTAGCTTTAGAATCGAGTATAAAGAGTAATACATAATAATTGTAATGTAAGTCACCCATCTTTCGGCTTCAAATAGGCCCGAAGAGCGGTTTCCAAAATTTAGTGTCTCAAGAGTTATTTGTTAAGTTACTCAAATGGTTGAGAACCTTCAAAGATATTACAAACAGTGTACAATAATATTCGCCTATAAAATATATATTGCAAACAATTTTGAGTTAAAACCCAAAAGATTCAAATAAATTAAAATAGCAGTTATAGATTATAGCAGTTAAACATTAAAATAAATATTTCATGACAAGACGAAAGAGAAACTAGAACTAAATAATGGTAATAATTATAAATTACTTCGGAAAATGTGTACGAATATACTTTAAGTAAAGGAAAACAATAGACATCTTTGTAACGAACTGTAACTAAATCTATGCCTATGACAATATTATCAGCGATGTCCTTAGTAATTGTGGGAACCAGTGGCGTATTTAGGGGGGCTTCCGGTCTCAAGCACCCCCGAAATCTTAGTTACTATAGTAAAGTATGAGAAATATCTTGCAGAATTTTCACATTTTCAGGCTACGAACTTCCAGAAGCCTCCTGTACACATTAAATTAGGACTTATGAACGTGTTCGTGAAAGGGTTGGAAAAGAAAGGACGAGAAAGGACGGCTAACCTAACCTAACCTAAGTATCTCTAGGAAAAGTTCCCAAAAATATCAGATGCTAAACTAAAAGAATATGTTGACCCCAGATACGTCAGATTCATTGAACCTCAGATACGACAATTAATGAAAGATGACATATTCGAATGAAAACTGACTGGGTGAGACGGAATTATTTTAAGAGTGTCTCAGAAAACTTTCTGGGAAATAACAAAAGTGCGAACTATGTGCAACTAGTGAGTAGATATCCCGGCGTATAGATGGCCGAGTCAGCAAAAAAATATCTTGTTTTCCTAGAAATCGATATCATTTCCTGGAATTGGGAGGCAAGTTTCGACAAGCCTTTGGTTGCTATGTTCATAGCCTTTTATGGGTAGTACAGAAGCGCGTGGGAAAATTTTGGTTTATTTGAACCTCCGTCACCCCCTACTCCTGGAAAGCCAAAGAGCATAAGCGATTTAACCTCTTGGACCTATTCCCACGAGATGATCAAATGATCAAAGCTTCCCACGAAATTGACTTAGTTGCTAAGGTAAATATTGTATTTCACAATTTTTTTTTAAAGACATGGGACAAGAAACCATATATGAGTCTCATAACGAAACACATACCTATACACTCCTCCCCCAGACCTCCTGCGAATGGATTCTAATAACGGTAGCTTCTCATAGCATATCATATTGTTTAAAACGTAGAATGTGAAATGTGTTATATGAATATTCACATGATGATGTCTGTTATGACAAGTAATTAAAATCACTTATGTAGAGAAATTAAAGATCAGATTATGCCAAATGAATTTGCTGCTAAGTCGTGACGAAAAATTGCAATATAATATATTCCCATAGCAGAAAAAACTACGTCAACGAAATTTAGAATTGAAATACAGTCCCATATAGATACCTGTGTACACAAAATGAAACATGACCTTCTCAAGTCTTGATGTGAAATATATTATCTTATGTATTGAAATCGTAACGAGATATGTTTTCGATTATGGTCGGCATATCGAACTTGTTGAAACATGTTTTTCTAAGACAAACACGTGTGTGTGTGTGTGTGTGTTGTGTGTGTGTGTGTGTGTGTGTACAGAGAACATTTGTGATTCAGAGTTAGAAGACTAAAGTGTGTGTCGATCCTCTTCCGCGTAAAAACTTTCACTTCATATTTGTAATAGTGAGTGTGTGTGTGTGTCTTTGTACGTGGTTGATCCGTTGGATGCCTAAAGCTGAGAATAAGTGTTACCATCAGACGATTTTATTAAAATAGGTAAGTAAAAAAATATATTATTAAAAATATTGCGGTCTATGATTATTCCTGAAAGAATCAAACAATATGTTAGGTTTTCATTTAACTATAAATGTACTTCAGACAATGTATTTACTTCGCGTTTCCGTGTTCGATAGAGAAAGCGAGTTTGTATGATACTGTACGTTGATTTCTGAGAAAAAGATAAGATGAAATTCTTGAATGTTTTCTGACGCACATTGCAATTAGATAGCAGTTGACGACATATATGTGAATGTCTGTTTTGCTTGTCTCTTTCTTTCTCTGTTTGTTAGCACATTGAACTACATCTTAAAATGGTTTAGTTTCAAGAGCAACAGATAAGATTCCACTGTCAAATGTTTTGATGATTCGTATTGCAACGAGATAACAAGACTGACCTAGTTAAAAACACATATCTATAAGTGAGCTTGTATGATGCTTCTAAGAAAATGATAAGATGGAATTCTTGAATGTTTTCTGGCTCGCATTGCAATTGACGCAAGAAGTGTCTGTAGACTTGGTGTTTTAATTTTGATAATATGATGTCTTTCTATGTCGGCTATGCTAATGTAGACGGTGGTGATGAGTTGAGTTGATTTTAGTTTAGTGTCCCTTTCAGCAGCGAGGCTATGAGACGTGGACCTACTGATTAACGTGGAATCCGAACCACTAAGTTTTACGTCTTACAGTTATGTTGGCTATGCTAATGCAGACGGTGATGATGAGTTGTTGAGTTGAGTTGATTTTAGTTTAGCGTCCCTTTCAGCAGCGAGGCTATATGAGACGTGGACCTACTGATTAACGTAGAATCCGAATCACATGAGCTCCCGCCGGGACGGTGGTGATGAGAAATGAATGAAATGTTGGAAAGGAAAGAGTTGGATTAAATTCACGTACACGGTGTTTGTCCACCACAAGTTCATTCTAAATATAACAAAATTTTGCTCAACTCGGAACCCATGCACAAAAGATGAACGCTATACCACTAAATCACCAAGGTCCTTTATCGCATCACAAGTGAACGCTTTACCATTGATTCACCGAGTCCCCTTAGATCAAAGTACAGTACTCATGTAATAATATTATCTAATATAAAGTTCACTTGTCGAGGGGCTCCCTGGGGGGTGATATTCATACACGTAAAATAATTTAAAATAAACAATATTAGTATCGATTCCATAGTTTTCGAAGGTGTTGTATTCAATAAAGACACTTTGAAAACAGTAACATGACATCTAAGGAGTAAAAAAAAGTGGTGACCTCCCGGGGGTGATATTCATACACGTAAAATAATTTAAAATAAACAATATTAGTATCGATTCCATAGTTTTCGAAGGTGTTGTATTCAATAAAGACACTTTGAAAACAGTAACATGACATCTAAGGGGTAAAAAGTGGTGAGCTCCAAGGGTGATATTCATATACGTAAAATAATTTAAAATAAACAATATTAGTATCGATTCCATAGTTTTCGAAGGTGTTGTATTCAATAAAGACACTTTGAAAACAGTAACATGACATCTAAGGGGTAAAAAGTGGTGACCTCCCGGGGGTGATATTCATACACGTAAAATAATATAAAATAAACAATATTAGTATCGATTCCATAGTTTTCGAAGGTGTTGTATTCAATAAAGACACTTTGAAAACAGTAACATGACACCTAAGGGGTAAAAAAAGCGGTGAGCTCCCGGGGGTGATATTCATACACGTAAAATAATTTAAAATAAACAATATTAGTATCGATTCCATAGTTTTCGAAGGTGTTGTATTCAATAAAGACACTTTGAAAACAGTAACATGACATCTAAGGGGTAAAAAGTGGTGAGCTCCCGGGGGTGATATTCATACACGTAAAATAATTTAAAATAAACAATATTAGTATCGATTCCATAGTTTTCGAAGGTGTTGTATTCAATAAAGACACTTTGAAAACAGTAACATGACATCTAAGGGGTAAAAAGTGGTGAGCTCCCGGGGGTGATATTCATACACGTAAAATAATTTAAAATAAACAATATTAGTATCGATTCCATAGTTTTCGAAGGTGTTGTATTCAATAAAGACACTTTGAAATCAGTAACGTGACATCTAAGAAGTAAAAAGTGGTGGGCTCCCGGGGGTAATATTCATATACGTAAAAAATTAAAATAAACAATATTAGTATCGATTCCATAGTTTTCGAAGGTGTTGTATTCAATAAAGACACTTTGAAAACAGTAACATGACATCTAAGGGGTAAAAAGTGGTGAGCTCCCTGGGGTGATATTCATACACGTAAAATAATTTAAAATAAAAAATATTAGTATCGATTCCATAGTTTTCGAAGGTGTTGTATTCAATAAAGACACTTTGAAATCAGTAACATGACATCTAAGAGGTAAAAAGTGGTGGGCTCCCAGGGGTGATATTCTTACACGTAAAATAATATAAAATAAACAATATTAGTATCGATTCCATAGTTTTCCTAGTGTTGATTCCATATCGTGACAGGATTCCAACCTGTGACTTCCCGTGCAAGAAAGATGAACGCTGTATCACGTAAGAAAAAAGAGATGAAATCTTTTAGTTTAAAATGTCTTCCCTCCCTTATTCACACGTTAAGGGGAGCATATGAATAAGACAAGTAAGACACATGTAGGAACGGTTTTCCGGGGAAAGTCAACGCTGTATCACGTAAGAAAAAGAGATGAAATCTTTTAGTTTAAAATGTCTTTCCTCCCTCATTCACACGTTAAGGGGAGCATATGAATAAGACAAGTAAGACATATGTAGGAACGGTTTTCCGGGGAAAGTCAATAACATCTTTTCGTTAAGTTGTAAAGAAGATTGAATTTGTGGTCGCTAAAATTAATGACAGTATAAAAGAAAGACGTATTGAGAGGAGGAGGAAATACGGATTTCGCGTTCACTAAAATTAACGATACAATTCTAAAACAGAATAAGTATAAAAGGCCGTGTAATCTACATATCTTCATTAGTCAATACATTTGAAAGAGACTGTGAGCATGCATTTGTTTCACTCCTCATCTCGTGGAATAGGAAGAAAAGTTAAAAATATTTAAAAGGTATGATGAGAGATTATTTCATTCATATCATAAAGTTCTGTCTTATATAGTATATATTTATATATCTAATATATATATTGATTTATAAGTAACAAAATTCATTTCTTTTTTATTTTAGGTTGCATACAAATAAAGATAAGTGTAATCCTTTTCCCTATTCCTGTTGATATTATTATTATTCCTTTTTAATTACTTATATATCACATTTTTACTTATTCGTATATTCTTTTAAACGCTTATATATCCTTTCAAAATATTTATATACAGATATATTCCATTTAAATAAGATTTATATATCCTATTACATATACTATTATATATCATATTCATATACTATTACATATACCATTTACATATATTGCATTAAGTATATACATCTGAGGAAGAAAAATGGCAAAAGAGAGTACGCAAGATTTACTGAAGGAAATTACGGTCTTCATTAATGACATTGAAGAAGAAGAAGAGGTAGTGGACGTAAATAACGAAACGCAAGTTCTTTTAAGTGAAATAAATGCCATAATCGGGATAGAAGAAGAAGAAGAAGAAGAAATGCAAGAAGAAGAAGAAGAAGAAGAAGAAGAAGAAATGCAAGAAGAAGAAGAAGAAGAAGAAGACGCAAAAGAAGAAATGGAAATAGATCATCATGAAAAAATGCAAGAAGAAGAAGACGTAGAAGAACAAATGAAAATAGAAGAAAGAATAGAAGAAGCAGCAGCAGCAACAGCATCAGCATCAGCAACAGAAGAAGAAGAAGAAGAAAGAGAAACTATTGAAATTCAAATTCCAGTAGAAAAAGAAGAATATGATGAAGAAGAACTATTACAAATATTGAACAGTACTAGCAATAGATCGATAACAGAAGAAGAAGAAGAGGAAGCATCAGGAAGTATTAAAGAAATTATAAAGTGGTTACAAGAAGGAACAGAAGAAGACGTCGAAGAAAGGAGAAATGAAGAAGAGGTGCTAAATCTCACGTTTTCCCAAATAATAGGAGAGGATTACAATAAGGAAGAGATGAAGATAGAAGAAGAAGATGATAAGTTTTACATGAATGAACTAGAAAATTGGATTAACAATTTGTTTCCCGATCCCAGAAAAGAAGAAGAAGAAGTAATATATCCCTCAATTATGGAAATATTAGCAGAGGCTAGTACAGAACACGAAGAAATGGAAGTCGATTTAGACGACATAGAAAAAAGAATGGACGAATTGCTAGCCGTATTTCAAGCACAACGAAATTCAAATATACAAGTAGGATTCGGAAATAACAACCGTAATGATGGACACAATAGATTTCATATAATAGAAGAACGAAGAAGACAACACAGAAGATACAATATGGAGGGTAGAATGCTACGATTTCGTCTAGCCCCCGTGCGTGCAGATGAAAACCCTTTTACGGCAATTGAAGCAAGTCTACGGGCACTAATAGATTATCTGCTACGTCATGTGGACCAGCATGATTACGTAGGAATAACAATTACAAATGAGAGAGAAGGACATCGCCCTTTTTGGTTATCGTTCAGAGAAGCAATAAATCTCTCAGCAGAAGTTCTATGGACAAGTTATGAGAAAGTACTGCAAAGTAATGCGGCTTTTCTTATAAATGAAGATTGCATCGTGAATTTTCATCATGTACGCATGCCTAGAGGACAAGATCCTTTGAAACAATATGTTATGAATCCTGAAGAATATGTAAAGGCAAAACGTGGTATTATTACAATTAAGAATAAAGACACAAGATGTTTAGCACACGCAATCGTAGTTGCCATAGGACTGAAAGAATACAAGGGAAGAAATCAAACTGAATACATTAGATATGTAAAAAATCAAAGTAAATATATCGTAGAAAAAAGCAGAAGAACTGTGTGAAGTTGCCGATGTAGATCTTAGTCATGGTGGTGGAATTCCTGAAATTCGTAAATTTCAGGAATATTTAAAGGATTATAAAATCACAGTGTATAGGGGATTTTCAGGAAGTGATGTTATTATTGAAGCACCACCAAGTGATAACGAGAGAACTGCTTTAAATTTACTCTTCATAAATAACCACTACAACGTCATTGAAAGCTTGACAGCATGTTTTAGCTGTAATTTTTATTGCGAAAACTGTCATAAGAAATATGAAAAAAAGCATGAACATTTGAAACATTGTACAGCTGTATGTTTTCGTTGTCATCAGAAGCCACCATGTGACTTTGAAGAAACCCATATTACATGCAATGATTGTAATCGAGAATTTTATGGCCAGTCATGCTATGACTATCACAAGTCAGCGCCGTATCAAAATGGAAAGCCTTTATGTTCCATTGTGAAATGTTGTGTCCAGTGTTTGAAAATTTATGTAGTGAAAGAAAAACGTTCTCACGTATGTGGAGAAACTTATTGCAACATTTGCTATGATATAGTACCATCCGATCATGAATGTTACATGAAAGTGAATGAAAGAAGAAAATCGAAAAAAGCCAATGAAAAAATCATCATGGAGAAGAAAGCTATGATTCTGTTTTATGATATTGAATGCACACAAGATACGAAAATAGAAGACGAGGACGCAAACATATATGAACACATACCTAATGTCTTGGTTAGTCAACATGTATGTTACCAATGTTATGAAGATAACAACATCAAGAATGATTGTGTCATTTGTGGAAAGCGAGAAAATATTTTTGACGGAGAAAATGTAATAGAAGATTTTCTAAAACATCTTCAACAACGTCGACCAAACATTAAATCAGTAACCTATGTTGCCCATAATTCAAAGGGATATGACGCACATTTCATCATTAAGACCATGGTTGAGAAGATGAATTGGACTCCAGAAGTAATCATGAATGGAGCAAAAATTCTCTCTCTTAAAATAGGAAACGTAACCTTCATCGATTCACTAAGCTTTCTTCCTATGCCCTTAAGTAAATTAAGTGGTGCATTTGGGCTTCAATCGTGCAAAGGATGTTTCCCACACTTCTTTAATCGACGTGAGAACCAAACCTATGAGGGGCCGCTTCCAGACATTAAATATTATGGAGCAGATACTATGAAAGTAGACGAAAGACGCAAGTTTCTCGAATGGTATACCGAACATCAAAACGACACCTTTAAAATGAAAGAAGAACTCATCAAGTATTGTGTACAGGATGTCGAAGTATTACGTCAAGCCTGTATTTCCTTTATGAATACATTTGAATCTGAAACTAATGTCAATCCCTTACTTGAATGTATTACAATTGCCAGTGCATGTAATTTAGTGTATCGTAGAAATTTCTTAAAGGAAAATGCAATTGGTATCATACCAAAGAACGGATATCGATGGAGAGATGTACAATCAATTGAAGCAGTACAATGGATAGCTTGGGAAGAAAAAACAAGAAACATCCAAATTACGAATGCTGCACGTAGTAAGGAGAAACGAATAGCATCAATGAAAGTAGATGGTGTATGGGCAGAACCCAATACAGGAAAGATACACGTGTGGGAGTATGAGGGATGCTGGACGCATGCCTGTATCAAGTGTTACCCTAACGACAGAGATAAATTCATATATAACAATGTTACAGATACCATGGAATTTCGATATGAAGCAACAAAGAAGAAAATCCAAAAATTAAAAGATTTTGGCTGTGAAGTGCATGAAATATGGGGTTGTGAATTTAAAAAACAATTGGCAGGAAATGAAGAGATGAAGAAGTATGTTAGTAATCATGAAAACACCATTAAATCCTCGTGACGCTTTTTATGGAGGACGTGTGAATGCCATACGTTTGTATCATAAAGCACAAGAATCTGAAGGAGAAACCATACAATACAAAGATGTTATTTCACTTTATCCATTTATCTCTAAGACTAAGAAGTTTCCAATTCGTCATCCTACTATCTACCTGCCTGGAGATTCAAATATTCCCAGCATTGAAGAAGTAGAAGGATTAGTTAAGCTCAGTATTTTACCTCCAAAACAACTGTTTCATCCTGTCCTCCCTTATAAATCAAATGATAGATTGATGTTTCCACTCTGCCGTACATGTTGTGATGAATTAAACCAAGCACCTTGTAATCACAACGATGAAGACCGAGTTCTACATGGAACATGGGTAGCAGTTGAAGTAAGAAAGGCATTAGAAAAAGGATACAAAATAATAGATATTCATGAAATATGGGCATATGACGTTGTTCAATATGATGAAAAAACAAAAAGTGGCGGCTTATTTGCAGAATACATAAACACCTTCCTGAAAGCAAAAACAGAAGCTAGTGGATGGCCATCATGGTGTGAAACAGATGAATTAAAGAAGTACATTCAGCAATTTTATGAAAAGGAAGGAATACGTCCAGATGAGAACAAAATTAAACATAATCCAGCACTTAGAAGTTTAGCTAAATTAATGCTAAATTCATTTTGGGGAAAATTTGGTTAACGTGAGAACATGGGTCATGTCAGCATTATTAATGAACCCAAGGAATTATATGAGAAATTAACATCTCATGATATAGATGTTCATCAAATATTTCCAGTAAATGATGACATGTTATATGTATATTGGCAATACACCGATGACGTTCTTGTTTCACTACCAACAGTAAATGTTGTCATAGCCGCATACACAACAGCACAAGCAAGATTAGAATTGTACAAATATTTAGATCAACTACAAGAAAGAGTATTATATTTTGATACTGATTCCGTCATTTATACGCAAAAACCTGGTGAAAGTACAATTCCAACTGGTGACTTTTTAGGCGATTTAACAAATGAAGTCCTCGAATATGGTAAAGAAGCCTATATTTCAGACTGTGTATCGGCGGGCCCGAAGAATTACAGCTTACGTATTTTTGATCCCAGTACGAAGAAGGAGTTTCAAGTATGCAAGATACGAGGCTTTTCATTAAACTATGAATCTTCAAAACACCTAAATTTTGATGTAATGAAGAAAATGATAGTAGATAGTGAAGAGGATGCGGAAGAAGAAGAAGAGGAAGAATCTCGTCCTACTGAAGTCAAAATTACCAATGAGAAAAAAATTTGCCGCAGGAAAGACCATACTATCGTCAGCATGCCCGAAACAAAAACTTATAAGATAAATTATATTAAACGACGTAGAATACCAAATTCATATGATACTCTTCCATATGGTTACACTACTTCCAACAAAAGAAGAAGAGAAATGTAATAAAGCCCTTTATAAATATACGTATGAAGAAAGAATGATCATAATCTTTAACATGGACACGACGTGGAAACATCCCTTTTCATGTATTGTTGCCGGACCAAGTGGATGTGGAAAAACTTCCTTTGTAATACGATTCCAGTCCAATTTATCACGTATGGTTAATACATCGTTTCGTCATATTTATTGGTACTATGCAGAATGGCAAAATGCATACAGAGAAATTTGGACAAAAGTACAATTTATTGAAGGATTACCTCGAACAAAAGACTTTTTACCTGAAACTGGACCATATCTTATTATTATTGATCGAATGTGTGAAGTGAACCGCAATATAGTTGATTTCTTTACAAAGGGTTCTCATCATAGAAATCTTAGTGTACTATTTATTACACAAAACATATTTCATCAGGGAAAAGGAAGCAGAGATATGAGCTTGAATTGTTCCTATCTCGTATTATTTAAAAATCCAAGAGATAAATCACAAATTAAACATTTGAGTTATCAACTAACTCCTGAGAATCCAAAATTTCTTCAAGAAAGTTTCAAGGACGCAACAAAGTTACCATATGGATATTTCTTTATTGATTTAAAACAGGATACGCCAGATGAACTTCGTTTTCAAACAAATATCTTTCCTGATGATATTTATCATTACGTTTATGTTCCATCGTAATGATATTTATCATTACGTTTATAATAAAATATTGATTATGCCATACTTGTAATAGGTTATTTTGAGAAACATTTGCAGGTGACATCTTTATGCTTGAATGATAACCTTCATTGTATGATTTCACAAGAAGAGGTAATACATTTAAATAATTATAAGTTTGATACTTTGTAAAATACTTCCACATTTTTTCTTTTAAAGTTCTGTTAAAACGTTCTACAATACTAGCTTTTATATCAGGATTTTTAGTTGTAATATGTTTTATTTTGTTGTCCACTAAGTACTTCTCTATTGTTTTATTAGTAAACTCACTTCCTTTATCTGTTCGGAATGTAATTGGTTTTCTGTCTTTGAACACAAGTTTCAATGCTTTCAAGACATCATTTGTACTTTTAGATTTTAATGGCACAGCCCATGCATATCGACTGAACACATCTATCATTGTAAGAATATAACGATATCCATCATTAAATTTATGAAGAGATTGAAGATCATTAATATCACTTTCCCACTCATCATCAATGTTATTCACTACATAGAAATCTCTTTTAAAACGACGACGTACAGGTTTGTGTAACGTATATGTTGTTTGTTGCAGTAACCATCTTCTTATACAATGTATAGGAATTTTCTTCTTTGTAGTTATCCACAATTTTTTAACAGTTGAAAACGAGGCAGGATGTGAAGAGTTGTAGTAAATCTTGCTTAACTGTTTGTTTACGGTTTCCACCTTGACCATACTGGACGTTTACAGGCACGTTTCCTTTTCCTTATAGGAGATATTACTTTTTCCTTTTCTTCTTCTTCTGCTTCTTCGTCGTCTTCTGGAAACAATTTCAGAGGTATTTTTTCCCTTGACGATGATGCTGTTGGTGATGCTTTAGTTCGTCGTAAAATATATGACAAACGTTTTGGATTTCCAATAAGTTGTTGAGGTGTGTTATTAGAAGATAAATAATTACAAAATTTCTCCCATCCCGGTGGATTTGTGTGTTTACGGGGTCGCGACACATCAGAAATTAAATCTACAATGTGAGATCCTTCTAGTTTATCAGTTTATCACCTCTGATGTAAACCGTTCCTTTATTATCCCACATGATATTATCATCATGTTTCATTCTATGTAGTAGTAATTCAGCTCTTTTACGAAACATTTTGGGTATAGATAATAATATTTCTTCTTCTACTTCAGGCTTCTCTGATTTAGTTGACGTAATTGAAAGTGTCACAGGTTCTTCTTGTTTTCGTATTAAATGTAAATATTTTTGAAGAATATTATTATACTGATTCCACTTTTCTTCATCACTAAGCGATGATAACTGTAAAATCTCTTGCATTTCTTGATCCAAATTAGATTCACGTTTCTCCAGGGCTGATGATGATGATGATGATGGTGTTTGTATACGATTCAGAACTTCAGTTGGAACTAAAATCATCTTCTTTGCGTGTTCCATTGTACTAACGGAATAGTAAACTTTATAATGCACCAGTTAAAATAGGAGCTAATAATGCCGGTAGGAATCCACCCTGCTGCTGCACTAATAAATGCTTCTTCTTCTTTTGGATGGAGTTTCCTTCTTCACAAGATATCGAAGCGTCCTCTTGTATCGCTTTAATCTTGCTTTCTGTGTCTTTGTAAGAGGTACATTCCCTTTTAATGCATTATAACAACATTCACAAATACTTCGAATCACTGAAGAGTCTGCATTGGCCAGTATAGCTTTACGTAATTTAGGATTTTTACTTTGCTCAACGTACGAAGAAGATCTCCGTGTTTTACTCTTGGAGACATATTGTCAGAATGAAGAAACACAGTTTAAAACAAACATTATAAACCCATCTTCTTCTTCTATTTCGATGGAACATAAACGTAATGATAAATATCATCAGGAAAGATATTTGTTTGAAAACGAAGTTCATCTGGCGTATCCTGTTTTAAATTAATAAAGAAATATCCATATGGTAACTTTGTTGCGTCCTTGAAACTTTCTTGAAGAAATTTTGGATTCTCAGGAGTTAGTTGATAACTCAAATGTTTAATTTGTGATTTATCTCTTGGATTTTTAAATAATAAAATAAAGATTATAATAATAAAATAAAGAAGAAGAAGAAGAATCCAAATTTCTCAAAACATCTTAAGATTGGTGATACAGTACGAATTAGTAAAACTAAACGTACATTTGATAAAGGATATATGCAAAATTGGACTTGGGAAATATTTAAAGTGAAGAAGATAATACCAAGAGATCCACCTGTTTATGAAATTGAAGATTTAAACAAGGAACCACTGGATGGATTGTTTTACAAAGAGGAATTACAACCTGTGACGTTATCAAAGACATTTTACATAGATAAAATCATACGTACAAGAAGAAAAGGCAGCAGAAAAGAATATCTTGTTCATTGGAAAGGATATCCTTCTTCTTTCGATTCCTGGATACCTGCATCATCCGTAAAGAAGATCGAGAAGTACAATGGAACCTGATGGATATTTTTACGTTACGTTTCCCATAATAGTTCTATGGAATATTTTCCTGACAACACCTTAACATCATACACTACAAAACTTCATCAAAGAATGGAATTCCATGAAAAGTGGGAAATGGCTATTGTTGAAATTCATTATCCTCACTCAATATTAAATATTAATGACGAAAATAATAAAATTTTTTACAAACCTGCAAAAAGTGATGAATGGAAATTTATAACTATTCCTGTACGTTATTACACTGACATATCAGAATTGATAAAGATAATAAATACGTACAACAGATTCACAAATTTACATATTTCTTATACTCGTGAGAGTAATACCTGTTTTATACGATGTCTTCATAAAGACATAGATGTAGACGTTGCATTATCACCAAGTGTTAGTGCGATGTTGGGGTTTGATCCAAGCGTTGATTTAAAGGATATGCAACAAGGCCAAAGCATTCCAAATTTACGTTTAGGACTTCCATCTACAATGTATGTGTATTGTGATATAATTCAATCTGTATTTGTTGGAGATACAGTAGCACCATTATTACGTATCATAAATATGAATCCTGTGAATCATACATTTGGAAGTAGTGTTATAGAAATTTTTAATCCGCCACATTATGTGCCTATAGAGAAGATGCATTTTGAACACATCAAAATAGATATAAGAGATAGTACAGGCTCTCCGCTGGCATTCACTTTCGGAACTGTATGCGTTAAACTACATTTTCGACCAGTGCGTCAACATCGACAAATATGAATAATCCATATTTACAATATTATCAAAAACAAGCTCTTTCTGGAACTGGAAACGTTTATGTTGGCTCCCCTTATCAAGTTGGACATGGTATTGGAAGTTTCCTTGGAGGATTATTTCGTTCTGTCATGCCACTAGTAAAACAAGGAGCTAAAACAGTAGGAAAGAAATTATTAAAATCTGGAGCAAACGTTATTACTGATGTCATCATCGACAATCAACCTATTAACGACTCCTTTCATCAACGAATGGGTGATGCGAGATCCGTCTTGCAAGATAAAGCCAAAAATAAACTGAAATCTATGCTAGGATCTGGATATCAACGAAGGAAAAGAAGAATTACACATCATTCCATCTTTAACCCTTCATCATTACACATCATCAAGCGCAAGAAGAAGAAGAAGGGCAAGAGGAAACGTACACAGAAAACAAAGAAAAATCAGTCTTATAAGAACAGGAAGTTATCACACGATATCTTTGATTAAATCATCACCATTATGGCTTTCTTACATCATCAATCCTGCGAGTGTGTAAAAAGTGAACTAGATATTTTTTCTACAAAACCAACGCAAACCAGTATATTGGATAATCATGTTGTTACATACAAACCAATCAGTTCACTAGCTGATAATGCTCCTATAGAGTTTGTCATCCCAGGAACAAGTGATGAACACATAGATCTACAACATACTCTTCTTTACATCGAAGCTCAAATCGTTAAGCCTGATGGATCAGCATTTGGTGAAAGTGATAAAGCTGTGGCTCCTATTAATGACTTTTTAAATTCTATGTTCAGTGAAGTGGAAGTGTATTTAAATAACAAACTGATTTCATTTCCATCTCATAATCATCCATATCGATCATACATTGAAAAACTGTTAAATTATGATGATTCTGCTAAAAATACTCATCTTCAATGTGCATTCTGGTTTCAAGATACTGCTGGACATATGGATGCAACATCTAGTGGTAATAGAGGATTTCAACAACGTTATGAATTAACAAAAAAAAAGTGCAAAATTCGACATGCTTGGACATCTTCATTGTGATATTTTTAATCAAGATAAATTTCTAATCCAAGGAGTAGAATTACGTCTCAAGTTAATTCCTGCAAAGCCAAACTTTTGTCTCATCGCTAGTGATGCGTCTGTTGAGGCTATAGTGAATATTTTAGACGCTGCTTTACATATTGAAAAGATTAATGTTAGTCCTACAATAAAACTAGCACATAACAAGCTTCTACGATCAACAACAGCCAAATATCCTCTCACAAGAGTGCAAATGAAGTCATTCGTCATTCCAAAGGATCTTCAATCAAAAACAATTGATAATTTATTTATGGGAGTATTACCAACTCGAGTGATTGTGGCGTTTACACAAAATGAAGCCTATACAGGAACAATAACTTCAAATCCATTTCATTTCAAGCATTTTGACATCAATTTCTTCTCTCTATACATTGATGGAAAACCTTTACCTTCAAAACCATTACAACCAAATTTCGAAAACAACCTCTATGTTTCCTCATATCATACCTTATTCTGTGGATCAGGCATTCACTTTTCCAATCATGGCAACAATATTCCTCGCCTTGACTTTCCTGAAGGATACACCATCTTTGTTTTCGACATTACTCAAGATGGAGCGCTGTGCAGCATTGGAACTAGTGTTGTAAATAGAAAAAAAACCGTTCGTATTTTTTCAGAAATGTACGTTTTTTTAGAAAAAAAACATCGCCTCTCGTTTTTTTTCTAAATTTCGTTTTTTTTCAAATAGTCATTTGTAATGCATCTTACGTCTATTTAAGTATTAAATATTTGTATGTAGGTATAATCACCGTAAAATGCAACATAAATTAAATGCTAGATACTGATACGCTACAAATATTTTACAATTTACATGAATACCATATCTATTAACAATTCGGGTTTCAGCAGTTTTCATCAATATCAACTAAGAAATAAAAGTAGAAATGAAATTTTGTTTTTTCGTGAAAGCAGTCCTTTAATAAATACGAAAATAATGTCACGAATAGCAGTGGTGCCCACCCCCCCTCAGGTCCATGACGCACCCCCCTGAATTGTCTATCCGTAGGTGTTCTTCCATGAAAAAAAAAATTTGATTAATTTTTACACCCCCTCAAACATATTTATATAGATTTAGCCCCCCCCAAATATTTCAATGACGCAGTTTGCGTCATAGTCCCCCCTTGTGGGCACCCCTGCGAACAGTATAAAATTCAAATAACTTGTCTAAAGATAAAAACTAATACAAGTACTAATTTGCCTCAACCATATATGCAACACGTGCATTTGTGTGGAGCGGCAAGTTTGGATGGTCCGGCAAAATCTGTTATAAGTATATTATTTAAATTAAATATTTCTTGTTGGAAACAGACTTCATGATGATGGTAGTTACATTTACTAAACTGACCTGCTATTTGAATACTACATTCATAAATTATGTTTAGGTTGCATTAGTTTAAGGCTACATGGACAATGCTAAAGCAAATGGTCGAATAAATCCGAGCACAAATTGCTTGATTGTTGCCAAATGCAAGAATTCAATTCTCGAATAGTAGTGAATATCTGTTCCATTTAGTAAGTTATCACAGTTTTGATATGACAACTAGTCGTGTTTTTGTCAGAAACAAGTTCCTTATCATTGAAGATAGAAACAAGTTCTTTAAAAAATGTTAACAGATATAAAAGAGAAATCAAGAAATAAAGATAAAAGAGCTAGTTGCACTGGAATTGCAAACTGATACATTGAGATTGAAGCTCGATAGTGAATTCTATAAAAAGGATTACCATCTTTCTTCTGCAGGTGTGTTTGCTTTATCTTTCACTAACATAATAGATTAATATTTAAAGAAAAAAAAACAGACACACGGGGATTGCATTTTTAGTAAGTATTTAAGCCTTTCTGAGTGCAACTGCACTTACCCTCCCCTTCTTGCTGGAGTAGCATAATTAAAATCATGACTTTTAAGATTTATTCTTTCTATAGAAGGGGGAGGCGGCAAATTATGCCATTGCACGGGGCGACAAATTGCCTAGGGCCAGCCCTGATGATATGTATATACAAGACATGAATATAGGATGACACAATTTGAAGTAATGCAGGGTGTTTCAAAATTAATATTAGGGTTTTGAAACTTTGTAGTATCTATTACAATTAACTTACAATTATAAATATTATATCAAATGAAAGAGCAACTCAAACAGTTAGGGTTTTGAAACTTTGTAGTATGTATTACAATTAACTTACAATTATAAATATTATATCAAATCAAAGAGCAACTCAAACAGTTTTGTACTCACGCATGTACGTGCATTGTTTCTTCTGCCTGCCGTTAGAAAGAGCAAGCAGCAAAGATGTAGACTAGAGAGCAGAAAGTTTTTTTTTGTGCTTTAATAAAGACTGAATCTGTACAGTGCAACGGTCTGTGTGAAGAATATTAAGGAGACGCTTGCAACTACGTCCTTATCGTTTGCAATTGCTACAGGTCTAAAGCCTACAGACTACGGTTTAAGTGCCAATTTCGCAAGTGAAATATTGCTGCATAACAATGAAGAATTTCTGGATCGTGTCGTCTTCAGTGATAAATCGACATTTCACCTAAGAGCTAATGTGAACACTGATAATGTTTGTATCTGGCCGTCAGCAAATACTCAGGAGATGGTACACTTGAAACGAGACTCCCCTAAATTGAATGTGTTTTGTGCCATATGGCGGAAAATTTATGGGCCTTTCTCGCCTATCGACTAGATGTGTGCCGTGTGACGAATGAATCTCACATTGAACAATTGTAGCAAAGACTGTTTGAGGTGCCCTTTTACTTGACGCATTGCTTATATTTGTACGTAAAATGTAATAAGTACTGTACTACGAAGACTTAAAACCCCAAAATTCATTTTGAAACATCCTGCATTTCTCACCAACAGTGTTGGAACTAAGATGTAAAAAGGAGAGAAAATTTTCCTTATAAAGTTATTGTTTACAACAACGATATTATTATTAGTCGAGACTATAACTACAACAAAAACACGAATTAGTAGTCAAAAAATGTAAGCAAATGTATACTCGGTGGCCCAGGTGGCCAAAGTGGCACACACGGGTGTGTCATTTGTTTAATCCACTCCTGTGTGGACACTAATAAAGATATCGGGATATTATTCTTTCAAAATATGGTTAAACTATAGTTTATCATATTAATTTTTTTCTTCTGGTGTCCAATTTCCTTCTCAAATTTCACCCCAGTCAAAAATTCGAGAATTTTCTGATTTCATATTTCCTTTACTTCTTTTTTCCTTGTAGCTTCCTTCGTAGTAGAAAGGCCTCCTTAAGACTTGCTAGGTAGATACCTCGGATGGATACCTAACTGTTGACATCAATTAGACGGGCCTGCGCGCAGTGATGCTAATTAGGGAAATTAAATTTTCCTAAAATTTGGGCAAAAAATTAGAAATTTTTGTTTATAAATCCGTACCTATACGTCCGAGTGCAAGTCAACTTACGCGAATCGAACATTTGTCCTTACGTAACAAACGCAAGTACAGATCGTTACAATGGGGTAATTAGGGAACGCACGAAAAATTCATATTTAAGTTCTAACCCTTGATTTTCTAGTTTTTCCCTACTTTTCTGTTTACCGTAATATATTTTTGGTAATTAGAAGTTTTGTTCCTTAAATATCGTCATAATACTTGTAGGATATATTAGTGGTGTAGCAATGTTTAATTTAAGATAGTTTACGTCTGTCTGGTAGCAGTGTTACCAGCTACAGAAAATTTTAATTCCAGATTTTAGGAGCAAATTCTGGAAAAAAATCCCTTTTTATTTCTATTATTTCCTTCTTGTTGGCTACATTCGAACAAATGTAACAATGTCTAACAGCCTCATCCTTAGCCTACACAGCGTACCATAAAAAGTTTCACTAGAATAATTAGGGAAAGTACAGTTGAGGTTTATAATAAACCATGTTCTGTAAATGGTAAGAAAATGGTGAATTTCTGAAATAGAATGAGATTTTTTTTTAATTTCTTGCTTACTTTGTTATATATCGCCATGATACTTGTAGGATATATTCTTGGAGTACTAAGGTTTATTTTCAGATAGTTTTCGTCTGTCTGATGGCAGTATTTCCAGCCAAAACAATTAATTCCCGCTATTAGGTGAAAAATTCGGAAAATTTCCCTTTTCCCCTCTATTATTACCCTCTTACTGGCTACATTGAAACAAACGTACCACTACCTGAAAGCTTCCTTATTGCCCTACAGAACGCACCATAAAAAGTTTCAATAGGACAATTAGAGAAGCTGTAGCCCCGGCATATTTGATTTTTGCTTGTGAGGCGTAAAAAGTGTCAAAATTTCATGTGTATGACAGAATTTTTTCTTTCCCTCTTTGGATGGAAGCAAGCGACTTCAGGATTTCACTGTACCTTGTCAATACACCAAAGATTCTTTAAGGTGATTTGAACCCATATAGCAGGAGTGGTACTAGATACAAAAAAAAAAATTAAAATTCGGTTAGGGATATTTTTGTAAATTTTCACCCCTACATTTCCCTCAATAATTTCCCACCCATTGGCAACACTGTAATGCAACTTACACCAAAAAATAGTCACATCCATTTTCTAAAAAACAAGGCCTTAACATACCAATCGAATGAATGGTTTTTGAGCAATAAGTCACTAACTGGAAATGTAGGAAAACGCCAAAAATGACCTCGGGCCGAAAGGAGTAATCACACAATTTTTGCTAGTATATAGGTACAAAGAAACAAAAGATTTGTAAGTTACGAGGGCTTCGACTCAAGTTCTGTTGATTATTTCAATAATCTGCAACGTAAATCAATAAATAATAGTTGCCAGAAAAAAAACAGACATTTGAAAAAAAACATGAAAAAGAACGATGTTTTTTATTGAAAAAAAACTTCACAGAAAAAAAACCGTTTTTTTACAACACTAATTGGAACCTTACACGTCACGGCTGTGATCGTCTGGAAGTTCATTTTACGAAGCCTCTACCAGCACCTATCTCCTGCATTGTGTATGGAGAATTCCAATCTCTCTTAGAAGTGGATCATCAGAGGAACATCATCATGGATTTTTAAAGGTACATTATTTAAATATCATATCATATATGTACATGTCTGCATTTTTATACATGATGTCCTCTACACTAGATTTATTGAATGCTTTGCAAACAAATTCTTTATTTCACAATCATTTCGTTGGCGTATATGCAGCCAATGAATTACCAGCACATGTTCCACTACCTGCAGCTATCATCGTAAATACAGATCCCTCGAACAAACTTGGCACACACTGGATTCCCGTATATATTCATACTGACGGACGTGCCCACTACTTCGATACATTTGGATTTCCTCCATATGTAATGCAACATATTCAATTTCTACGTAGAAATTCCACTTCTTATACATTTAATAATAAACAAATTCAAAGTGTGAAATCGTCCCTATGTGGGCATTATTCATATCTTTTCCTATGCTTCAAAGCTAAAGGAAAGTCCTTAAATGAATTTCATTACACTTTCTCATCAACTCCAGAAAAAAATGATCGTCGCTTGCTGTATTTACTTTTACAGGTAATCATGTCTTCATTCTTCTTCTTCGTTTGTTTTGATTACTTTCTTTTCATATTAATGCAGGTAGTCATTTCTTCTTCTTCTTTATTATAATGTGTTTGTATGTATTATTATTTGTTGTTTTATTTGTTCATGATTATAGATAAAATAAATTTTAAGTTTGTTTTTCAATTTTTTTCATTTCAGAGAGTAAAAGATCGTCATCGTGTGTATGGACATCATCTTCATTGTACAGATTGACTTCTATCTACGTTTCATCACCATCATCAACAGCAGTAGTATCATTAATTGAACTGTGTATAGTCATCATCAGTGAACAATATATGGCAGTTGTGAAGTTATCATCACATGAACAATAAAAACAAAATCTAACGTTCTTTTAAAATGTACTATACTTACCTTCGTTTTAATTGTGTAAATAGTTTCATCAGCAATAAACACTTTGTATTATTTTTTCTCTTTGAAAACAAATGTTTTGTTTCTTATTTTCTCCGTTCCCTAATAAATAAATATGTTTTATGATCAGTTATGTAATTAAATACACATCATAAAACATATTTTTAAGTCATTGAATTAAAGTATTTCATAGTGATTTTAAAAAAAAAGATTCTAAAATTGATTTTTAATTTAATGATGTAATCATATATCTACATAATAATAATGAATTCAAATACTTAATCAGTTATTCTTTCGTAAATTAAATCAAGTATTTGAATTCAATATTATTATTATTATGATAGGACTTTTGTTTTTAAAATTTTAATATTAATTATTTTAGTTCCTTTTTTAAAAAATTAAAAAAAAGTCCTATCATACTTAAGACAATGTATAATAATAACAATAATAATAATTTCAAATACTAATTTTTATTTTAACATTCATTTCAAGAATTATAATTCATTATTATTATTATTATTATTATACGTATCACTTATAATATACGAGGAAAAAATATGTTAGGATTTTTTTATAAAAAACTTTAAAATCCTATCATATTGAGGTGTATGAAACTAACACAAAACACACACACAAATAAAACATTTCACTTTTCACTATATATATTTTTATTACATTTGATATTACGTTGTTTAGTATACATGAAAAAAACAAATCAATTTTCTTCTTCTTCTTTATGAACAGTCGTTCACTTCATTGATACCCTCCGAAGATTGAGTATCGGTTTCCCCCCACCATGGCTGTGTCGATACACTATCAAATAAATCAGCCATAATTGAATCTATGAGTTTTTGTTTGCAAAATACTTTCATTTCCAATTTTAATCGTTCACCATCAATGTTCACATCACTGTTCTTATCAAGAGAGACACTTGGAAAACTAATGTTCATACCAATAATAATACTCTGTTCATCTACACAGGTATGGATTCCGGCAAGTCCTCTGCATGTAAGACACTGCGATTGTACATGATTACGAATAGTATCTGTACACAAGTCAAAATATTCACGTAGCACAACACTACAAACTTTACTGTTTTTCACAGCATGTTCAATACACGGTAATATTTCCAAGAAATAAAGCCAATCACTTGAAGTTAAGTACACAGTGTTTCGAGGAGCATGAATTGTTCCTTTCTTCTCTAACATCACTAATTTTTCACCCATTAGTTTTCGCACCACCAGTTCGTTTTTTCGACCAAGAGATTTTATAAATGTAATTTCCACTTGAGAATTTAAATAGTCCGTAACAAATGGGGTTAAATGTACAAGTTTTTCCCACTCTGCCAAATTTAACTCCACTCCAAACACAAGTCCTTTGCCAACACGAATCACTGGTTCAAATGTATCACTATCCAGTCCAATACAAATTAATTTGGTTTTCATTGAATTAAGTCCATATTCAACATTTAACAAGTACTCTTTCTTGGTATCCATAGTTGACGCACAAGCACTCAAAGACATGTTACTCCAGTTGCTGGTCAGCACAGAATAACGACACTATGCATGCAGATGACTGCGCATGCATGAAGAGGAGGGGCGGCGAAGAGGAAAATTCATGTTTCATCTTGTTTGTACATGCTACCATACACTTACGATGAGCAAACCAGTTCAGTAAATTCAAGATCGTGCATGTTACGTCCAGATACATTAATCTTCATTCCTTTATATATTAAACAGACATTCCCACTTTGTAAATACGTTAATAATGCACCATTATCTGCTTCCAATTTTTCAGTACAACGTCCAGGTAAAATCACTTTTTCACCTCCTTCAAATGTCACACATGCCTTCCTACCATATACCGTTGTAATTATCTCACAGTTTACAATACGAAATGGTACTCCAATCTCCAAATCTCGCATTTTTGTAAAGGGTACCATTGATGGCTTATTAAGCTTATCTAATAAACTCATTGACGATGACATCTTTAAAATTTTTGACGTTTCTTCCTTTGCAACAGCTGCTAACAGAATGATCTACACAAGCACATACGTTCCGCTTACGCTCTTCGCAAGAGGGGTGGGGGGTTTGGGGATTCAAATTATTAGCCAATAAACGACAAGAACACGAAAAGGCATGTTTTATCTTGGTTTCTACATCTAGTAGGCGTCCAAGACTATGAGCATAGCAACAGCAAACCAACATTTTCCCACGGGCTTCTGTGGTAACCGTAAAAGGCTAAAGAGGAGTAGGGGGTGACGGAGGTTCAAATAAACCAAAATTTTCCCACGCGCTTCTGTACTACCCATAAAAGGCTATGAACATAGCAACCAAAGGCTTGTCGAAACTTGCCTCCCAATTCCAGGAAATGATATCGATTTCTAGGAAAACAAGATAATTTTTTGCTGACTCGGCCATCTATACGCCGGGATATCTACCTAGTGGAGGAGTTGTTGTCAAACCTGCACACTATGGGATGCAACATGTCATTGATGGTGCATTTTTTATAAAGTCACCTGTCTTTCTTTCCCGAAAACCTAGGAGTTGTGTCTGATGAGCATGGTGAGACGTTTCACCAATCCATTCAGACGTTATAGCAGCGGTACAAAGAAAAATCTGGTGTGTGAATGGTCGAAGATTTCTGCTGAAACTCGGCACATGATACACTCCCTCATCACACAAGAGGCAAGCTTCATAAGAGTTTCTTTTAATTTGAGAGCCAATGTATAAACGCAGTGATTTCAGCCGCGGATTTGCCTCACTTACATATGGAAACTGTAGTTTTCATTGTTAGGCGCATAGGAGTTTTTCGCAATTTAACATACAAAATGTCGCATTTGTTTTTACAAATCTCGCATTTTGTAGCATTTTGGGCTATAAAATTGCGCATTTTGTTTTCCAAGTTAATTAGTATACAAGATTAAACTAATATACGTACTTCATCAACTTGCGAAAAACCGCTTGGCCCTATTCATTGTCAGTCTAATATGAATGGAAATGCTACGAAATACAAAGATATACATTTTCGTTTATATTTCTGAGATCCTGATGTGCCACGTATATATTTTTTCAACATCTCGTTTTTACATCAAATTCACAATATTTATTTAAAAGTCATACATTAAAATAAACCCTTTTAATTTTTATTTACAAATGTCTCATCAACTAGAACTGGTACAGCATATCTCACTTCAGATTCGTAATCAGAAGGTCAAAAACTATAGAGAACGCCTACGTTCATTCAGGAAAGAGAAGAAAGTGAAAATTTGTAGGGCAGTGTTATTGATAATTTACTGTCCATTTCGAACGTTTCTGAATGAAAAGTGCGTACATATCATACAGTACATACGTAGATAGTATTTACTTGCAAAAAGAAAGCAAAGCTTGGCTTAGTAGTAGAGTAATAATTTCTGATGTGTCAAGTCCTCGTTTGATCCCACGTCATACCGTATGAGTATTACACTGAATGAAAACCGTGTAAACATTTTCGTTCAGTTTTTCCTTTTCTTCTCATTTTATACAGCGTGCATCATTACCATTTATTTTCTTATGTGTATCATTCTATTACAAAATAAATTAGGACCTACGAATACAATCTATACTCGCTGAATGTAGAATAGGAAGTTTAGAATAATTGATTGAGGATTATCTTTCTTTCAGTAAAATAAGGTTCATTAATTGAAAGAGCTATTTTCTAGCCTGCATATGTAGAGAAAGAGCGAGTCTTTATGTTTCAGATTTCTTTCTTTTGGTTCCCTACGCGTTTCTTCATTGTTTTACTACGCGAACACGGAGTTCAATCATGTCCCACCATGAGGCGCTACTTTATATTGCATGCTTATGCAGAGATTTTAAGTTACAATTTGTTCCGGTAGATGGTTCTTGATGATCCACCAATGAAACAATTCCTCTAAATTCTTTGGACTTTCTACCGTTTTCATTCAAATTTCTTTATTGTCTATATTTTATCGGTAGCTACGTTGTTCGCCGTTTTGACGATTACATCAATGTTTCTCTGTGTCACACACTTTTCTTTTACAATATCAGTTACGTATTTCACTACACCGAAGTATTCCCTAAAAATAGTAAATCTAATTATCATAGAATAAATTTGACAAATTAAAACAACATATCAAGCAAAGAGATAAATTCTCATGGAACTTCCTAAAAAAATATTTGACATCAAATGTCAGTATTTTAAAGCGTAATAGATATGACGATGTCATTCATTTCGTGATGAAATGACTTTTAAGTATGATGGAACCACTGTTTTCTTTTTAAAGGGAATAGAGGTAACGTCTTCCTAGCTTTCGAAAATGAAATGTTTGTTTTACGTCCTACGATTATACCGGCTAGGCTAAAGGAGACGGTGATGTTGAAAGATAAATGAAATGATGGGATGAAGAAAGTAGGAGGAAACGGAAGGATCCCGAGAAAACCCACGCATACGGTGTCTATCAACCACAAAGTCCACTTGGCGCGAGGTGGGATCGAACCAAGGACACCATGAAACAGAGGTGAACGCTCTATCACTGAGCCACCACGGCCCCCTCCTAGCTTTCGAGTAATTACAGATTTAGAAAGTGCAGTGAAACTTTAAAAAATTTTTGCGGATAGATATAAAACTGGATCATGTGTATTTCTAATGGTCGTGTAGTAAAACAGGAAAGAAAGGAAATTATTACTTTCAAATATATTTCAATGGAAAAAAGTAAAGGAAAGATTACGAACGTTTGAAGTGAAGATTCCATTCCATGAACGGAAATACCAAATATAGCACAATTTTAAAACTATGGACAATAGTATTATTCAATCTCCGCAAGCTTTTAAAGATTATAGAGCAGTGTATGATACAAATACATCATTCAATGTCCATTTAAGTTGTATAGTTGATCAACCTTGTAGAAATCTTGTATTCACAGACAGAATCTCCAAAGGATTCAATAACCCTAACGCTATTCAAAAGTTACGTTGATACCAAGTTCCAATACGGAAGTATTATGTGGCTTGTACAAGTACATTCAAACATGAATAGTACTAATTATTTTTTAAAAAGGTACATTTTTAAAATATTGAATATACACTGTACAGGGAAGTATCACTTTGTTTATAGCTAAATTTCAATATACTAAACTCAGGAAAAATGTGAACCAATTTTCTTTAAATATGCTATTTCATAATTACATGGATTGCATTGTTGAACTTATTGAATTTAGAATTCATGTTCGAATGTAATTTTTATGTGAACATTACTTTTTTTATTGTGATTCTTTATGATCCATGAACTAGTACGCAAATTGTCATTCTATGCACAATTGTCCAGGCATGCACCAGGAAAAGTTGTTGAATGTCTTAGGGAATCACGTAAAGAAAGGAAAGAGAACGATTTTATTTCGGGTTTAAGGACCGGTGACAAATATTACTATAGTTGAGTTTGAGTTTAAAGTTCCTTTTCAGCAGCGAGTCTATATGAGACGTGGACCTAAGAGAAGTAGTACTGCGATATTAAAACTTGAGCACTTCATCAAGATGTACAAAGCACATAGACGTCTAGAGCCAGTCCGCTCATGCCACATAGGCTACTCTTCTCCTTTGCCACGCCCAGGTCCTACCACTCTGCACTGGGTTAAAAAAAACTCATTTCTGACATAGGCTACACAATAAAAGTACAAAGTTATTAATAGTAGGGCTATAAAGGATTTTGTAGGGAACGAATTCTTTAAATATCTATATATGAGTGCTGTAGTAGACTCAATCTGAACGGGTCAAACTATACATGACAACGCAGAAAAAATAAATAACACATTTATAGGTGTTGAAGTTGTGGATATAAATCCAAGCAGAAATATTTCCGCAAACTAACATAGTTTCAACCACTTTTCCTTGTTCACTTTTCTATGAGTTATTACGAGAAGGAGAAAGATTTTCAGAAATTTGAAAGGAAAAAGGAAATGCTTTCTATACCTCGGACATACACATATAAAAACCCTTTTACCACAAAATGGCTACTGTGTCATTAATCATATAACATTCATATACACTGTATCAAACCAGAGTATATGGATGTTACGCAAGTAACAGCATTATATCCAGAAATTTAAGTAACACATTTGCAGGTGTTAAGCTTATTTTTTCTTCATTGCCACACATACTTAGATCCGTGTAGATTGAATATAAACCAGAACACACATATATATCATGCGAATTCGCTTTCTGCAAAATAATTTATACTATTAGCGACTTTCTACTTTAATTAGGTACATGTCACAAATAAATTTGTTTCCTAGCCCAGTGCAGAGTGTTGGAATTCGGGAAGAATAAGGCAAGCGAGTAGCATATATAGTCAATGCGGCATGTGCGGGCGGGATCACTTTGGGGCCAATTTGTCCCGTATCTATTGGGAAAGTGCATATAAGTTGGGTTATTAATACCGTAGGAATACTTCTCTTTTGGAAGATTACTCAGTAATTCGGTGAAGGATTACAATGGGAACAAAGGTTAAAAAAAGTCAGTCAAATTTTTAAAAATGGAAACGTTTTGATCTTTTAAAGTGATTCTCTAAGAACTATTATTAGCCTGGTGCATGCCCAAAAGATTGCGCACACAATTATAATAGCTGCGCAAACCGATTGCCCTTAAAAGACTATGTGCCATTCCATTATATGCAATTATATAATCACGAAATTCACTAGTACAGCCATAAAAAATATTTCTTGGGATAGAAGTTAAATTCATGAACGGAGATTCACATTATAAGAACTTTCCTTTACTGATATTAATACGCATGTTTACGATGACACTATAACAATAATCATTGGTTGTTATTGTTGAAAGGACTCATCGCTAAGCAACATAAGTTGATAGGTTGGCTATACTTTACTGTTATTTCAGCGCTGGAAGTCACTGGAATTTCGAAACACTTTCCGGATAGCCAACCTAGCTGCTGATATGTTCTTTAGCCACTACGGTAAGTGACAAGCAAAGACTGCGGCCGAAATAATCTACAGCTTTTAACAGTTGGTAAGTCGCACGGTTGGACTGTTAAGTATAAAACCTATCAGGACAGAGTGTAGCAGAAAGGGTGTGCTATTTTAGTTACAATGGACCGAGATGCATCAAACTTTTGTGGTTGAAACGTGTTTCAAGGATGGCAATAGTGTGATTAGAGACGAAGCGCAAGTTTCGACAGCACTTAGGCCTACTGACGACATTCATGATTCCTGGATTACAGAGACAGGCGTTTCGTTCGTCGACTTCGTCAGTGCATCACAAAGAATGATGGTTATCTCACAGATGTAATTTTAAAAAATTGAACACTATTTCTCGATATCATCGGTTAGCAAAAGCATGAGGGAAAAACTTCACTGAGGAATTTTTACTGAGGAATCAATAATGTGACATTGTATACTTTTAACCGAGAGCCTATGATCCTTTTAACAATATCAACGTATGACTATTGTTATAAATAATGATTGTTTAGTTGTAATAATGACACTATAACAATAATCATTGGTTGTTATTGTTGAAAGGACTCATCGCTAAGCAACATAAGTTGATAGGTTGGCTATACGTTACTGTTATTTCAGCGCTGGAAGACACTGGAATTTCAAAACACTTTGCGGATAGCCAACCTAGCAGCTTATACGTTCTTTAGCCACTACGGTATTAAGTGACAAGCAAAGATTGCGGTCGAAATAATCTACCACTTTTAACAGTTGGTAAGTCACACGGTTGGACTGTTAAGTATAAAACCTATCAGGATAGAGTGTAGCAGAAAGGGTGTGCTATTTTAGTTACAATGGACCGAGACGCATCACACTTTTGTGGTTGAAACGTGTTTCAAGGATGGCAATCGTGTGATTAGAGACGAAGCGCAAGTTTCGACAGCACTTAAACATTCTGAGACATGGAAGAGTACAAGAACTGCACATTATTCGGAGATAGGTAGGTTCAGTTTGTGCTGCAACAAATGCCACGAATAACAAGCCACTGAAAATAGAGATGACTATGTGGACACCAGAAAACATTGAGAGGGTACGAAATGCTATTACCAGGAATTCTAGTTGTTCAGTAAACAAACATGCTGCAATTTTGCACTAGTCAGAAGTTTCCCCTGCATTCGCCACAGCGATTTATCATCTGTACAAAATGAAGGTACAAAACGCAATGTTTCGGTTTTCAGGATAATTGGACCATACTTTTCTTCAGGATCATTACGAAAACACACAGTCACTGTCACTTCGGTACGTCACTGAGGCCTACTGACGACATTCATGATTCCTGGATTACAGAGACATGCGTATCGTTCGTCGACTTCGTCAGTGCATCACAAAGGATGATGGTTATCTCACAAATGTAATTTTCAAAAATTGGAAAGCCTTTAAGGAAAACAAAATATGAGTGGTTATTTTCTATAAAATAGCATTGACTAATGTTTTCAATTACCAGTCTCGTTCTTACATTCCCTATGTAGTTTTACTCTAGAACTTCTAATAAAATGGTATATTGTTCTGCTGAAGCCTGTTTTTCAAATGTGATCTTCATATTATGATTGTATGGTTAATTAAACTCAGCAAAACAAAATATGAGTTTGGTTATTTTGCTATAAAATAGCATTGACTCAATGATCAATTACCAGTCTTGTTCTTACATTCAGTATGTAGTATTACTGTAGGACTTCTAATAAAATGGTATATTGTTCTGCTGAACCCTGTGTTTCAAATGTGATCTTCACATTATAATTGTATCATTAATTGGACCCACCTTATCTCCATCGGGAAAAAAATAGCTAGAATTCTTCAAACCTTAATAATAGTGTTGATTTTATATCAATATACTATAAAATTAAAAGCCAGAGGGCCTGATTATTGTTGTCGATGTTTCAACCGTTGTGTGGTAAGGGCAACCTTACCATACAAAGTAAGAAGAATTGGTTATTTATACTAATAGTGATTTAGTTCTTGCGGAATGTGAGAATTGTATTAGTATTGAATCTCAGATCATCTGAGCGTAGGCTATTAGTTTAACGCCACCGGGAACTAAAAATTGACACAGTAACAGCCCCCAAATATAGACTCCTAAATATGGAAATTCTACCGATAGCGACAGCTATTAAATATACTAGTGAACAATTTTATACTTTTCTTCGTTTAAATATAAAATTGCGAAATTTTTTATCCACCTTGATGAAGAATTGTTGAAGTCATGCCAAGCCGAATAAATTAATGCCCATCATAAAATTATCTCGAGAATTATTTTATGGGACATTAATTGAATTCTAGTAGTAGTTCTAGTGATACTTTAGTAATTCTAGTGATTCTAGTAGTACTTTTAGTGATTAATTTTGTGCCATATGCCTGCAAACCATATATATCAAATCATTCTACTTCTTACTGAAATGCGTGTTCATTGTGTAGATTTTTCTATCTATCTATTCTAGATATTAGGCGAGAGACATCCCTGTCGAACACCCCTGCTACAGAAAACCAGTTAGTGTCTAGGAATATATTCCATCTCAGTACCACATTTCAATAAATTAAATCCCCATATTAAACAGATTTTCATATCCAGACTCCTATGAAAACATTTACGATCACTCCAACGTCAAACATTTGATGGATTTAACGGCTTCTGTTTTAACGAATTCAGCAACTGGTATTAATTGCAAAGATATTGTGGTCCAATTATGCGAATAGCACAAACAATTACATGCAGTCCTCTCCGAAAACTGGAGGAAAACATTTTGTATCGAATGTCTCAAAGCAAATCATGAGACTGCACTGACTTATGAAAACGTGTATTTTACCCCTTTTAAAATACCTTATGTATAACTGGGTTCTGATCCTTTGTTCCCCAAATAAGTTTTAAGTAAACTGTAAAGCTTGTGTATATAGCCCACTTACAAAATCGTGTTTCTTTGCCCTTTTTTTAAAAAAAAATACCTGATACGTGTAATTGACTTATGTTCCATTGTTAACCAAATGAATTTTGAATAAACTGTAAAGCTTGTGTAGGTCCAACATAAAGTATAATAATCAAAAAAGTTTTCTAAGGCATCGGATATAGAACGTAAGTCGCCATTAAAGGTTACTTCGAGTTTTATTGAAGTACCACGGATTTTTGTACCTCTTCCTGGAAGTTTTTTCTGTATGTGACTTACACTAAGGATTCCAAGACGAGCCGATCCAGTATTTATGTAAGTTAAATTATTTGCAAATATACACTTGTCGAATATATAATGTAAAATGATCTTTGTGTTGGTGCTGGCTCCCACATTAGACTGTTAGTCATCGAACAATAATAGATTGATTGCTTTTTTATATAACATATTTTTTCAGCGAACAGCGAACAACGGCCATGAAGAACTAACAACCAATTGTTGTGTGTTTTACTGATTCAACTGATACTGTATAATTTATGTAAATGTCTTTTGAATTTACCCGTTTGAGACACCTTCCTAACCTCTCTCACGATCTTTTACCACACTTCCGGTGACGTCTGGAACTCGCTACTTGGCTCACTTGTAATTGTTGGTGAGGCCCTGGCCCCGTCGTTAAATAGGGTCGAAGATTTCCGCTTGAGGAGTGTCAGTTGGAGTTGGAGTTGGTAGTTGGCAGTTAGCCAGTGGATAAGATTCTGATCCACAAGAGTGTACTTCGATAACAGTCCGAGACTAGCAGACGACAAGGTCTCTTGAGAGTGCAAGGAGCCAAGTCTGTATGAGAAAGGTTTCACCCAATTGCGAATGCTCCTACGGTGCGTGTTCCTTCTTTGGTGAAAGTGTCTAGGATTACGTTTATTCCAAACTGGTCCTCATTTTCAGGTCAGATCCAAACGGCCCTGAGAAAGCTCAGATACAATACATTATTCAGGGGAGACATCGACACAGCGAGAAAGCAAACTTACCAAAGTAATGATGTAAACGGTAGTCAACGACTATCTAAATTAACGCTGCAAATTTCTGCCGTCTCCGACAATGATAGAAATGAAACTGGAAATAGGTCACGAAATAGGCGAAATAACGGCAGACGTAATTTTACAACGAATCATGTAACCTTCAGTTACAGTTGAGGTGGTATCAAAATTTGATTTCCGGTCCGAATAATGTTTAACCATACTGTGTTGAACAATGTTGTGTGCTATCATGTTTTACTGTATAATTTTCAGTTTACATACTAAATCCGTTTTCTTTTTATTCAAATACAATTAATTCAGAACTGTTAGAATAATTAAAATAAATAATTTTTAAATAATTTTTAATTATGTATTATTTTTGTTTAAAGATTATTTTTTAAACAATCTTAATTTCTCACGTGCACTTCACTCAATCCTGCTCCTATCCTCAACTTGTTCAAACTAAGGCGCCCTCACCTGGCTTCCAGGTTTTGTAAACCTGGCTGCCACGTGGAGCCTCGTGATTTATTGAGGGTAGTCGCAGGATCGAGCCGAATGTTCGTGAGATCCCATCTGCTTTATTTTCAACAGAAGGTAAATGTGAAATAACATAGCTATTTAACGTAAATACAAAATGAGCTATAGGTAGCAAATAGTAGACTCTACATATTTTTCTTTGAAAACACAATATTACAGCCATGTTGTCTGAGCAGATATTTACCTTACGAGGATAAGCACAAAGGGCTGCAAAAGCAGCTGCCAAACATTCAGTTACAAAGAAAAGTAATTGTGTCATTTCAGTCTATTGAAAAACAACAGAGTGTTGGTGTATATCTACAATCGCAATCGAGGTAAGTGTTGGATAAGCATGATAAGTCAATTCAGGCTGAAAAGAATCCCAAATAGGTTGAGATTAAGATGTGACATTAAGCAGAGCAGTACAAACGAAATGTATCAGTTTTTTATGCAAAATGGCAAAAGCCAAAGGGTATGTCATATTGATCACTGGAGTGCTCCATACTATGTATCCCGCCAGGAAGTGACGAGCTCGTTTGGAATGGAACAAGAGAGGTATTGGACAAGAACATATGATGTTCAGGTAACGGTCGTCAACACAGAGCGTATTCTCATCAAACTCCACCCACATACCTAGATACAATAACCTACGGGTAGGATATAGCACCGATCTGTCAATGTGTATAGCCCATGTAAAACAAGAAAGGATTTCTAAGGCCTGAGTGTGCGAGTCCTGGTCTCCAAAGAGAAGAATATCATCATAATATACAAGAAAGCGCACTAAATGTCCTATATGACGAGTTAATTCAAGAGTTACGAAACGTTGCATGATTAAAGGGATCAATGCCCAGCCCATTGTGGCTGACATAGCAATGTCCTTAACCGTGGACAGAGTTACATGAGACTAGAGATGCAAAAAAGCCAGCTTTTTTGAATCGATGGTTTTTTGCACAGAAAAAGCCAGCTTTTTTGGGAAAAAACGAAATTTTTGGAAATTTTTGCTTTTTTAATTTTCATGATTTTTCTATTTGAATTGCTTTCTTATAGTATGCTCTAAAGTTAAATAAGATTTTATGACATAAATACCATATTTCGCTCTGGAATTCAACCATCATTACGGACGGAGCACATGTTTTATAAATTAAAGAAAACATACAGTACGTAGTATTTGAGGGCAATTGAAGAGGATATTTAACTTTATTTTAACTTCTAAGTTATCGAATTTTTTTCTTCTCTACGTCATTTCTTTTTAGTAATCCGTGTTTCATTTCTTAAGAGATTAGCAGACGTACAATAGCTTCTAGCACATAAGTTAGCAATGATTTAGCAATAATCTTCCGGATGCAACCTTGAATACAGTTTTATGGAAATAATCAGTAGCGGATTCAGAAAAGTATTTTGGGAGGTGTTTCTCTGCTTAATGTTTGTTTTTTTCTAAAATTTCCTAATTTTTATTTGGGAGGAACTTGAAGTTTATGAGTATAGGCAAAACTAATATTCCGTTTTGTTTGTATTCAGCAATAATCTTCCGGATACAACCTTGATGACCATTTTATACTGATAATCAGTGGCGGATTTAGAAAAGAATTTTAGGAGAGTTTTTCTATATTAATGTTTAGTTTTTCTAAAAATACGTAATTTTTATTTGAAAAGAGCTTGAAGTTTATGAGTAAAGGCATAACAAATATTTCGATTGTTTTAGAAATTCCATAATTTCGGGATACAGGCTTCAATCTGTAAGACACCCTTACCCTAACCCCTTCGCAAATCCGTCACTGCTGGTAATCTGTAATAACAACGATTTAAAAACGATAAAGAAAGTCGGCCAGGATTCACAGTACACGAACTATCTCTACAATCACAGATGGAACTAAGAAAAGCTTTTGTCAAAATACTCGAATTCGGGGTTGAATCCCGGACTTCCCGATAGAAATGCAAAAACTAGCAACTCACTCATGGTTGTTGTGCAGTTGTGCTTACCTTAAATATATTCTCTCTTTATGACGGATGGAATAAGAAGGTTCAATGCCGCGTTCAAAAAAGCTCTCCACTGACTTCTATCCTTAGCCAACTGGATCCAGTTTTTACTTTGTGTTCCTATTTCTGCAAGATCGATCTTAATATTGTCCTCCCATCTGCCCCTAGGTTTTCCTAATGGACGTTTTCCGATTGGATTTCCAGTTAAAACTTTGAAACCGTTCCTACCTCCTTCCATTCTGGCTGTATGACCTGCCCACCTGAGCCTCCTAGACTTGATGACCGTAACGATGTTTAGTAAACCGTATAAATTATGCAGTTCTTCGTTATGAAGTTTCCCCATTCCCGTTCCTCTTGTGTCCCAATATTCATCTCAGGATTTTATTTTCAAATACTTTGTCTGCGACCTTCCCTCATCGCAGGCGACTATTTTCACAACCATACAGAACAACAGGCATGATTATCGTTTTATATATTTTAAGCTTTAAATTGCTCCACAGAATTCGCGACGACAAACTATTTTGAACTGAATAAAAATACGAATTTCCTTATTTTAGTCGACATTTAATTTCTTTGTGGATATGATTTTGGTATGGTAATATTGATCCTAGATATTTGAAAGTATCCACTTTGTCGAAAGTATTATTTTATATTGTAACGCATCCACAATTTGCCGTATTACGATCCCGGTGAACTTCCATTTATTTAGTTTTCTCTGCATTTACTTCTAAACCAAGTCACTGCAAGCGTTTAATAAGGCCTATGCATTTCTTTCTATTGTTCTCCTATCATCCCCTATTAAATTTGCATCATCAGCATACACCATAACCTGGTGAATATCATTCAGCTCTAGGGCCTGGTTGGTATCTTTAATTTTTCTTATAGCGTACTCCGAAACAATGCTGAATAATAATGGCGATTACGCATCTCCTTGTTTCAGACCATTCTCGACGTTGAAGCTCATGGACAAGAATTTTTTACTCGAACTTTTCTCTGGGATTCATTTAAACACATTTTAATTAATCTAACTAGCTTTTTCGGTATTCCGAATTCTGTACGCATGTTTACGATAAAAGCATTTATGCAACAAAAATCAGCCTGTATTAGGTAGCCATTAAAGGGGAATGCATCTAACGAAGCCAGGACAGGAATGCAGCAAGACCCCGCGAGGAATTGCATTCTTAGGGGGAAGGCGCGTCCGTAATGGGGTGTGTGCCCATAGATATGGATAGTGCAATGACCTATATCGCATGAAAATAACGCACTTGCATAAGTTAGAGCACTTACCATTGTTTCACACTAGTAACTCTATACTTGTATAAATAAAATACACGTTCCCCACATTGTGCAGAAACACTCTGCTGGTAGAAATTAAGTTACACAATTGTCTTTTAAATTCAGTCATTTTAACGTAGTATAGCAGTTGTCATGATTTGACCACTTGTAATCCTACAGTTGTAAACATACAGTATAACACTGGTTTCCTATACCTTTCAGAAATTCGCAGCCAGTGGAACTTAATATTTCACACAGACTTTTTTTTATACGGACACACTTCTTTTAATAGTAAAATTAATATGTTCATGACAGTCTATTCTCTGTCTCCACCCGGTTTCATATAGTTTTATGACCTACGTATGCATATATACATATATATATATACGAGGGCTAGTCAAGAAAGACTTGGACTGATTTTTTTTCTAGGCAATTTATTATTACTCAGCAACAGGCACATGATCCTTTTCAAAGTAGTCCCCGCCCATTTGAATGCACTTTTTCATTCGAGTCTTCCAGTCCTCAAACACGTGTCGCAGGCCATTCTTTGAGAGGTCCTTCAAAACCGCCTCCGATGCCTTCAGAACCTCGGAATTATCGGAGAAGCGACGTCCACGCAGTCTGGATTTTAGAGCAGGGAATAGAAAAAAGTCGCACGGTGCGGTAGGCGTCTCCACCATCCTCAAACCTTTGCAACAGCTCCCTGCAAGCCTCCACTCGAACGGCCTTCTGCTCTGGTGTCAGGAGTCGCGGAATTCATCGCGCACACACTCGGCTCATGTGGAGGTGGTGATGCAAAATTTTGAAGGCACTGCCATGAGATATGCGTAGTGCGGCTGCCAGATCGTCGATACTGATGCGGTGATCTTCTCTAACAATGACTGCTGCCGTGTTAATGTTCACCTCAGTAACAGCTGACGCTGATACACCTGGTCCACCAGCTTTCGTGATTGTCATTCGGCCCTCTTTAAACTCTTTGAACCACCAGAACACGGTACTCCGTGGCAGAGCGTCATCTTTGTAGGCTGCTCTCAACATTCCTAGAGTTTCTGTTGCACTTTTCCCCAGGCGATAGCAGAACCGTATAGATGCAAATTGTTCATCTCGTAATGACTCCATTTCTTCTACAGGCGACTTCTAGAGGCGGCGCAGAACATCACCTGCAATAAAAAGTCGTGGTTACCAAACATGCAATGATTCCTTAACAACATTTTATATATATGCACAGCAAGACCCACCCTACCTGTATGCCAAACTATGAAGCTCCAGCGTTAACAGAACTGCCGGGAAAAAAATCAGTCCAAGTCTTTCTTGACTTGCCCTCGTATATATATATATATATATATATATAGAGAGAGAGAGAGAGAGAGAGAGAGAGAGAGCAAGAGAGAGAGAGAGAGAGAGACGTACGTATGCTTATATAAATTTCCATCGGTAATAGGGAGAAAACAGAAAGATATTATACACGTATGGTTCAAGCGAAAGGAATAAAAGAATGATTTAGGATTTAGGATTTAGATTCCTGGGCTCTCGGCATCTTATGACCATTTAGCCCGTCACGTTTGAGGGATGGACTCCCTCGGCGAGCACACTATCCGGAGAAAGGTAAGGAAGAGAGGATTGGGGAAGCAAATACGCGGCATGGGACCTATAAGTTAGGTACCACCCAGGCATTTGCCTGGTGTGAACGGTAAAAACCCAGGAAAACCTCATTCAAGGTGGCTGGCCGGAAAATGCTGTTACACTTTTTCGACCAAGTGCACCCACCGGGAATCCAACCGGGACCGCTCGCATCGAGAATGAAAGAATGAATAACTATTAGTGTAATATATGCATCAAAAAAATTTGCTTCCAATTCTGTACAGATAGTTTTACGTTGAGACCAAACGAAAAAGTTGAGAAGGAACAGTACGGATTCAGGAGAATTAAGGGCACAAGAGGTGCATATCAATATTACGGGTGATCAGTGAAAGGAAAGTTTGTAGAAAAAGGGAAAGAGATGTATGTTCCTTTATGGGTCTAGACAATGCTTTCTTGATCGCTTGATCTGAGAGTTGTTGAGAATTGCAAAGAAGGTTATTTTGAAATGGAAAAATCTAAAACTGTAAAAATGTTTATATAGGGAAGGTGAAACACCCGTTGCAACAGCGCTTTCTCTCTTTTAGGGTTGGCTCCACTGTGTTGCATTATGAAATGTTTGAACACAAAAGGAAAGAGGTCTCTCATGATCAACGGAAGTCGAAATGTGTTGTTGGCGTAGCGGGTAAAACTTTGTTTTTTGTAGAGGTAAGTGATTTTTTAAAACTTCTATCTTTGCTTATTACACCTTACACATATCTTAAAACAGTTAGTAACATGTGGTACTCAGTTTCACAATTGAAGTATAATTACATTATATTTCTGTTCCCGTATCAGCTGCTATTTGGTGGCGAGGAAAGCTTTTATATGCAAACATGTCGATGGGATAATTTGTAACTCCTGTTGCAATATGCCCCATGGAATGGAAAAAAATATGTTTTGTCGGTTAAGCAGGTTTATATGCACAATTATTGTTGGCTAAAAACAAAGATGATGATGATTATTATTATTATTATTATTATTATTATTATTATTATTATTATTATTATTATTATTATAAGACAACAAGAATATTATTATTATTGGATGCAGTGTCATGTAGTAGTTATTTCACGTCATCTCAAGTTAGAATTTCAGACTGCAGATCAAAGTGAACTTCATGGATCACATGTAACATCTGAACAAGATACTGCACAATCCTTCAGATGATCAAATGCTAAGACAAAGTGGTCTTCAAGACAAACCTAACTTCTCTCCTGAACACGTACGGTCCCATCCAAAAGCTGGACCTCGAAAACTGACAACTCAAGAAAAAAAACGGAAGTGCTGTTCTCACAGACACTCCAGAAAAAGTGCTACCGAAATGTAAAGAAGTGTCTTAGAAAGATGGAAAGGTAAAGTCAGTAGCTAAGAAGAATTTAATCTCAAGTCCTTCCACAGAAGATTGTATCTGTTTAGTTTGTGAAGAACCGCACGAAGAACAAGATGTAGAAGATTGGGTACAGTGTTTGCGTTTGAGAAGTGATCTCATTGGTCTTGTGCCGAGAGAAATCCGTACTACATCTGTATAGATTGTAAAGACATTGACTGCCACAGTGAAAGTGAGAGAAGCGATGTCGAAAATTCTGTAGATTTGACAGAATTGACTCCCACAGTGATATTGAGTTATACGATGTTGAAATTGTAGATTTGAAAGCATTAAGTTTCTGAACCAAGTCTAGTTGTTGCAACTTACCCCAGATGATATTGCAATTTACCCCATGGGTGGGGGCAAGTGTCAACTGTCGGACTTAGTTCAAAAAGTTGACGCTATCAAATCTAACGTTCGATGTTTTGCACTTCTATTTTTTCGTACGTAGCTAATGCATGCACCTTTTAGTCCTCTCAATATAGTTTCTGTATCTATAACAGGTTTCGAGTAAAAAAAAAATCAGACCTCAACAGAGTTGCAGCTAGCCCCACCTTCCCCTATAAACCAGCAAAAAGTGTTCAAAAAATTGAACACTATTTCTCGATATCATCGGTTAGCGAAAGCATGAAGGAAAACTTCAGTGAGGAATTTTTCCTGAGGAATCAATAATTTGACATTGTATACTTTTAACCGAGAGCTTATGATCCTTTTAACAATATCAACGTATGACTATTGTTATAAATAATGATTGTTTAGTTGTAATAATGACACTATAACAATAATCATTGGTTGTTATTGTTGAAAGGACTCATCGCTAAGCAACATAAGTTGATAGGTTGGCTATACGTTACTGTTATTTCAGCGCCGGAAGACACTGGAATTTCGAAACACTTTGCGGATAGCCACCCTAGCAGCTGATACGTTCTTTAGCCACTACGGTAAGTGACAAGCAAAGACTGCGGCCGAAGTAATCTACAGCTTTTAACAGTTGGTAAGTCGCACGGTTGGACTGTTAAGTATAAAACCTATCAGGACAGAGTGTAGCAGAAAGGGTGTGCTATTTTAGTTACAATGGACCGAGATGCATCAAACTTTTGTGGTTGAAACGTGTTTCAAGAATGGCAATAGTGTGATTAGAGACGAAGCGCAAGTTTCGACAGCACTTAAACATTCTCTGAGACATGGAAGAGTACAAGAACTGCACATTATTCGGAGATAGGTAGGTTCAGTTTGTGCTGCAACAAGTGCCACGACTAAGAAGCCACTGAAAATAGAGATGACTATGCGGACACCAGAAAACATTGAGAGGGTACGAAATGCTATTACCAGGAATTCTAGTTGCTCAGTACACAAACAGGCTGCAATTTTGCACTTCTCAGAAGTTTCCAATGCTTCTGCCACAGCGACTTATCATCTGTACAAAAGGCAATGTTTCGGTTTTCAAGATTATTGGACCATACTATTCTTCAGGATCATTACGAAAACACACAGTCACTGTCACTTCGGTACGTCACAGAGGCCTAGTGACGACATTCATGATTCCTGTATTACAGAGACATGCGTATCGTTCGTCGACTTCGTCAGTGCGTCACAAAGGATGATGGTTATCTCACAAATATAATTTTCAAAAATTGAAATGCTTTTAATGAAAACAAAATATGAGTGGTTATTTTGCTATAAAGTAGCATTGACTAATGTTTTCAATTACCAGTCTCGTTCTTACATTCCATATGTAGTTTTATTGTAGAACTTCTAATAAAATGGTATATTGTTCTGCTGAACCCTGTATTTCAAAAGTGATCTTCATATTATGATTGTATGGTTAATTAAACTCAGCAAAACAAAATATGAGTTTGGTTATTTTGCTATAAAATAGCATTGACTCAATGATCAATTACCAGTCTTGTTCTTACATTCAGTATGTAGTATTACTGTAGGACTTCTAATAAAATGGTATATTGTTCTGCTGAACCCTGTGTTTCAAATGTGATCTTCACATTATGATTGTATCATTAATTGGACCCAGCTTATCTCCATTGGGAAAAAATTAGCTAGAATTCTTCAAACCTTAATAATAGTGTTGATTTTATCTCAATATACTACAAAATTAAAAGCCAGAGGGCCTGATTATTGTTGTCGATGTTTCAACCGTTGTATGGTAAGGGCAACCTTACCATACAAAGTAAGAAGAATTGGTTATTTATACTGATAGTGATTTAGTTCTTACGGAATGTGAGAACTTTATTAGTATTCAATCCCAGATCATCTGAGCGTAGGCTATTAGTTTAACGCCACCGGGAACTAAAAATTGACGCACTAACAGCCCCCAAATATAGACTCCTAAATATGGAAATTCTACCGATAGCGACAGCTATTAAATATACTAGTGAACAATTTTATACTTTTTCCCCGTTTAAATATAAAATTGCGAAATTTTTTATCCACCTTGATGAAGAATTGTTGAAGTCATGCCAAGCCGAATAAATTAATGCCCATCATAAAATTATCTCGAGAATTATTTTATGGGACATTAATTGAATTCTAGTAGTAGTTCTAGTGATACTTTAGTAATTCTAGTGATTCTAGTAGTACTTTTAGTGATTAATTTTGTGCCATATGCCTGCAAACCATATATATCAAATCATTCTACTTCTTACTGAAATGCGTGTTCATTGTGTAGATTTTTCTATCTATCTATTCTAGATATTAGGCGAGAGACATCCCTGTCGAACACCCCTGCTACAGAAAACCAGTTAGCGTCTAGGAATATATTCCATCTCAGTACCACATTTCAATAAATTAAATCCCCACATTAAACAGATTTTCATATCCAGACTCCTATGAAAACATTTACGATCACTCCAACGCCAATCATTTGATGGATTTAACGGCTTCTGTTTAACGAATTCAGCATCTGGTATTAATTGCAAAGATATTGTGGTCCAATTATGCGAATAGCACAAACAATTACATGCAGTCCTCTCCGGAAACTGAAGGGAAACATTTTGTATCGAATGTCTCAAAGCAAATCATGAGAAATTGAACTGACTTATGTAAACGTGTATTTTACCCCTTTTAAAATACATTATGTATAATTGGGTTCTGATCCTTTGTTCCCCAAATAAATTTTAAGTAAACTGTAAAGCTTGTGTATATAGCCCACTTACAAAATCGCGTTTCTTTGCCCTTTTTTAAAAAAAAATACCTGATACATGTAATTGACTTATGTTCCTTTGTTAACCAAATGAATTTTGAGTAAACTGTAAAGCTTGTGTAGGTCCAACATAAAGTATAATAATCAAAAAAGTTTTCTAAGGCATCGGATATAGAACGTAAGTCGCCATTATAGGTTAATTCGAGTCTCATTGAAGTACCACGGATTTTTGTACCTCTTCTCGGAAGTTTTTTCTGTATGTGACTTACACTAAGGATTCCAAGACGAGCCGATCCAGTATTTATGTAAGTTAAATTATTTGCAAATATACACTTGTCGAATATATAATGTAAAATGATCTGTGTGTTGGTGCTGGCTCCCACATTAGACTGTTAGTGATCGAACAATAATTTATTGATTGCCTTTTTATATAACATATTTTTTCAGCGAACAGCGAACAACGGCCATGAAGAACTAGCGACCGACTGTTCTGTGTTTTACTGATTCAACATCTTGTAATTGTGATATAATTTATGTAAATGTCATTTGAATTTACACGTTTGAGAGACCTTTCCTAACCTCTCACACGAACTTTTACCACACTTCCCGTGACGTCTGGAACTTGCTACTTGGCTCACTTGTAATTGTTGGTGAGGCCCTGGCCCCGTCGTTAAATAGGGTCGAAGATTTCCGCTTGAGGAGTGTCAGTTGGAGTTGGAGTTGGTAGTTGGCAGTTGGCCAGTGGATAAGATTCTGATCCACAAGAGTGTACTTCGATAACAGTCCGAGACTAGCAGACGACAAGGTCTCTTGAGAGTGCAAGGAGCCAAGTCTGTATAAGAAAGGTTTCACCCTATTGCGAATGCTCCTACGGTGCGTGTCTCTTCTTTGGTGAAAGTGTCTAGGATTACGTTTATTCCAAACTGGTCCTCATTTTCAGGTCAGATCACCACAGCGAGGAAGCAAACTTAGCACAGTAATGATGTAAACGGTAGTCAACGACTATCTAAATTAACGCTGCAAATTTCTGCCATCTCCGACAATGATAGCAATGAAACTGGAAATAGGTCACGAAATAGGCGAAATAACGGCAGACGTAATTTTACAAGGAATTATGTAACCTTCAGTTACAGTTGAGGTGTATCAAATTTTGATTTCCGGTCCGTATAATGTTTAACCATACTATGTTGAACAATGTTGTGTGCTATCATGTTTTACTGTATAATTTTCAGTTTACATACTAAATCCGTTTTCTTTTTATCCAAATACAATTAATTCAGAACTGTTAGAATAATTAAAATAAATAATTTTTAAATAATTTTTATTTACGTATTATTTTTCTTTAAAGGTTATTTTTTAAACAATCTTCTTTAATTCTCACGTGCACTTCACTCAATCCTGCTCCTATCCTCAACATGCTCAAACTGAGGCGCCCTCACCTGGCTTCCAGGTTTTGTAAACCTGGCTGCCACGTGGAGCCTCGTGATTGGTTGAGGGTAGTCGCAGGATCGAGCCGAATGCTCGCCAGATCCCATCTGCTTTATTTTCAACAGAAGGTAAATGTGAAATAACAGTTATTTAACGTAAATACAAAATGAGCTATAGGTAGCAAATACTAGACTCTACATATTTTTCTTTGAAAACACAATATCACAGCCAGGTTGTCTGAGTAGATATGTACCTTACGAGGATAAGCACAAAGGGCTGCAAAGGCAGCTGCCAAACATTCAGTTACAAAGAAAGGTAATTGTGTCATTTCAGTCGATTGAAAAACAACAGAGTGTTGGTGTATATCTATAATCGCAATCGAGGTAAGTGTTGGATAAGCATGATAAGTCAATTCAGGCTGAAAAGAATCCCAAATAGGTTGAGATTAAGATGTGACATTAAGCAGAGCAGTACAAACGAAATGTATCAGTTTTCTATGCAAATGGCAAAAGCCAAAGGGTATGTCATATTGATCACTGGAGTGCACCAAACTATGTATCCCGCCAGGACGTGATGAGCTCGTTTGGAATGGAACAAGAGAGATATTGGACAAGAACGTATGATGTTCAGGTAACGGTCGTCAACAGAGAGCGTATTCTCATCAAACTCCACCCACATACCTAGATCCTGTGTATAGCCCATGTAAAACTAGAAAGGATTTCTAAGGCCTGAGTGAGCGAGTCCTGGTCTCCAAAGAGAAGAATATCATCATAATATACAAGAAAGCGCACTAAATGTCCTATATGACGAGTTAATTCAAGAGTTACGAAACGTTGCATGATTAAAGGGCTGAAAGCCCAGCCCATTGTGACTAACATAGCAATGTCCTTAACCATGGACAGAGTTACATGAGACTAGAGATGCAAAAAAGCCAGCTTTTTTGAATCGATGGATTTTGCACATAAAAAGCCAGCTTTTTTGGGAAAAAACGAAATTTTTGGAAATTTTTGCTTTTTTAATTTTCATGATTTTTCTATTTGAATTGCTTTCTTATAGTATGCTCTAAAGTTAAATAAGATTTTATGACATAAATACCATATTTCGCTCTGGAATTCACCATCATTACGGATGGAGCACATGTTTTATGAATTAAAGAAAACATACAGTACGTAGTATTTGAGGGCAATTGAAGAGGATATTTAACTTTATTTTAACTTCTAAGTTATCGAATTTTTTTCTTCTCTACGTCATTTCTTTTTAGTAATCCGTGTTTCATTTCTTAAGAGATTAGTAGACCTACAATAGCTTCTAGCACATAAGTTAGCAATGATTTAGCAATAATCTTCCGGATACAACCTTGACTACAGTTTTATGGAAATAATCAGAAGGGGATTCTGAAAAGTATTTTGGGAGGTCTTTCTCTGCTTAATGTTTGTCTTTTCTAAAATTTCCTAATTTTTATTTGGGAGGAACTTGAAGTTTATGAGTATAGGCAAAACTAATATTCCGTTTTGTTTGTATTCAGCAATAATCTTCCGGATACAACCTTGAAGACCATTTTATACTGATAATCAGTGGCGGATTTAGAAAAGAATTTTAGGAGAGTATTTCTATATTAATGTTTAGTTTTTCGAAAAATACGTAATTTTTATTTGAAGAGAGCTTGAAATTTATGAGTAAAGGCATAACAAATATTTCGATTGTTTTAGAAATTCCATAATTTCGGGATACAGGCTTCAATCTGTAAGACATCCCTACCCTAACCCCTTCGAAAATCCGTCACCGCTGGTAATCTGTAATAACAACGATTTAAAAACGATAAAGAAAGTCGGCCAGGATTCAGAGTACACGTACTATCTCCACAATCACAGATGGAATTAAGAAAAACTTTTGTCAAAATGCTCGAATTCGGGGTTGAATCCCGGAATTCCCGATAGAAATGCAAAAACTAGCCACTCACTCATGGTTGTTGTGCAGTTGTGCTTGCCTTAAATATATTCTCTCTCTCTATGGCTTATGGAATCCGAAGGTTCAATGCCGCGTTCAAAAAAGCTCTCCACTGATTTCTATGCTTAGCCAACTGGATCCAGTTTTTACTTTGTGTTCCTATTTCTGCGATATCGATCTTAATATTGTCCTCCCATCTGCCCCTAGGTTTTCCTAATGGACGTTTTCCGATTGGATTTCCAGTTAAAACTTTGAAACCGTTCCTACCTCCTTCCATTCTGGCTGTATGACCTGCCCACCTGAGCCTCCTAGACTTGATGACCGTAACGATGTTTAGTAAACCATATAAATTATGCAGTTCTTCGTTATGAAGTTTCCCCCATTCCCGTTCCTCTTGTGTCCCAATATTCATCTCAGGATTTTATTTTCAAATACTTTGTCTGCGACCTTCCCTCATCGCAAGCGGCTATTTTCACAACCATACAGAACAACAGGCATGATTATCGTTTTATAAATTTTAAGCTTAAAATTCCTCCACAGAATTCGCGACGACAAAATATTTTGAACTGAATAAAAATACGAATTTCCTTATTTCAATCGACATTTAATTTCTTTGTGGATATGATTTTGGTCTGGTAATATTGATCCTAGATATTTGAAAGTATCAACTTTGTCGAAAGTATTGTTTGATATGTAACGCATCCACAATTTGCCGTATTACGATCCCGGTGGCCTTCCATTTATTTAGTTTTCTCTGCATTTACTTCTAAACCAATGTCACTGCAAGCGTTTAATAAGGCCTATGCATTTCTTTCTATTGTTCTCCTATCATCCCCTATTAAATTTACATCATCAGCATACACCATAACCTGGTGAATACCATTCAGCTCTAGGGTCTGGTTGCTATCTTTAATTTTTCTTATAGCGTACTCCGAAACAATGCTGAATAATAATGGCGATTACGCATCTCCTTGTTTCAGACCATTCTCGACGTTGAAGCTCATGGACAAGAATTTTTTACTCGAACTTTACTCTGGGATTCATTTAAACACATTTTAATTAATCTAACTAGCTTTTTCGGTATTCCGAATTCTGTACGCATGTTTACGATAAAACCATTTATGCAACAAAAATCAGCCTGTATTAGGTAGCCATTAAAGCGAGAATGCATCTAACGAAGCCAGGACAGGAGTGCAGCAAGACCCCGCGAGGAATTGCATTCTTAAGGAGAAGGCGCGTCCGTAATGGGGTGTGTGCCCATAGATTAGGATATTGCAATGACCTACATCGCATGGAAATAACGCACTTGCATAAGTTAGAGCACTTACCATTGTTTCACACTAGTAACTCTATACTTGTATAAATAAAATACACGTTCCCCACATTGCGCAGAAACACTCTGCTGGTAGAAATTAAGTTACACAATTGTCTTTCAAATTCAGTCATTTTAACGTAGTATAGCAGTTGTCATGATTTGACCACTTGTAATCCTACAGTTGTAAACATACAGTATAACACTGGTTTCCTATACCTTTCAGAAATTCGCAGCAAGTAGAACTTAATATTTCACACAGACTTCTTTTATATGGACACACTCCTTTTAATAGTAAAATTAATATGTTCATGACAGTCTAATCTCTGTCTCCACCCGGTTTCATATAGTTTTATGACCTACGTATGCATATATACATATATATATATACGAGGGCTAGTCAAGAAAGACTTGGACTGATTTTTTTTCTAGGCAATTTATTATTACTCAGCAACAGGCACATGATCCTTTTCAAAGTAGTCCCCGCCCATTTGAATGCACTTTTTCATTCGAGTCTTCCAGTCCTCAAACACGTGTCGCAGGCCATTCTTTGAGAGGTCCTTCAAAACCGCCTCCGATGCCTTCAGAACCTCGGAATTATCGGAGAAGCGACGTCCACGCAGTCTGGATTTTAGAGCAGGGAATAGAAAAAAGTCGCACGGTGCGGTAGGCGTCTCCACCATCCTCAAACCTTTGCAACAGCTCCCTGCAAGCCTCCACTCGAACGGCCTTCTGCTCTGGTGTCAGGAGTCGCGGAATTCATCGCGCACACACTCGGCTCATGTGGAGGTGGTGATGCAAAATTTTGAAGGCACTGCCATGAGATATGCGTAGTGCGGCTGCCAGATCGTCGATACTGATGCGGTGATCTTCTCTAACAATGACTGCTGCCGTGTTAATGTTCACCTCAGTAACAGCTGACGCTGATACACCTGGTCCACTAGCTTTCGTGATTGTCATTCGGCCCTCTTTAAACTCTTTGAACCACCAGAACACGGTACTCCGTGGCAGAGCGTCATCTTTGTAGGCTGCTCTCAACATTCCTAGAGTTTCTGTTGCACTTTTCCCCAGGCGATAGCAGAACCGTATAGATGCAAATTGTTCATCTCGTAATGACTCCATTTCTTCTACAGGCGACTTCTAGAGGCGGCGCAGAACATCACCTGCAATAAAAAGTCGTGGTTACCAAACATGCAATGATTCCTTAACAACATTTTATATATATGCACAGCAAGACCCACCCTACCTGTATGCCAAACTATGAAGCTCCAGCGTTAACAGAACTGCCGGGAAAAAAATCAGTCCAAGTCTTTCTTGACTTGCCCTCGTATATATATATATATATATATATATATATAGAGAGAGAGAGAGAGAGAGAGAGCAAGAGAGAGAGAGAGAGAGAGACGTACGTATGCTTATATAAATTTCCATCGGTAATAGGGAGAAAACAGAAAGATATTATACACGTATGGTTCAAGCGAAAGGAATAAAAGAATGATTTAGGATTTAGGATTTAGATTCCTGGGCTCTCGGCATCTTATGACCATTTAGCCCGTCACGTTTGAGGGATGGACTCCCTCGGCGAGCACACTATCCGGAGAAAGGTAAGGAAGAGAGGATTGGGGAAGCAAATACGCGGCATGGGACCTATAAGTTAGGTACCACCCAGGCATTTGCCTGGTGTGAACGGTAAAAACCCAGGAAAACCTCATTCAAGGTGGCTGGCCGGAAAATGCTGTTACACTTTTTCGACCAAGTGCACCCACCGGGAATCCAACCGGGACCGCTCGCATCGAGAATGAAAGAATGAATAACTATTAGTGTAATATATGCATCAAAAAAATTTGCTTCCAATTCTGTACAGATAGTTTTACGTTGAGACCAAACGAAAAAGTTGAGAAGGAACAGTACGGATTCAGGAGAATTAAGGGCACAAGAGGTGCATATCAATATTACGGGTGATCAGTGAAAGGAAAGTTTGTAGAAAAAGGGAAAGAGATGTATGTTCCTTTATGGGTCTAGACAATGCTTTCTTGATCGCTTGATCTGAGAGTTGTTGAGAATTGCAAAGAAGGTTATTTTGAAATGGAAAAATCTAAAACTGTAAAAATGTTTATATAGGGAAGGTGAAACACCCGTTGCAACAGCGCTTTCTCTCTTTTAGGGTTGGCTCCACTGTGTTGCATTATGAAATGTTTGAACACAAAAGGAAAGAGGTCTCTCATGATCAACGGAAGTCGAAATGTGTTGTTGGCGTAGCGGGTAAAACTTTGTTTTTTGTAGAGGTAAGTGATTTTTTAAAACTTCTATCTTTGCTTATTACACCTTACACATATCTTAAAACAGTTAGTAACATGTGGTACTCAGTTTCACAATTGAAGTATAATTACATTATATTTCTGTTCCCGTATCAGCTGCTATTTGGTGGCGAGGAAAGCTTTTATATGCAAACATGTCGATGGGATAATTTGTAACTCCTGTTGCAATATGCCCCATGGAATGGAAAAAAATATGTTTTGTCGGTTAAGCAGGTTTATATGCACAATTATTGTTGGCTAAAAACAAAGATGATGATGATGATGATGATGATTATTATTATTATTATTATTATTATTATTATTATTATTATTATTATTATTATTATTATTATTATTATAAGACAACAAGAATATTATTATTATTGGATGCAGTGTCATGTAGTAGTTATTTCACGTCATCTCAAGTTAGAATTTCAGACTGCAGATCAAAGTGAACTTCATGGATCACATGTAACATCTGAACAAGATACTGCACAATCCTTCAGATGATCAAATGCTAAGACAAAGTGGTCTTCAAGACAAACCTAACTTCTCTCCTGAACACGTACGGTCCCATCCAAAAGCTGGACCTCGAAAACTGACAACTCAAGAAAAAAAACGGAAGTGCTGTTCTCACAGACACTCCAGAAAAAGTGCTACCGAAATGTAAAGAAGTGTCTTAGAAAGATGGAAAGGTAAAGTCAGTAGCTAAGAAGAATTTAATCTCAAGTCCTTCCACAGAAGATTGTATCTGTTTAGTTTGTGAAGAACCGCACGAAGAACAAGATGTAGAAGATTGGGTACAGTGTTTGCGTTTGAGAAGTGATCTCATTGGTCTTGTGCCGAGAGAAATCCGTACTACATCTGTATAGATTGTAAAGACATTGACTGCCACAGTGAAAGTGAGAGAAGCGATGTCGAAAATTCTGTAGATTTGACAGAATTGACTCCCACAGTGATATTGAGTTATACGATGTTGAAATTGTAGATTTGAAAGCATTAAGTTTCTGAACCAAGTCTAGTTGTTGCAACTTACCCCAGATGATATTGCAATTTACCCCATGGGTGGGGGCAAGTGTCAACTGTCGGACTTAGTTCAAAAAGTTGACGCTATCAAATCTAACGTTCGATGTTTTGCACTTCTATTTTTTCGTACGTAGCTAATGCATGCACCTTTTAGTCCTCTCAATATAGTTTCTGTATCTATAACAGGTTTCGAGTAAAAAAAAAATCAGACCTCAACAGAGTTGCAGCTAGCCCCACCTTCCCCTATAAACCAGCAAAAAGTGTTCAAAAAATTGAACACTATTTCTCGATATCATCGGTTAGCGAAAGCATGAAGGAAAACTTCAGTGAGGAATTTTTCCTGAGGAATCAATAATTTGACATTGTATACTTTTAACCGAGAGCTTATGATCCTTTTAACAATATCAACGTATGACTATTGTTATAAATAATGATTGTTTAGTTGTAATAATGACACTATAACAATAATCATTGGTTGTTATTGTTGAAAGGACTCATCGCTAAGCAACATAAGTTGATAGGTTGGCTATACGTTACTGTTATTTCAGCGCCGGAAGACACTGGAATTTCGAAACACTTTGCGGATAGCCACCCTAGCAGCTGATACGTTCTTTAGCCACTACGGTAAGTGACAAGCAAAGACTGCGGCCGAAGTAATCTACAGCTTTTAACAGTTGGTAAGTCGCACGGTTGGACTGTTAAGTATAAAACCTATCAGGACAGAGTGTAGCAGAAAGGGTGTGCTATTTTAGTTACAATGGACCGAGATGCATCAAACTTTTGTGGTTGAAACGTGTTTCAAGAATGGCAATAGTGTGATTAGAGACGAAGCGCAAGTTTCGACAGCACTTAAACATTCTCTGAGACATGGAAGAGTACAAGAACTGCACATTATTCGGAGATAGGTAGGTTCAGTTTGTGCTGCAACAAGTGCCACGACTAAGAAGCCACTGAAAATAGAGATGACTATGCGGACACCAGAAAACATTGAGAGGGTACGAAATGCTATTACCAGGAATTCTAGTTGCTCAGTACACAAACAGGCTGCAATTTTGCACTTCTCAGAAGTTTCCAATGCTTCTGCCACAGCGACTTATCATCTGTACAAAAGGCAATGTTTCGGTTTTCAAGATTATTGGACCATACTATTCTTCAGGATCATTACGAAAACACACAGTCACTGTCACTTCGGTACGTCACAGAGGCCTAGTGACGACATTCATGATTCCTGTATTACAGAGACATGCGTATCGTTCGTCGACTTCGTCAGTGCGTCACAAAGGATGATGGTTATCTCACAAATATAATTTTCAAAAATTGAAATGCTTTTAATGAAAACAAAATATGAGTGGTTATTTTGCTATAAAGTAGCATTGACTAATGTTTTCAATTACCAGTCTCGTTCTTACATTCCATATGTAGTTTTATTGTAGAACTTCTAATAAAATGGTATATTGTTCTGCTGAACCCTGTATTTCAAAAGTGATCTTCATATTATGATTGTATGGTTAATTAAACTCAGCAAAACAAAATATGAGTTTGGTTATTTTGCTATAAAATAGCATTGACTCAATGATCAATTACCAGTCTTGTTCTTACATTCAGTATGTAGTATTACTGTAGGACTTCTAATAAAATGGTATATTGTTCTGCTGAACCCTGTGTTTCAAATGTGATCTTCACATTATGATTGTATCATTAATTGGACCCAGCTTATCTCCATTGGGAAAAAATTAGCTAGAATTCTTCAAACCTTAATAATAGTGTTGATTTTATCTCAATATACTACAAAATTAAAAGCCAGAGGGCCTGATTATTGTTGTCGATGTTTCAACCGTTGTATGGTAAGGGCAACCTTACCATACAAAGTAAGAAGAATTGGTTATTTATACTGATAGTGATTTAGTTCTTACGGAATGTGAGAACTTTATTAGTATTCAATCCCAGATCATCTGAGCGTAGGCTATTAGTTTAACGCCACCGGGAACTAAAAATTGACGCACTAACAGCCCCCAAATATAGACTCCTAAATATGGAAATTCTACCGATAGCGACAGCTATTAAATATACTAGTGAACAATTTTATACTTTTTCCCCGTTTAAATATAAAATTGCGAAATTTTTTATCCACCTTGATGAAGAATTGTTGAAGTCATGCCAAGCCGAATAAATTAATGCCCATCATAAAATTATCTCGAGAATTATTTTATGGGACATTAATTGAATTCTAGTAGTAGTTCTAGTGATACTTTAGTAATTCTAGTGATTCTAGTAGTACTTTTAGTGATTAATTTTGTGCCATATGCCTGCAAACCATATATATCAAATCATTCTACTTCTTACTGAAATGCGTGTTCATTGTGTAGATTTTTCTATCTATCTATTCTAGATATTAGGCGAGAGACATCCCTGTCGAACACCCCTGCTACAGAAAACCAGTTAGCGTCTAGGAATATATTCCATCTCAGTACCACATTTCAATAAATTAAATCCCCACATTAAACAGATTTTCATATCCAGACTCCTATGAAAACATTTACGATCACTCCAACGCCAATCATTTGATGGATTTAACGGCTTCTGTTTAACGAATTCAGCATCTGGTATTAATTGCAAAGATATTGTGGTCCAATTATGCGAATAGCACAAACAATTACATGCAGTCCTCTCCGGAAACTGAAGGGAAACATTTTGTATCGAATGTCTCAAAGCAAATCATGAGAAATTGAACTGACTTATGTAAACGTGTATTTTACCCCTTTTAAAATACCTTATGTATAATTGGGTTCTGATCCTTTGTTCCCCAAATAAATTTTAAGTAAACTGTAAAGCTTGTGTATATAGCCCACTTACAAAATCGCGTTTCTTTGCCCTTTTTTAAAAAAAAATACCTGATACATGTAATTGACTTATGTTCCTTTGTTAACCAAATGAATTTTGAGTAAACTGTAAAGCTTGTGTAGGTCCAACATAAAGTATAATAATCAAAAAAGTTTTCTAAGGCATCGGATATAGAACGTAAGTCGCCATTATAGGTTAATTCGAGTCTCATTGAAGTACCACGGATTTTTGTACCTCTTCTCGGAAGTTTTTTCTGTATGTGACTTACACTAAGGATTCCAAGACGAGCCGATCCAGTATTTATGTAAGTTAAATTATTTGCAAATATACACTTGTCGAATATATAATGTAAAATGATCTGTGTGTTGGTGCTGGCTCCCACATTAGACTGTTAGTGATCGAACAATAATTTATTGATTGCCTTTTTATATAACATATTTTTTCAGCGAACAGCGAACAACGGCCATGAAGAACTAGCGACCGACTGTTCTGTGTTTTACTGATTCAACATCTTGTAATTGTGATATAATTTATGTAAATGTCATTTGAATTTACACGTTTGAGAGACCTTTCCTAACCTCTCACACGAACTTTTACCACACTTCCCGTGACGTCTGGAACTTGCTACTTGGCTCACTTGTAATTGTTGGTGAGGCCCTGGCCCCGTCGTTAAATAGGGTCGAAGATTTCCGCTCGAGGAGTGTCAGTTGGAGTTGGAGTTGGTAGTTGGCAGTTGGCCAGTGGATAAGATTCTGATCCACAAGAGTGTACTTCGATAACAGTCCGAGACTAGCAGACGACAAGGTCTCTTGAGAGTGCAAGGAGCCAAGTCTGTATAAGAAAGGTTTCACCCTATTGCGAATGCTCCTACGGTGCGTGTCTCTTCTTTGGTGAAAGTGTCTAGGATTACGTTTATTCCAAACTGGTCCTCATTTTCAGGTCAGATCACCACAGCGAGGAAGCAAACTTAGCACAGTAATGATGTAAACGGTAGTCAACGACTATCTAAATTAACGCTGCAAATTTCTGCCATCTCCGACAATGATAGCAATGAAACTGGAAATAGGTCACGAAATAGGCGAAATAACGGCAGACGTAATTTTACAAGGAATTATGTAACCTTCAGTTACAGTTGAGGTGTATCAAATTTTGATTTCCGGTCCGTATAATGTTTAACCATACTATGTTGAACAATGTTGTGTGCTATCATGTTTTACTGTATAATTTTCAGTTTACATACTAAATCCGTTTTCTTTTTATCCAAATACAATTAATTCAGAACTGTTAGAATAATTAAAATAAATAATTTTTAAATAATTTTTATTTACGTATTATTTTTCTTTAAAGGTTATTTTTTAAACAATCTTCTTTAATTCTCACGTGCACTTCACTCAATCCTGCTCCTATCCTCAACATGCTCAAACTGAGGCGCCCTCACCTGGCCTCCAGGTTTTGTAAACCTGGCTGCCACGTGGAGCCTCGTGATTGGTTGAGGGTAGTCGCAGGATCGAGCCGAATGCTCGCCAGATCCCATCTGCTTTATTTTCAACAGAAGGTAAATGTGAAATAACAGTTATTTAACGTAAATACAAAATGAGCTATAGGTAGCAAATACTAGACTCTACATATTTTTCTTTGAAAACACAATATCACAGCCAGGTTGTCTGAGTAGATATGTACCTTACGAGGATAAGCACAAAGGGCTGCAAAGGCAGCTGCCAAACATTCAGTTACAAAGAAAGGTAATTGTGTCATTTCAGTCGATTGAAAAACAACAGAGTGTTGGTGTATATCTATAATCGCAATCGAGGTAAGTGTTGGATAAGCATGATAAGTCAATTCAGGCTGAAAAGAATCCCAAATAGGTTGAGATTAAGATGTGACATTAAGCAGAGCAGTACAAACGAAATGTATCAGTTTTCTATGCAAATGGCAAAAGCCAAAGGGTATGTCATATTGATCACTGGAGTGCACCAAACTATGTATCCCGCCAGGACGTGATGAGCTCGTTTGGAATGGAACAAGAGAGATATTGGACAAGAACGTATGATGTTCAGGTAACGGTCGTCAACAGAGAGCGTATTCTCATCAAACTCCACCCACATACCTAGATCCTGTGTATAGCCCATGTAAAACTAGAAAGGATTTCTAAGGCCTGAGTGAGCGAGTCCTGGTCTCCAAAGAGAAGAATATCATCATAATATACAAGAAAGCGCACTAAATGTCCTATATGACGAGTTAATTCAAGAGTTACGAAACGTTGCATGATTAAAGGGCTGAAAGCCCAGCCCATTGTGACTAACATAGCAATGTCCTTAACCATGGACAGAGTTACATGAGACTAGAGATGCAAAAAAGCCAGCTTTTTTGAATCGATGGATTTTGCACATAAAAAGCCAGCTTTTTTGGGAAAAAACGAAATTTTTGGAAATTTTTGCTTTTTTAATTTTCATGATTTTTCTATTTGAATTGCTTTCTTATAGTATGCTCTAAAGTTAAATAAGATTTTATGACATAAATACCATATTTCGCTCTGGAATTCACCATCATTACGGATGGAGCACATGTTTTATGAATTAAAGAAAACATACAGTACGTAGTATTTGAGGGCAATTGAAGAGGATATTTAACTTTATTTTAACTTCTAAGTTATCGAATTTTTTTCTTCTCTACGTCATTTCTTTTTAGTAATCCGTGTTTCATTTCTTAAGAGATTAGTAGACCTACAATAGCTTCTAGCACATAAGTTAGCAATGATTTAGCAATAATCTTCCGGATACAACCTTGACTACAGTTTTATGGAAATAATCAGAAGGGGATTCTGAAAAGTATTTTGGGAGGTCTTTCTCTGCTTAATGTTTGTCTTTTCTAAAATTTCCTAATTTTTATTTGGGAGGAACTTGAAGTTTATGAGTATAGGCAAAACTAATATTCCGTTTTGTTTGTATTCAGCAATAATCTTCCGGATACAACCTTGAAGACCATTTTATACTGATAATCAGTGGCGGATTTAGAAAAGAATTTTAGGAGAGTATTTCTATATTAATGTTTAGTTTTTCGAAAAATACGTAATTTTTATTTGAAGAGAGCTTGAAATTTATGAGTAAAGGCATAACAAATATTTCGATTGTTTTAGAAATTCCATAATTTCGGGATACAGGCTTCAATCTGTAAGACATCCCTACCCTAACCCCTTCGAAAATCCGTCACCGCTGGTAATCTGTAATAACAACGATTTAAAAACGATAAAGAAAGTCGGCCAGGATTCAGAGTACACGTACTATCTCCACAATCACAGATGGAATTAAGAAAAACTTTTGTCAAAATGCTCGAATTCGGGGTTGAATCCCGGAATTCCCGATAGAAATGCAAAAACTAGCCACTCACTCATGGTTGTTGTGCAGTTGTGCTTGCCTTAAATATATTCTCTCTCTCTATGGCTTATGGAATCCGAAGGTTCAATGCCGCGTTCAAAAAAGCTCTCCACTGATTTCTATGCTTAGCCAACTGGATCCAGTTTTTACTTTGTGTTCCTATTTCTGCGATATCGATCTTAATATTGTCCTCCCATCTGCCCCTAGGTTTTCCTAATGGACGTTTTCCGATTGGATTTCCAGTTAAAACTTTGAAACCGTTCCTACCTCCTTCCATTCTGGCTGTATGACCTGCCCACCTGAGCCTCCTAGACTTGATGACCGTAACGATGTTTAGTAAACCATATAAATTATGCAGTTCTTCGTTATGAAGTTTCCCCCATTCCCGTTCCTCTTGTGTCCCAATATTCATCTCAGGATTTTATTTTCAAATACTTTGTCTGCGACCTTCCCTCATCGCAAGCGGCTATTTTCACAACCATACAGAACAACAGGCATGATTATCGTTTTATAAATTTTAAGCTTAAAATTCCTCCACAGAATTCGCGACGACAAAATATTTTGAACTGAATAAAAATACGAATTTCCTTATTTCAATCGACATTTAATTTCTTTGTGGATATGATTTTGGTCTGGTAATATTGATCCTAGATATTTGAAAGTATCAACTTTGTCGAAAGTATTGTTTGATATGTAACGCATCCACAATTTGCCGTATTACGATCCCGGTGGCCTTCCATTTATTTAGTTTTCTCTGCATTTACTTCTAAACCAATGTCACTGCAAGCGTTTAATAAGGCCTATGCATTTCTTTCTATTGTTCTCCTATCATCCCCTATTAAATTTACATCATCAGCATACACCATAACCTGGTGAATACCATTCAGCTCTAGGGTCTGGTTGCTATCTTTAATTTTTCTTATAGCGTACTCCGAAACAATGCTGAATAATAATGGCGATTACGCATCTCCTTGTTTCAGACCATTCTCGACGTTGAAGCTCATGGACAAGAATTTTTTACTCGAACTTTACTCTGGGATTCATTTAAACACATTTTAATTAATCTAACTAGCTTTTTCGGTATTCCGAATTCTGTACGCATGTTTACGATAAAACCATTTATGCAACAAAAATCAGCCTGTATTAGGTAGCCATTAAAGCGAGAATGCATCTAACGAAGCCAGGACAGGAGTGCAGCAAGACCCCGCGAGGAATTGCATTCTTAAGGAGAAGGCGCGTCCGTAATGGGGTGTGTGCCCATAGATTAGGATATTGCAATGACCTACATCGCATGGAAATAACGCACTTGCATAAGTTAGAGCACTTACCATTGTTTCACACTAGTAACTCTATACTTGTATAAATAAAATACACGTTCCCCACATTGCGCAGAAACACTCTGCTGGTAGAAATTAAGTTACACAATTGTCTTTCAAATTCAGTCATTTTAACGTAGTATAGCAGTTGTCATGATTTGACCACTTGTAATCCTACAGTTGTAAACATACAGTATAACACTGGTTTCCTATACCTTTCAGAAATTCGCAGCAAGTAGAACTTAATATTTCACACAGACTTCTTTTATATGGACACACTCCTTTTAATAGTAAAATTAATATGTTCATGACAGTCTAATCTCTGTCTCCACCCGGTTTCATATAGTTTTATGACGTACGTATGCATATATATATATATATATATATATATATATATATACAGAGAGAGAGAGAGAGAGAGAGAGAGAGACGTACGTATGCTTATATAAATTTCCATCAATAATAGGGAGAAAACAGGAAGATATTATAGACGTATGGTTCAAGCGAAAGGAATAAAAGAATGATTTAGGATTTAGGATTTAGATTCCTGGGCTCTCGGCACCTGATGACCATCTAGCCCGTCACGTGTGAGTAATGGAGTCCCTCGGCGAGCACACTATCCGGAGAAAGGGAAGGAAGAGAGGATTGGGGAAGCAAATAAGCGGCCTGGGACCTATAAGTTAGGTACCACCCAGGCATTTGCCTGGTGTGAACGAGTAAAACCCAGGAAAACCTCATTAAAGGTTACTGGCCGGAAAATGCTGTTACACTTTTTCGACCAAGTGCACCCACCGGGAATCCAACCCGGGACCGCTCGCATCGAGAATGAAAGAATGAATAACTATTAATGCAATATATGCATCAAAAAAAATTGCTTTGAATTCTGTACAGATAGTTTTACGTTGAGACCAAACGAAAAAGTTGAGAAGGAACAGAACGGATTCAGGAGAATTAAGGGCACAAGAGGTGCATATCAATATTACGGGTGATCAGTGAAAGGAAAGTTTGTAGAAAAAGGGAAAGAGATGTATGTTCCTTTATGGGTCTAGACAATGCTTTCTTGATCGCTTGATCTGAGAGTTGTTGAGAATTACAAAGAAGGTTACTTTGAAATGGAAAGATCAAAAACTGTAAAAAAGTTTATATAGGGAAGATGAAGCACCCGTTGCAACAGCGCTTTCTCTCTTTTAGGGTTGGCTCCACTGTGTTGCATTATGAAATGTTTGAACACAAAACGAAAGAAGTCTCTGGTGATCAACGGAATTCGAAATGTGTTGTTGGCGTAGCGGGTAAAACTTTGTTTTTTGTAGAGGTAAGTGATTTTTTAAAACTTCTATCTTTGCTTATTACACCTTACACATATCTTAAAACAGTTAGTAACATGTGGTACTCAGTTTCACAATTGAAGTATAATTACATTATATTTCTGTTCCCGTATCAGCTGCTATTTGGTGGCGAGGAAAGCTTTTATATACAAACATGTCGATGGGATAATTTGTAACTCCTGTTGCAATATGCCCCATGGAATGGAAAAAAACATGTTTTGTCGGTTAAGCAGGTTTATATGCACAATTATTGTTGGCTAAAAACAAAGATGATGATGATGATGATGATGATGATGATTATTATTATTATTATTATTATTATTATTATTATTATTATTATTATTATTATTATTATTATTATAAGACAACAAGAATATTATTATTATTGGATGCAGTGTCATGTAGTAGTTATTTCACGTCATCTCAAGTTAGAATTTCAGACTGCAGATCAAAGTGAACTTCATGGATCACATGTAACATCTGAACAAGATACTGCACAATCCTTCAGATGATCAAATGCTAAGACAAAGTGGTCTTCATGACAAACCTAACTTCTCTCCTGAACACGTACGGTCCCATCCAAAAGCTGGACCTCGAAAACTGACAACTCAAAAAAAAACGGAAGTGCTATTCTCACAGACACTCCAGAAAAAGTGCTACCAAAATGTAAAGAAGTGTCTTAAAAAGATGGAAAGGTAAAATCAGTAGCTAAGAAGAATTTAATCTCAAGTCCTTCCACAGAAGATTGTATCTGTTTAGTTTGTGAAGAACCGCACGAAGAACAAGATGTAGAAGATTGGGTACAGTGTTTGCGTTTGAGAAGTGATCTCATTGGTCTTGTGCCGAGAGAAATCCGTACTACATCTGTATAGATTGTAAAGACATTGACTGCCACAGTGAAAGTGAGAGAAGCGATGTCGAAAATTCTGTAGATTTGACAGAATTGACTCCCACAGTGATATTGAGTTATACGATGTTGAAATTGTAGATTTGAAAGCATTAAGTTTCTGAACCAAGTCTAGTTGTTGCAACTTACCCCAGATGATATTGCAATTTACCCCATGGGTGGGGGCAAGTGTCAACTGTCGGACTTAGTTCAAAAAGTTGACGCTATCAAATCTAACGTTCGATGTTTTGCACTTCTATTTTTTCGTACGTAGCTAATGCATGCACCTTTTAGTCCTCTCAATATAGTTTCTGTATCTATAACAGGTTTCGAGTAAAAAAAAAATCAGACCTCAACAGAGTTGCAGCTAGCCCCACCTTCCCCTATAAACCAGCAAAAAGTGTTCAAAAAATTGAACACTATTTCTCGATATCATCGGTTAGCGAAAGCATGAAGGAAAAACTTCACTGAGGAATCAATAATGTGACATTGTATACTTTTAACCGAGAGCCTATGATCCTTTTAACAATATCAACGTATGACTATTGTTATAAATGATGATTGTTTAGTTGTAATAATGACACTATAACAATAATCATTGGTTGTTATTGTTGAAAGGACTCATCGCTAAGCAACATAAGTTGATAGGTTGGCTATACGTTACTGTTATTTAAGCGCTGGAAGACACTGAAATTTCGAAACACTTTGCGGATAGCCAACCTAGCAGCTGATACGTTCTTTAGCCACTACGGTATTAAGTGACAAGCAAAGATTGCGGCCGAAATAATCTACCACTTTTAACAGTTGGTAAGTCACACGGTTGCACTGTAAGTATAAAACCTATCAGGATAGAGTGTAGCAGAAAGGGTGTGCTATTTTAGTTACAATGGACCGAGATGCATCACACTTTTGTGGTTGAAACTTGTTTCAAGGATGGCAATCGTGTGATTAGAGACGAAGCGCAAGTTTCGACAGCACTTAAACATTCTGAGACATGGAAGAGTACAAGAACTGCACATTATTCGGAGATAGATAGGTTCAGTTTGTGCTGCAACAAATCCCACGAATAAGAAGCCACTGAAAATACAGATGACAATGTGGACACCAGAAAACATTGAGAGGGTACGAAATGCTATTACCAGGAATTCTAGTTGTTCAGTAAACAAACATGCTGCAATTTTGCACTAGTCAGAAGTTTCCCCTGCATCCGCCACAGCGATTTATCATCTGTACAAAAGGCAATGTTTCGGTTTTCAGGATTATTGGACCATACTTTTCTTCAGGATCATTACGAAAATACAGTCACTGTCACTTCGGTACGTCACAGAAGCCTACTGACACATTCATGATTCCTGGATTACAGAGACATGCGTATCGTTCGTCGACTTCGTCAGTGCATCACAAAGGATGATGGTTATCTCACAAATGTAATTTTCAAAAATTGAAAAGCCTTTAAGGAAAACAAAATATGAGTGGTTATTTTGCTATAAAATAGCATTGACTAATGTTTTCAATTACCAGTCTCGTTCTTACATTCCCTATGTAGTTTTATTGTAGAACTTCTAATAAAATGGTATATTGTTCTGCTGAAGCCTGTTTTTCAAATGTGATCTTCATATTATGATTGTATGCTTAATTAAACTCAGCAAAACAAAATATGAGTTTGGTTATTTTGCTATAAAATAGCATTGACTCAATGATCAATTACCAGTCTTGTTCTTACATTCAGTATGTAGTATTACTGTAGGACTTCTAATAAAATGGTATATTGCTCTGCTGAACCCTGTGTTTCAAATGTGATCTTCACATTATGATTGTATCATTAATTACACCCAGCTTATCTCCATTGGGATAAAATTAGCTAGAATTCTTCAAACCTTAATAGTGTTGATTTTATCAATATACTAAAAAATTAAAAGCCAGAGGGCCTGATTATTGTTGTCGATGTTTCAACCGTTGTGTGGTAAGGGTAACCTTACCATGCAAAGTAAGAAGAATTGGTTATTTATACTGATAGTGATTTAGTTCTTGCGGAATGTGAGAATTGTATTAGTATTGAATCCCAGATCATCTGAAAGTAGGCTATTAGTTAACGCCACCGGGAACTAAAAATTGACACACTAACAGCCCTTAAATATAGACTCCTAAATATGGAAATTCTACCGATAGCGAAAGCTATTAAATATACTAGTGAACAATTTTATACTTTTCCCCGTTTAAGTATAAAATTGCGAAATTTTTTATCCACCTTGATGAAGAATTGTTGAAGTCATGCCAAGCCGAATAAATTAATGCCCATCATAAAATTATCTCGAGAATTTTTTTATGGGACATTAATTCAATTCTAGTAGTACTTCTAGTGATACTTTAGAAATTCTAGTGATTGTAGTAGTACTTTTAGTGATTAATTTTGTGCCATATGCCTGCAAACCATATATATCAAATCATTCTACTTCTTACTGAAATGCGTGTTCATTGTGTAGATTTTTCTATCTATTCTAGATATTAGGCGAGAGACATCCCTGTCGAACACCCCTGCTACAGAAAACCAGTTAGCGTCTAGGAATATATTGCATCTCAGTACCACATTTCAATAAATTATATCCCCACATTAAACAGATTTTCATATCCAGACTCCTATGAAAACATTTACGATCACTCCAACGACAATCATTTGATGGATTTAACGGTTTCTGTTTTAACGAATTCAGCATCTTGTATCAATTGCAAAGATATTGTGGTCCAATTATGCGAATAGAACACACAATTACATGCAGTCCTCTCCGAAAACTGGAGGGAAACATTTTGTATCGAATGTCTCAAAGCAAATCATGAGAAATTGAACTGACTTATGAAAACGTGTATTTTACCCCTTTTAAAATACCTTATGTATAATTGGATTCTGATCCTTTGTTCCCCAAATAAGTTTTAAGTAAACTGTAAAGCTTGTGTCTATAGCCCACTTACAAAATCGCGTTTCTTTGTCCTTTTTTTAAAAAAAATACCTGATACGTGTAATTGACTTGTGTTCCTTTGTTAACCAAGTGTATTTTGAGTAAACTGTAAAGCTTGTGTAGGTCCAACATAAAGTATAATAATCAAAAAAGTTTTCTAAGCCATCGGATATAGAACATAAGTCGCCAGTAAAGGTTAATTCGAGTCTCATTGAAGTACCACGGATTTTTGTACCTCTTCTCGGAAGTTTTTTCTGTATGTGACTTACACTAAGGATTCCAAGACGAGCCGATCCAGTATTTATGTAAGTTAAATTATTTGCAAATATACACTTGTCGAATATATAATGTAAAATGATCTGTGTGTTGGTGCTGGCTCCCACATTAGACTGTTAGTGATCGAACAATAATTTATTGATTGCTTTTTTATATAACATATTTTTTCAGCGAACAGCGAACAACGGCCATGAAGAACTAGCGACCGACTGTTCTGTGTTTTACTGATTCAACATCTTGTAATTGTGATATAATTTATGTAAATGTCTTTTGAATTTACACGTTTGAGAGACCTTTCCTAACCTCTCTCACGATCTTTTACCACACTTCCCGGGACGTCTGGAACTCGCTACTTGGTTCACTTGTAATTGTCGGTGAGGCCCTGGCCCCGTCGTTAAATAGGGTCGAAGATTTCCGCTTGAGGAGTGTCAGTTGGAGTTGGAGTTGGTAGTTGGCAGTTGGCCAGTGGATAAGATTCTGATCCACAAGAGTGTACTTCGATAACAGTCCGAGACTAGCAGACGACAAGGTCTCTTGAGAGTGGAAGGAGAAAAGTCTGTATGAGAAAGGTTTCACCCTATTGTGAATGCTCCTACGGTGCGTGTCTCTTCTTTGTTGAAAGTGTCTAGGATTACGTTTATTCCAAACTGGTCCTCATTTTCAGGTCAGATCCAAACGGCCCTGAGAAAGCTCAGATACAATACATTATTCAGGGGAGACGTCGATACAGCGAGAAAGCAAACTTAGCAAAGTAATGATGTAAACGGTAGTCAACGACTATCTAAATTAACGGTGCAAATTTCTGCCATCTCCGGCAATGATAGAAATGAAAATGGAAATAGGTCACGAAATAGGCGAAATAACGGCAGACGTAATTTTACAAGGAATCATGTAACCTTCAGTTACAGTTGAGGTGGTATCAAATTTTGATTTCCGGTCCGAATAATGTTTAACCATACTGTGTTGAACAATGTTGTGTGCTATCATGTTTTACTGTATAATTTTCAGTTTACATACTAAATCCGTTTTCTTTTTATTCAAATACAATTAATCAAAGGCGCAAATCTGTCTTCAACATTGGGGGGGACAGGTAAGACGTTCCCATATATATATATATATATATATATATATATATATATATATATATACGATGTTCAAAATATTTATGAAGTTGAAAAACAATGCTCTGACGGATCAGGGGAGCAGAATTGTTTTCAGTGACGTATTTAGGAGGCTATCGGGCTCATTCTCCCCTCGAAATAATTTGTTAGTTTTACGCATTCCACGTACAACAATAATCCTTCTTACCATTTTTAAGAATGTCATTGACTTTCCATTTTCTTATGCTTTTTGTTCAGAAATAATACTGTATTTGTCAAATTTCATTCCATATAAGAACTGCGTCCTTAATAGTTCTTTCTGTCATCCTTTCTATTTTTCTGTTTCTTTTTCTTGACGTTACTACTTTCATTTCGCCTATCATACTTTATCGACCGTTGTCAGTTGTGATTCAAGTTGGCCGTCATCAGTAACACCAAAACTAAGAAGAGTTGATAAGCGAAACTAATGTACCACACCAACATGCGCGTATATCAACATGACAGGACTTTAGTTATTATAACAAAGGAACAATTATATCGTTTAGTTATTTTTAAATGAAGGAAATGTTTGCATTAAAGAAAATCAAAACGGGGGAATAATTAGCCCGGGAAATTAGGACGGCCAAGAGGATGTTTTCTTTTTCTTGTATGAATAGAATAAAGGGTTAGATTCACCTCTAAATTTTTGTATCATATCATATAGGATTTATCGATCTGTAATTCTTGCCATTATAACTTCAAAATGCATAAATTAAAATATATTTAATTCTCAAACTCAGGTGGGCAATTGCCCACTTCTTTCCTTGTGTTGGGCATAGCCCTTGAAAGAAAATCCTAAATACGCCATTGGTTGTCTTCAACATTGGAAGGTGGGCAGATTTGAGGCTTATTCTAGATAAGGGAGATGAAACTCATATTACGGTAGATGAATCTGATCAACTGTTGTAGAGTATATTATATATTAGGTGATGTAGATGAAGTAGTAGTACATATAAGTATTACAAATCACTGATGTGAAAACATTCTGAAATCTGAATACATGCATATTTATAATTGGTATGTTTCTAATTAGGCATCCACAAAGATCCACGTTAAAATTGTTTTATAGTAATATAATAATATAAATGACGCCTTCCCCAAAACCATGAAGAAAGAATATCAATTATGTATGACGCAACAATACTCTTTGAGCAAAATGATTATAATCTCAATAACATTACAGGAATCGTTTCGGAAATCTGACGCATGTTATACTCTTTACTTAACAGATGTAACCTTAAGATTATAGAGAAAAATGTTCCAGCAATTGAATTCTTTTCTTTGCTTACGAAACATCCTCTCTCAAAAGAAAAATTGGGACACGCGGAAATACGTAGGAACAAACCATGGTTCGAACTAGCAGAGAAGAGAAAACAGGCAAAATTACGTTGGCTACAAAATCCGAATGAAATAACTACACAAAATTTCGTAGACATCAGGCGAGGAACTTCCAAAACTCTTAGAACAAAGAAACGCGATATTTTGAAAGCTAAAATTTTGGAACTTGAAGATAATAGTAAAAATAAAAACATTCGGGACATGTATAAAGGGATCAACGAATTTAAGAAAGGCTATGAACCTCGTTCTTATATATGAAAGAAAGCTGATGGAACAGTTCTCACTGATACAGACAGCATTTTAAATAGATGGAAAGATTTCTTTGACGATTTGCTTAACACGCAGCCAAAAACTAATGTGCGTGGAGAAAGGAAGATACACACCGCAGAACCATATATTCCAGAACCCAATCGAATAGAAGTAAAAATCGCTATAAAGAAATTAAAGAAACACAAATCTCGGGTGTAAACGAAATTCCGGCTGAGTTAATTTTAGCTGGAGGCAAAAATTGTGGAACAAGATACACAAACTCATTCTCCTTATCTACAACAAGGAAGAATTGCCACAAGAGTGGGAAGAATCAATCATTGTTCCAATCCACAAGAAAGGCGACAAAACTGGCTGCAATAATTATCGAGGCATCTCTCTTCTGTTAATATCCTATAAAATCCTTTCAAACATTCTATTAGCAATATTGACCCCATACGCAGATGAAATGTTTGGAAATTATCAGTGTGGATTTAGACGAAATCGATCAACTATCGACCAAATATTTACCATTCGCCAAATACTTGAAAACAAGCGGGAATACAGTAGTCCGGTACATCAACTATTTATTGATTTTAGAAAGGCTTATAACTCGGTTCGGAGAGAAACATTGTACAACGTTCTTACAGAATTTGGAATACCGATAAAGCTAATTAGATCAATTAAGGCATGTTTAAATGAATCCCAAAGTAAAGTCCGGGTAGGAAAATTTTTGGCCACGAGCTTTCACATTAACAATGGCCTGAAACAAGAAGATGCGTTGTCGCCATTATTATTCAACTTTGTCCTGGAATACGCTATAAGAAAAATCAAAGATAGCAACCAGGGCCTAGAGCTGAACAGTGTTCACCAGGTTATGCGTACGCTGATTATGTAAACTTAGTAGGGGATGATAGGAGAAAAATAGAAAGAAATGCAAAGGTCTTATTAGACGCGCTTGCATGGACATGGGTTTAGAAATAAATGCAGAGAAAACTAAATACATGGAAGTGCGTCGGGACCGTAATACGGCAATTCATGTATGTGTTAAAATTTTAAATAATACTTTTGATAAAGTGGATTCTTTCAAATATCTAGGATCAATATTAACAGACGAAAATCATATTCACGAAGAAATTAAATGTCGACTAAAAACAGGGAATTCGTGTTATTATTCAGTTCAAAACCTCTTGTCGTCGCGAATTCTGTCGAGGGATTTGAAGCTTAAAATGTATAAAACGATAATCATACCTGTTGTTCTGTATGGTTTCGAAACATGGTCGCTTACTGAGTGCAGAGCATAGACTGAAAGTATTTGAGAACAAGATCCCGAGAGAAATATTCGGACCAAGAGGAACGGGAATGGGGAATGGTGGAAACTTCATAACGACGAACTACGTAAATTATACGGCTTACCAAACATTGTTAAGGTCATCAAGTCTAGGAGGCTTAGGTGGGCAGGACATGTAGCCAGGATGGAAGAAAGTAGGAACGCTTTCAAAGTGTTAGTGGTAAAACCAATCGGAAAACGACTTTTAAGAAGATCTAGGCGCAGATGGGAAGACAATATTAAGATGGATCTCGCAGAGATAGGAATACAAACTAGAAACTGGATCCAGTTGGCTAAAAATAGAAGTCAGTGGAGAGCTTTTGTGAACGCGGCATTGAACCTCCGGATTCCATAGGCTATACAGTTAGTTAGCTTACGAAGCATGAGTAGATGCCTAGGCTGATACTACAAATAGATTAAATGCGCATTTACTGAAAAGATGGGTTCTACTGACGTTGGATAGTCTATATACTCTTCGTGTGCTAGGGCCTAGGGGAGAGGAGGAGATAAGATTTCATATCAGGTTACGTCACGCACAGTCGCACGCCTTCATTTTCATTAAAAATGGAAAAGCCAAGAGAAACAAATTTCATCTCACTTTCCTTTGTGCCAGTCGGACACAACTCATCACAGTTATCTGCAAAAAGCACTTTTCAAATCGGATTATTGGGAGAGCCTCCAGTTCCAATGTTGGGGGGGGACATGTCTCCCCATTTCCCCGGAATGTGTGCCCGTACCTACAGCTGAGACAACTTTCCAGCATGAGGAGAGGGGCATATCCTCCTCTGGCATTTATTGCAATTTGTGCCCAAATAGCGGAAGCGGAATTAATACGTATTGATGAGACTACTAAACTCACTACAGCACGACGTTCAGTTTGAAATACTACAGAATACGATTTTTTTTTAGAAAAAAAAATGGAAAAGCCAAGAGAAATCAATTTCATCTTACATTCCTTTGGAGCAGTCGGACATAAATAATGACATCCGAAAAAGCACTTTTTAAATCAGATTATTGGGGGGACAGTCCCCCCCAGGTCCAAGATTGGGGGGGACATGTCCCCCTCGTCCCCCCCGGGATTTGCGCCAGTGCAATTAATTCAGAACTGTTAGAATAATTAATCTTCTTTAATTCTCACGTGCACTTCACTCAATCCTACTCCTATCCTCAACTTGCTCAAACAGAGGCGCCCTCACCTGGCTTCCAGGTTTTGTAAACCTGGCTGCCAGGTAGAGCCTCGTGATTGGTTGAGGCTAGTCGCAGGATCGAGCCGAATGTTCGTGAGATCCCATCTGCTTTATTTTCAACAGAAGGTAAATGTGAAATAACATAGTTATTTAACGTAAATACAAAATGAGCTATATGTAGCAAATAGTAGACTTTACATATTTTTCTTTGAAAACACAATATCACAGCCATGTTGTCTGAGTAGATATGTATCCTCATCCGCAAAAAAAAGTTCGCATATACTGTAACTTCCACATTTTCATTACTAACTCGCTTTTCTGACTATATTATCGCTTCTTTGTGCTTTCCTTAACAAAGCAGTGTAATAATGCATAATTATTTATTATTTTAGAGAAAAAATAAAGCAAAATAAGAAAATTATAAGCAAAAAACCTTTAATCTTATGAAACCTTAGTCTGTCAAATAATTACACGAAGAATATCCCGTGGGAAAAAAGAGGGAAAATGACACAGGTATTAGGAAACACTCACTAACATGTGAAGCTATTGAACAGAAACATGAACTGAAGAGTCAACTACGTATTTCTGCGTTTAATATGCAATTCACACTTTATGCACAGTTCCAATATGCAAAATCAGTCAATATCTTCAGTTGAAATTATTGATATAGGGAGAAAATTACTATTTAAAACTTCAGGTGTGAACGTGCGCTTGGAGCGATATATGAGCAGTATTACAGCATATTCTTTCATGAATTGTCTCGGTGGTCAAGCGTGTTTAGTAGTGTTCTTGAAACTCTAACATCGTAGGGCGGCAGTTCGAATCTGCCTCCCGGCAGTTTTGATTTTTTTCAACATATGGAAACATTTCTTTAAATATAAAGTTCTGCTTTGAAGTGCTTGAAAAAAAATCAGATGAACTATCACGTTTCAAAACCTGTTACATTTGTTTACCCTGTCATCATTTATATACGAAGACGCTAAAATGAGGAACGTTAACATTTTTATAATGGGAACAACTTTCTGATTTGAATACCAACCTTAAATTACACGTCCAAAATGAAAATTATTCATGTTCTGATACCTATTGTAATATACAGGTGTGTATATATAGAGAAAGAAAGAGAGAGAGAGAAAGTATGTGAGAGAGATAGAAAACAATATATGCTGTAATTTTAATTACAACGTAAAAAGTTATTGCAATTCATAATCTGGATTTTTACAAAGCGATTTGAACGCTTGAAGCGACTTAATATTCATAAAGCATCTTTTTCTTGAAGTGTCGCAAATAGTCCGATGCTTTGTAATATGTGCCAAAGAAATAAATGCATGTTTTTAACAGGATAGTATCGTCTACCTTTTGCTTCAATTGATGGTATAAAATAATGTTGAGTTGATTTTAACATCCCTTTCAGCATCGAGGCTATATGAGACGTTTACCTACTGATTAGCGTGAAATCCGAACCACATGAGCTCACACCGGGAATCGAACCGGGTCTCTTACGTCAAAGGTGCGTATGCTAACCGCTTAGCTACGAAGGAACTCGGTATGAAACTAGAATAGCACACATTACCCCATATTATTTCACCGAAAGATTTCTGTTTTATGATCAGTTAAAATAGTATTTCTGGACACCGTAGCTAAAAATGTATTTGCTTTTTCAAGTAGTGTACGAAAAATACAAAGAATAAACAGTAGAAACGAAACCAAGAAATGAATTCAAAGTAAAGTGCTTTGCCTCTCTCGAATAAATCACTCAATGTATTACAAGTGCATATCTCGTGCATTTCCAGTAGAATTATTAAAACGCGCTGGCTTTATAACTTGGCTGTGTGGTCTAGTGGCTAGCATGTGTGTCTGTGGTGTACAGGGTATCGGGTTTGATTCCCGGTGGGAGAACTTTTGGAATTTTAAATGTTCTCGACGTGTCTGTGTTTGTGTCCCTATCATTCAAGGTTACTGTAAAACGTGTATAACCGAGTAGGAAATATACAGAAAGTACTGATAAGGGGAAAGTAGACTTTGGTAAGTGAACTTCGGGGCCGCCTTTCGCGACGTAAATTAAGAAGAAAATAAGTGGGTTTAGCGAGGCGCTTGAAATTACAGTAATGATTGACGGTTCGGTTCCCAGTCCGGTTTTCTTTCAATATAAGGATATTTTATTTTTTCTAAATACAACGTTACATTTTTAACATTTGAATTGGTTATAAAAACAAAATCAAATAAACTGTCAGCTTTCAAACCTCTGTCACTTTTATTCACCATCTGTTTGTATACGAAGATGACGCTATGGAAATGCTAGCACTACCAAAGTTCAAATAGATTTCTAAGTTAATATCAAATTGAAAACACACGCCCAAAATGAGAATATATGTTTCTGCTTTATATGTATAGTTCAATTATACCAAACAAAATCCGCTATCCCCATTCCCTTTGGCGGTAGGGGTAACTTTAAAATTTTAAAGTGGGACCCCCATTTCCTATTGGACATTTCGATTCTCCAGAAAAAAGTGACTGATTTCACCCAGAATTGAAAACAATTCCTTCACGGATGGCACTTTAATCGATACGGGAAAAGGAGGGGTAGCAAAACGTTATGAAAATGTTTTTTTGTCAGATCCGTGCTCTGTGGTCATACAGTTAGCATACTGGACGGCACAGTCAGAGATCCTGATTTCAATTCCTAGTAACCCTAGGGGAACACCAAATGAGTACATAACAAGTAGTGACTATTTTCATGAATATATGCATCATATAAAAATCGCTTAAAGTTTGATACTAAGATATTATTATTATTATTATTATTATTATTATTATGTTACATATTACTTGAGCTTATAATTAGGAAGACCTAGGCGCAGATGGGAGGACAATATTAAGATGGATCTCGCAGAAATAGGAATACAAAGTAGAAACTGGATCCAATTAGCTAAGGATAGAAGTCAGTGGAGAGCTTTTGTGAATGCGGCATTGAACCTCCGGGTTCCATAGGCCATAGAATTAGTTAGTTAGTTAGGAGGGTAAGTGTGCCTAAAGTCAGCCGTCTCCAGTAGTCAGCCATTTTTCAGTAAAAAGCATATTAAATAAACATACAGTAGCTTGTTATCAAACAAATAATCAACTACAACTTAAATCAGAGCTCCAGTATTCAACCTCATTTGTTCTGGCCTGGTGTGACTCCTCGTGGCAGAAAAGAAAAATTATCATTTGAGGTCTGCTGATGCAAGTGAGCAAAGTGCGCATTTTGTTAATAAAAAAATAAGGAAGAAGCTTTACTTCAAAGTTAAGTTAAAATTATATTATTGTAAAATAGTACGAGTTATTGCTTTCTTCTATGCATGAATGTATCGTAGCTTATCAAAAATTCTTGGTTTATGATACAAACCAATATATTGCGTAGAAATAAGGGGGGCTGACTACAAGTTGCATTTTTGATAACGTTTTCCGGTAGTCAGTCATTAGGGGCTGACTACTGGAAATGACTCTTCACTTCAATTTCCAATGGTCAGCCCCCCATTACTTTCAACGGACGACTACTGGATACATATACTCCAGTAGTCATCCACTTATCATTCATTCAATTTAAATGACACATGACATACAACTAAGACACTTAACTAATACGTAGAAGACTTTTCTAACGATTTAATGAAAAAGTAACTGTTATGATGTCACTAATTGCATCATACAAGTATAATACAGTTATAAAGTACGGGACAAAATTAAACGATCGAAAATGCCATTAAAACTTATGACGATGTTGGTCGTTTATTTTTGTCTCGTACTTTAATATCAGTCTGGTATTGTAACCATTTCAATTCTTGTATTTTTCTAGAACTGAGGGAAAAAGGTTAAGGATTTATGGCTGGTCTGAATTATTTCTCTAAAATTTAAAAAGGACAGGTAATGAGTATTTATTTTACCCTAAGCATACGCCCTACATAAGCTTTGGGGGCCCGGGCCCCCCGGCCCTAGCAGGATCGACGCCCTTGACCCTGATCATAGCTTAGTCTTTTAATCTAAGGTAGCTATGAGGAAGTAAGGATTATCCATATCTAATTGATTTATTTTTTTAAATTACTCCGCACAATGTCGCGTTTCTGCACGTTTTTAATTCCAAGGCTGCAATTGCTCTTCAACTATTATTATTATTATTATTATTATTATTATTATTATTATTATTATTATTATTATTATTATTATTATTATTATTATCTGTTCTTATCTGCTCTGTTCCTAGAGTTGCCTGATTGCCGAAACAATACAGAATAATCATAAATATTTACATTCTAATTCACTATGAGCGTGAGGAAAATATGTCTAACAGTTTAAGAACGCGTGATTTAGCGTTTCTTTCAACCAGTCCAAAGACATCTACTGGAATAGACTCAGTGTCAGATGTTTTTGCAATCAGGTGCGTTGAGGATACTCTATCCAAAGAGTCTTCTTATTCTACACTAATGAACACATATAAGGCTATTGTTCTGTCCGAAGAGGATCGATCTGCTATCAGTAGATACTTGCTAGTGAAATGCTCTATATCTTAGTCCTGGAACATACCAAATTTTAGCAATTGGCCGTCTAGAGCCTACAAATATATCTTCGATATCAGAAATAGACGTTACGTCTGACTCAAACCAGGAAAACAACATATCCGTTATGGCATCTTGTACTGAAGCGACGCAAGGTGAAAGATCTGCTTCTGTTTCTACAGTCAGTAGAGCCAGAAATAACTCCATATGATCTCAGAAGAAATTCAAAGAAAACCTTCGTAAAATACTTCCATATCATCTGGCTTTGATTAGCATCTTTTCTGGCTAGCTCCAATCAAAAACAAAACTACCAAACATGTGCCCAGAGAAAAAGTTCAAAGTGCAGTATCCTCCCAAGCATGGAGAAATTATCAGATGGTAAAGAATGAAAATAAAAGAAAACTAGAAGAGGAATGTCTAAAATGAAAAAGGGAGAGAATACAAAAGAAAGGAAAAATTTTAAGTCAAACAAAAAGAAAAGGACTGTCAAGCCAAGTAGCACTAGTAGTTAAAAAGACGAGACGCAAGAAGTTGTTGAAATGCCGTCTAAGGCCTGAAGAAGAATTCATAAGTGATATTGAGAATGATACACTTAAATATATTGGGTGTCACTTTTGTGATCACTGGTACCACTTAAAATGCACGTGCCTCAGTGTATTATCGTACGAGGAACCTGCTAAACAAGTGCTTATGTGTCCTGAATGTGCTTAATGAACTTCATATTAAAGGGTTAATGTCATAGCTAAATATAAATATCAATGTAAATATAAATGTAAATATAAATAGGCATATATATTAGTTTTAAATAGGCTAGTCTAGGCCGAGGCACATTTTTCTTAGTTTATGGTAAATATCATACAAGAAGTCTTTTTTCCTGTATCGCAATATATTTTCCACCAGGCCTGCTTCTAGCCACAGAGGTTTGGGGGGGCATAGATATGTTAGGGGGGGCAAGTCATTAAAAATCTCTTACACATATCTAAATTGTGTTTTTTGTGTTGAGGTCTGGAGGGGCCACGAAAAGTTTAGGAGGGCCAGGCCCCCTAGCTCCCTCTAGTTGCGGGCCTGTTTTCCACGTAGTTTGTCTTTGTAGGAACTCTGAGTGCAATATATTTGTCCCTTAATTTGCTACTGAGGAATTGATCTCTAAAATTCCATTAAAAAAGTCAATTCTATAGTGTGGCTGAGTACTGGTTAAAGTAATGGATGACCTTTGGTTTTCATAGGCCGACTACTGTTTTTTTCAGGGTTTCTGGTATTTTCTTTTTCCTGTGTAATTATGTATAAAAGATTTCCTATGCGAGCTACACAAACGTAAAATTTAAACAGTGTTCTTTCTAATGACATATGCAGTAAAAGTTATTAGTAAAAAATGATTTTTTTATACTTTAACAAAGTTGAAAATCTCCTTAAATGGTCGACTACTGGCACATTTACCCTATTACTTGAGATGCAAACTATAGTTGCAATTTTTTGAAGGAATGTTGCCTAACTGGAAAGTAGAACTTTACATATTGTTTTGTCTGTGAAACATATGCTTGTTTAGCTTTATTTGAAAGTGTTAATTTTGCCAAAAATATTGAACGTTGGAAAACCGCAATAGCATTTTCTTATAGGGGCCAAAAAAAAGAGAGCTGATATTTCTAAAGGAGGCAATCGTAACAAAAACGGATAGGAGATAAACATAAATCGAAAATGTTATGTTGAAAACATTTTCATTGATTTTGTCTTCTGCCTCAGGCACTGACAAGGTCAGAGAAATATTGTCTATTACGTTTAAAATTGCCTAAAGGAAAGTTGAACAGAATACCACAGATCTTATCACTCAGTAATCAGTTGTGAAGTGCTCCCTTGTAGTCAAACAACATATATCGAAATAACGTGTTCTCTGCCTCTTAGCAAATAAAAACTACGATCTTACTAGCTCTTGGAGTAACCAACTGCGCATGTCGTTTAATAGCTTCAACTAAAAGGGGTGCTCATTCAATGTGCAACTCGTGAAAAGGGTAGAAGTCAGAAATGGCTGAGAATAGAAAAGAGCGTGTTCTTGCTTTAGTGCAAGAAGGCTATTGCGCTGCACAAGCCGCTGAAAGGTGTGGAGTTTTACCAAGAACAGCACAGAAGTGGATAAAGCGTTTTCGAGAGACTGGAGAAACTATGCGGCGCCGAGGTAGTGGTAGGCGTCGTGTGACAACACCTGAGCAGGATGCCCAGCTTGTTGCTGCTGCGCGGCTTAATCCCAACATGACCGCCAGACAACTTCGGCACGCATCAGATTTTCCAGGCTCTCGAGATACTGCTGTACGGCGTCTTAGGGAAGCTAATCTTCACGCCCGTCGTGCTGCGGTGAAAGAATTCCTCTCGGAAGAGCATATAAGACGACGGCTTCAGTTTGCGGAAGAAAATGTGAACCGTGATTGGAGACATGTTGTCTTCACAGACGAATGCACATTTTCTTCCTCAAATAATGGCCCAGTAGTCGTGTATCGTCCGAGAGGCTCCAGGCATGATCCCAGATACGTTTTCCACAAACGTCACTGTGGACGCGTATCTGTATCTGCTTGGGGTTTCATGACATCACAGTGTCTTGGAGTACTCCATAGGGTAGAGGGGCGTCTTACAGGTGAGCAATATTTACATATCCTTCGGGATGTTATGTTGCCATCTGTGCGTTTTATCTACCCCGATGGAGTAATCCAGTTTCAGCACGACAGGTCTCCGGTTCATATGTGTCAATTAGTTCAGAATTGGCTCTCGCAGCAGGCTGATTTAGAGGTCCTAGATTGGCCACCGCGTGGAGCCGATATGAATATAATTGAGACAGTATGGGCAGAGGTCAAAAGGGTGATGAAGGAGAACTGGCCTAACCCGCCTCCATCCACAAAAAATCAACTATGGGAAATCGTTGAAAACAGCTGGGAGGAAGTCTCCCGTAGTGAACGCTTTCTCCGCAGACTTACCGAAAGCATGCCCAGAAGGCTCCAGGCAGTCATCGATGTAGAAGGTCATTGGACCTCCTATTAGACACTTATATATAAACAGCCCTTTTCAGGGCTACGTATTCCCTTCCATTCTTTTTTTTTTTTTTTTTTGAATGCTAATGAAAATGTATCTACGTCACTTTCACCGTTAAACAATGAAAATGAAAAAAAAAACATAATAGCAGTGGACAAGACTCGATCGTGCGAACTTGTGTATTGTAATCTCTCACTTATCCCCTGAGCTACGAAGTAACACGTAGATTTTTTGAAAAAGATATTAGTAGTTCATAACAACACACTTCCTTTTTATGTAATTCATGTGCCCCTTGCTGCTATCGATGGCGTGAAAACAAAATGCTACACATTACCCCATATCATTTCACCAGTAGATTGCTGTTTTCTGATCAGTTAAAACAGGATTCCTGGATATCTAAGCGAAAAATGTATTTCTTTTTCATGTATTCTACGAAAAACCTAAAGAGTAAACAAAATCGAGACAAGCAACTTTCTCGAACAAACCACTCAATGTATCAGTGTCATTGCAAACAACGTCTCGCTGATGTAATGAATAACAACATGTAGTAAAGATCATGGGGTCTTCAGATCAAATACAGCTTGTCATATGGTTTTGTTTTCTTCAGCACAATAGAATTTTTTTAAAAATTATCCAGTCATGTGAGAAAAACAAATTTTGCAGAAATATAACATTTCGTTTTGAGAGGCGTATTAGCACGAAGAAATAGTTTTATTTCTTGCAATCCAAACCGTGAAGAATGAGCTAATGAATAGCGTTTATGGGTCTTTCAATAAGCACCATCCAGTGTGTTGTCGTCGGCAACGTTACGTTTTTCCTTTTCTTTTTTTCTCGTTTTCGCGCATCACATTCTGTTTTTCAATGACTTCTAATGCTAAATTTTAATCCGCTGTTACTTCGTTCGTCGTTTTCACTTCCACCTACAATATTAGATTTAGGCATAGCTGACTATCCTCTAATTTGTATCGAAGTTTTGTCAAGTTTCTAGTGAACGTCAGCTAACCATTTTCTTCCAAGTACTAAATGTATTCAAATATTTATTTCAAACGGCTGATTTGATTTCCCGTGATGATCGGACAGACAAACACGACGTCACTTTGCAACATCAATTATAAAAGCTTGAAGAGAAAGAATCTTTATGGACAATAAGTTTCTTACATACAATATTCAATTATAAAATGCCTACTACTTATCTTTCTTATTTAATTTATGGGGCGCGATGGTTCACTGGTAGAGCGCTTACCTTTGGTGCATGCGGTCTCTGGTTTTATTCCGTTCAAGTAAGCTTGTGGTGGACAACATTATGTCCGTGACTTTTCTCAAAGCATTTCCTTTTCCTTCCACTTTCTCATTCCACCAATTCTTATATCATTTTTCTTACTTTAATTATCTTCTCCCTTAGCCTAAAATAGCAGGATTCTAGAACACTGGTCCGTATACCAATTGAGTGGTGATGAAGAAAGCAATCAACCTGGTTAACCTGCCTTCACTCGCTATCGCTTGCTCGACATTACTATATGAATTGTGTATTGAGATTTGATAAAGAAAAGAACCAAACTGGTTACTAATCCAAATTCTCCTCTATGTGAGGACCAACAATCTAGAACCTTCCCGCCTAAAGGGCGTAATAGTGGGATGTTAAATATTTCATTTCATTTTCTAATTTAATTTAGCTCTTCCACATAATATTTTATCTGAAATAATAATAAGATATTATCAAGTGCTCGCAAAGCTGGGAGCGATCTCGGAATCTAGCGTAATGTGCGGTAATCTTATTAAATATGTTTCACTACTAGATCAGTTGTTGAATGTTTCATAATGCTATACTAAATTCCATAAACATTCAAGCGAAATAAGTAAAATTGATGAGATTGACAATTTAAACCGCACAGTATTGCAAAGCTGGCGGTGTAAATATTTACTCCATTACGCAAACTCTGTTTCAAATACAACCATTATTATACAGTTCATTTTCATAAACTTGTTCTTATAGCAACTATATCATTTCCTATTTAAATTCAATTTATAGATAATTTTGTGTTACATATCAGCTGATACTCATGCTATAAACTATACAATAAGTTAACATTCGATGTAAATAAATAAGAAATGTATAATGTTACAGATTCTGGAATTGCAATTTAATTCAATTTTAAACTGTATACATTTTCTATATGATTGTTTCATTTACTTTATAAAAATCCAGATTATGATTTACACTAACTGTTTTAATTAAAAATACAAGCTTATACAGGGTGCGGGGAAAGTCCCGGAACGGTCCAATATCTCGCGAAATATACAGATCAGCAAAACAAAAATAACACGTGTTAAACAGTTTTGAAAAATCTATCAAATGATACCAAACGCAACCCTCCATTCCCACACGGGGGGTAACTTTAAAATTTTAAATGGAAATCCCCATATTTTGTTGCACATTTGGATTCTTCAGAATAAGTAACAGTGATTTGACCCAAAATTGAAAACAGTGCCTTCACGGATAGCACTTGAATCGACACATAAAGAATGGAGGCGGCAAATCTTTATGAAAATGTGGCCTCTCAGTGTCGAGCTCTGGGCCATGCGGTTAGCGTACGGGACTGCGGCATGAAAGGTCATGAGTTCGATTTCCACGCAGAGTAAAATTTTCATGTGATTTTTTTTACCCACATAATGAATTCATACATTTTAACTTCCATAAAATAATGCATTTGTCCATATTTATTAATTTGCAAGAAAATACAAATGGTGAGAAAAATGGCTTATTTTTGTTGTAAATAACCCTACTACTAAGAACTACTTCATAAAGCTACTTTGCAAAACAATTATCGATATTGTATTCCATGTAACTTCATCTTCGCACACACTGTTTTCAATTTTTGATCAAATCACTATCACTTTTTCTGGAGAATCCACGTATGCAATAAGAAATAGGGTTCCCATTTAAAATTTTAAAGTTATCCCCCGTAGTCCCCAAGGAGGTAGGGATAGGTGATTGTGTTTTCTATCATTGGATAGCTTCTTTAAAACTATTTAACATGTGTTATTTTTGTTTTGGTGATATTTATACTTCGCGAGATATTGGACCGTTCCGGGAATTTTTCCGCACCCTGTATACAGTATTTTATCTCTCTCTTTCGCACTCTCACTCTCTATATTACAACTGAGTGTTGCAATAGGTATCAAGAACATGAATAATTTTCATTTTGGACGTATGGTTTAAGGTTGGTATTCAGATCACAAATCTGTTCTCATTATAACGGATGTGGTATTAACGTTAATAAGGATCGTTAACGTTCCACATTTTAGTGTCTTCGTATATAGCCTAATTGATGAACATAGTGAATAAATGTGACTGAGCTTTGAAAAGTGATTGTTCATCTGGTCTTGTGTTTTTAAGCACTTCAAACTAGACATTTATATTTTAAAAAAAATATTTCACTATATTGAAAAAAAAAAGCGTTCCGCACTCAGGCTCGAACTGCCACCCTTCGGTTCTAGAATTTCAACAGCATTGCTAAACCCGCTTGGCCACGCAGGCATGTTACGAAATAACGCGTTCTGATATTAGAAATAGACTCGCTCCAAGCGCAGGTTTACACTTGGAGTTTTAAATAGCCATTTTCTGTTTCTTTCAGTAATTTCAACTGAAGATATTGATTGATTTCCCATATTGGAACTTTACGTGAAGTGTGAATTGTATGTTCATCTCAAAAATACATTATTTTCTGTTCCTTCAATTTTACGTATTTGTGAGTGCTCCTAATACCTGTGCACTGTATGGAGTGAATTTCCCTCGGGATATTCTTCGCGTAATTATCTGACAGACTAAAGTTTCATAACAATCACAGTTTTTTGCTTATAATTTTCTTATTTTGCTTTATTTTTTCACAAAAATCATAAATAATTATTCATTACTACACTGCTTTGTTACGGAAAGCACAAAGAAGCGATAATATATTAAAAAAACTGAGTTATTAATGAAAATGTGGAAGTTACAGTATATGCGAACTTTTTTTTGCGGATGACGATACCTTACGAGGATAAGCACAAAGGGCTACAAAGGCAGCTGCCAAACATTCAGTTACAAAGAACGGTAATTGTGTCATTTCAGTCGATTGAAAAACAAGAGAGTGTTGGTGTATATCAACAATCGCAATCGAGGTAAGTGTAGCGTAAGCATGATAAGTCAAATCAGGCTGAAAAGAATCCCAAATAGGTTGAGATTAAGATTCGACATTAAGCAGAGCAGTACAAACGAAATGTATCAGTTTTCTATGCAAAATGGCAAAAGCCAAGGGGTATGTCATATTGATCACTGTAGTGCACTAAACTATGTATCCCGCCAGGACGTGATGAGCTCGTTTGGAATGGAACAAGAGAGATATTTGACAAGAACGTATGATGTTCAGGTAACGGTCGTCAACACAGAGCGTATTCTCATCAAACTCCACCCACATACCTAGATACAATAACCTACGGGTAGGATATAGCACCGATTCGTCAATGTGTATAGCCCATGTAAAACTAGAAAGGATTTCTAAGGCCTGAGTGAGCGAGTCCTGGTCCCCAAAGAGAAGAATATCATCATAATATACAAGAAAGCGCACTAAATGTCCTATATGACGAGTTAATTTAAGAGTTACGAAACGTTGCATGATTAAAGGGCTCAAAGCCCAGCCCATTGTGGCTAACACCATGGACAGAGTTACATGAGACTAGAGATGCAAAAAAGCCAGCTTTTTTGAATCGATGTTTTTTTGCACATAAAAAGCCGGCTTTTTTGGGAAAAAAACGAGAATTTTGGAAATGTTGGCTTTTTTTCATTTTCATGATTTTTCTATTTGAATAGCTTTCTTATAGTATACTCTAAAGTTAATTAAGATTTTATGACATAAATACCATATTTCGCTCTGGAATTCACCATCTTTACGGATGGAGCACATGTTTTATGAATTAAAGAAAACATACAGTACGTAGTATTTGAGGGCAATTGAAGAGGATATTTAACTTTATTTTAACTTCTAAGTTATCGAATTTTTTTCTTCTCTACGTCATTTCTTTTTAGTAATCCGTGTTTCATTTCTTAAGAAATTAGTAGACCTACAATAGCTTCTAGCACATAAGTTAGCAATGATTATCAATAATCTTCCGGATACAACCTTGAATACAGTTTTATGGAAATAATCAGTAGCGGATTCAGAAAAGTATTTTGGGAGGTGTTTCTCTGCTTAATGTTTGTTTTTTCTAAAATTTCCTAATTTTTATTTGGGAGGAACTTGAAGTTTATGAGTATAGGCAAATCTAATATTCCGGTTTGTTTGTATTCAACAATAATCTTCCGGATACAACCTTGAAGACCATTTTATACTGATAATCAGTGGCGGATTTAGAAAAGAATTTTAGGAGAGTTTTTCTATATTAATGTTTAGTTTTTCTAAAAATACGTAATTTTTATTTGAAGAGAGCTTGAAGTTTGAGTAAAGGCATAACAATTATTTCGATTGTTTTAGAAATTCCATAATTTCGGGATACAGGCTTCAATCTGTAAGACATCCCTACCCTAACCCCTTCGCAAATCCGTCACTGCTGGTAATCTGTAATAACAACGATTAAAAAACGATAAAGAAAGTCGGCCACGATTCACAGTACACGAACTATCTCTACAATCCCAGATGGAATTACGAAAAACTTTTGTCAAAATGCTCGAATTCGGGGTTGAATCCCGGACTTCCCGATAGAAATGCAAAAACTAGCCACTCACTCATGGTTGTTGTGCAGTTGTGCTTACCTTAAATATATTCTCTCTCTCTATGGCTTATGGAATCCGAAGGTTCAATGCCGCATTCAAAAGAGCTCTCCACTGACTTCTATCCTTAGCCAACTGGATCCAGTTTTTACTTTGTGTTCCTATTTCTGCGAGATCGATCTTAATATTGTCCTCCCATCTGCCCCTAGGTTTTCCTAATGGACGTTTTCCGATTGGATTTCCAGTTAAAACTTTGAAACCGTTCCTACCTCCTTCCATTCTGGCTGTATGACCTGCCCACCTGAGCCTCCTAGACTTGATGACCGTAACGATGTTTAGTAAACCATATAAATTATGCAGTTCTTTGTTATGAAGTTTCCCCCATTCCTGTTCCTCTTGTGTCCCAATATTCATCTCAGGATTTTATTTTCAAATACTTTGTCTGCGACCTTCCCTCATCGCAAGCGACTATTTTCACAACCATACAGAACAACAGGCATGATTATCGTTTTATATATTTTAAGCTGCAAATTCCTCCACAGAATTCGCGACGACAAACTATTTTGAACTGAATAAAAATACGAATTTCCTTATTTCAATCGACATTTAATTTCTTTGTGGATATGATTTTGGTCTGGTAATATTGATTCTAGATATTTGTCGAAAGTATTATTTGATATTGTAACGCATCCACAATTTGCCGTATTACGATCCCGGTGAACTTCCATTTATTTAGTTTTCTCTGCATTTACTTCTAAACCAATGTCACTGCAAGCGTTTAATAAGGCCTATGCATTTCTTTCTATTGTTCTCCTATCATCCCCTATTAATTTTACATCATCAGCATACACCATAACCTGGTGAATACCATTCACCTCTAGGGCCTGGTTGCTATCTTTAATTTTTCTTATACCGTACTCCGAAACAATGCTGAATGATAATGGCGATTACGCATCTCCTTGTTTCAGACCATTCTCGACGTTGAAGCTCATGGACAAGAAATTTTTTTACTCGAACTTTTCTCTGGGATTCATTTAAACACATTTTAATTAATCTAACTAGCTTTTTCGGTATTCCGAATTCTGTATGCATGTTTACGATAAAAGCACTTATGCAACAAAAATCAGCCTGTATTAGGTAGCAATTAAAGCGAGAATGCATATAACAAAACCAGGACAGGAGTGCAGCAAGACCCCGCGAGGAATTGCATTTTTAGGGAGTAGGCGTGTCCGTAATGGGGTGTGTGCCCATAGATTAGGATAGTGCAATGACCTATATCGCATGGAAATAACGCACTTGCATAAGTTAGAGCACTTACCATTGTTTCACACTAGTAACTCTATACTTGAATAAATAAAATACACGTTCCCCAGATTGTGCAGAAACACTCTGCTGGTAGAAATTAAGTTACACAATTGTCTTTCAAATTCAGTCATTTTAACGTAGTATAGCAGTTGTCATGATTTAACCACTTATAATCCTACAGTTGTAAACATATAACACTGGTTTCCTATACCTTTCAGAAATTCGCAGCCAGTAGAACTTAATATTTCACACAGACTTCTTTTATATGGACACACTCCTTTTAATAGTAAAATTAATATGTTCATGACAGTCTATTCTCTGTCTCCACCCGGTTTCATTTAGTTTTATGACGTACGTAGGCACATATATATATATATGCATATACATATATATATATATATATATATATATATATATATATATATATATATATATATATATATAGAGAGAGAGAGAGAGAGAGAGAGAGAGAGAGAGAGAGAAAGAGAGAGGTGCGTATGCTTATATAAATTTCCATCGGTAATAGGGAGAAAACAGGAAGATATTATAGACGTATGGTTCAAGCGAAAGGAATAAAAGAATGATTTAGGATTTAGGATTTAGATTCCTGGGCTCTCGGCATCTTATGACCATTTAGCCCGTCACGTTTGAGGGATGGAGTCCCTCGGCGAGCACACTATCCGGAGAAAGGGAAGGAAGACAGAATTGGGGAAGCAAATAAGCGGCATGGGACCTATAAGTTAGGTACCACCCAGGCATTTGCCTGGTGTGAACGAGTAAAACCCAGGAAAACCTCATTAAAGGTTACTGGCCGGAAAATGCAGTTGCACTTTTTCGACCAAGTGCACCCACCGGGAATCAAACCCGGGACCGCTCGCATCGAGAATGAAAGAATGAATAACTATTAGTGTAATATATGCATCAAAAAAATTTGCTTTGAATTCTGTACAGATAGTTTTACGTTGAGACCAAACGAAAAAGTTGAGAAGGAACAGAACGGATTCAGGAGAATTAAGGGCACAAGAGGTGCATATCAATATTACGGGTGATCAGTGAAAGGAAACTTTGTAGAAAAAGGGAAAGAGATGTATGTTCCTTTATGGGTCTAGACAATGCTTTCTTGATCGCTTGATCTGAGAGTTGTTGAGAATTACAAAGAAGGTTACTTTGAAATGGAAAGATCAAAAACTGTAAAAAAGTTTATATAGGGAAGATGAAGCACCCGTTGCAACAGCGCTTTTTCTCTTTTAGGGTTGGCTCCACTGTGTTGCATTATGAAATGTTTGAACACAAAACGAAAGAGGTCTGTCGTGATCAACGGAATTCGAAATGTGTTGTTGGCGTAGCGGGTAAAACTTTGTTTTTTGTAGAGGTAAGTGATTTTTAAAAACTTCTATCTTTGTTTATTACACCTTACACGTATCTTAAAACAGTTAGTAACATGTGGTACTCAGTTTCACAATTGAAGTATAATTACATTATATTTCTGTTCCCGTATCAGCTGCTATTTGGTGGCGAGGAAAGCTTTTATATACAAACATGTCGATGGGATAATTTGTAACTCCTGTTGCAATATGCCCCATGGAATGGAAAAAAATGTTTTGTCGGTTAAGCAGGTTTATATGCACAATTATTGTTGGCTATAAAAAAAAGATTATTATTATAATAATTATTATTATTATTACTATTATTATTATTATTATTATTGTTATTATTATTATTATTATTATTATTATTATTATTATTATTATTATTATTATTATTATTATTATTATTATTATTATAAGACAACAAGAATATTATTATTATTGGATGCAGTGTCATGTAGTAGTTATTTCACTTCATCTCAAGTTAGAATTTCAGACTGCAGATCAAAGTGAACTTCATGGATCACATGTAACATCTGAACAAGATACTGCACAATCCTTCAATGATCAAATGCTAAGACAAAGTGGTCTTCAAGACAAACCTAACTTCTCTCCTGAACACGTACGGTCCCATCCAAAAGCTGGACCTTTAAAACTGACAACTCAAAAAAAAAAACGGAAGTGCTGTTCTCACAGACACTCTAGAAAAAAGTGCTACCGAAATGTAAAGAAGTGTCTTAAAAAGATGGAAAGTTAAAATCAGTAGCTAAGAAGAATTTAATCTCAAGTCCTTCCACAGAAGATTGTATCTGTTTAGTTTGTGAAGAACCGCACGAAGAACAAGATGTAGAAGATTGGGTACAGTGTTTGCGTTTGAGAAGTGATCTCAATGGTCTTGTGCCGAGAAAAATCCGTACTACATCTGTATAGATTGTAAAGACATTGACTGCCACAGTGAAAGTGAGAGAAGCGATGTCGAAAATTCTGTAAATTTGACAGAATTGACTCCCACAGTGATATTGAGTTATACGATGTTGAAATTGTAGATTTGAAAGCATTAAGTTTCTGAACCAAGTCTAGTTGTTGCAACTTACCCCAGATGATGTTGCAATTTACCCCATGGGTGGGGGCAAGTGTCAACAGTCGGACTTAGTTCAAAAGGTTGACGCTATCAAATCTAACGTTCGATGTTTTGCACTTCTATTTTTTCGTACGTAGCTAATGCATGCACCTTTTAGTCCGCTCAATATAGTTTTTGTATCTATAATAGTTTTCGAGTAAAAAAAAATCAGACCTCAAAAGAGTTGGAACTAGCCCCACCTTTCCCTATAAACCAGCAAAACGTGTTCAAAAAATTGAAAACTATTTCTCGATATCATCGGTTAGCGAACGCATGAAGGAAAAACTTCACTGAGGAATCAATAATGTGACATTGTATACTTTTAACCGAGAGCCTATGATCCTTTTAACAATATCAACGTATGACTATTGTTATAAATGATGATTGTTTAGTTGTAATAATGACACTATAACAATAATCATTGGTTGTTATTGTTGAAAGGACTCATCGCTAAGCAACATAAGTTGATAGGTTTCCTATACGTTACTGTTATTTAAGCGCTGGAAGACACTGGAATTTCGAAACACTTTGCGGATAGCCACCCTAGCAGCTGATACGTTCTTTAGCCACTACGGTATTAAGTTACAAGCAAAGATTGCGGCCGAAATAATCTACCACTTTTAACAGTTGGTAAGTCACACGGTTGCACTGTAAGTATAAAACCTATCAGGATAGAGTGTAGCAGAAAGAGTGTGCTATTTTAGTTACAATGGACCGAGATGCATCACACTTTTGTGGTTGAAACGTGTTTCAAGGATGGCAATCGTGTGATTAGAGACGGAGCGCAAGTTTCGACAGCACTTAAACATTCTGAGACATGGAAGAGTACAAGAACTGCACATTATTCGGAGATAGGTAGGTTCAGTTTGTGCTGCAACAAATCCCACGAATAAGAAGCCACTGAAAATACAGATGACAATGTGGACACCAGAAAACATTGAGAGGGTACGAAATGCTATTACCAGGAATTCTAGTTGTCCAGTAAACAAACATGCTGCAATTTTACACTTGTCAGAAGTTTCCCCTGCATCCGCCACAGCGATTTATCATCTGTACAAAAGGCAATGTTTCGGTTTTCAGGATAATTGGACCATACTTTTCTCCAGGATCATTAAGAAAACACACAGTCACTGTCACTTCGGTACGTCACAGAGGCCTAGTGACGACATTCATGATTCCTGTATTACAGAGACATGCGTATCGTTCGTCGACTTCGTCAGTGCATCACAAAGGATGAAGGTTATCTCACAAATGTAATTTTCAAAAATTGAAAAGCCTTTAAGGAAAACAAAATATGAGTGGTTATTTTGCTATAAAATAGCATTGACTAATGTTTTCAATTACCAGTCTCGTTCTTACATTCCCTATGTAGTTTTACTCTAGAACTTCTAATAAAATGGTATATTGTTCTGCTGAACCCTGTGTTTCAAATATGATCTTCATGATTGTATGCTTAATTGAACTCAGCAAAACAAAATATGAGTTTGGTTATTTTGCTATAAAATAGCATTGACTCAATGATCAATTACCAGTCTTGTTCTTACATTCAGTATGTAGTATTACTGTAGGACCTCTAGTAAAATGGTATATTGCTCTGCTGAACCCTGTGTTTCAAATGTGATCTTCACATTATGATTGTATCATTAATTGGACCCAGCTTATCTCCATTGGGATAAAATTAGCTAGAATTCTTCAAACCTTAATAATAGTGTTGATTTTATCAATATACTAAAAAATTAAAAGCCAGAGGGCCTGATTATTGTTGTCGATATTTCAACCGTTGTGTGGTAAGGGTAACCTTACCATGCAAAGTAAGAAGAATTGGTTATTTATACTGATAGTGATTTAGTTCTTGCGGAATGTGAGAATTGTATTAGTAATGAATCCCAGATCATCTGAAAGTAGGCTATTAGTTAACGCCACCGGGAACTAAAAATTGACACACTAACAGCCCTTAAATATAGACTCCTAAATATGGAAATTCTACCGATAGCGACAGCTATTAAATATACTAGTGAACAATTTTTTACTTTTCCCCGTTTATGTATAAAATTGCGAAATTTTTTATCCACCTTGATGAAGAATTGTTGAAGTCATGCCTAGCCGAATAAATTAATGCCCATCATAAAATTATCTCGAGAATTTTTTTATGGGACATTAATTCAATTCTAGTAGTACTTCTAGTGATACTTTAGAAATTCTAGTGATTGTAGTAGTACTTTTAGTGATTAATTTTGTGCCATATGCCTGCAAACCATATATATCAAATCATTCTACTTACTGAAATGCGTGTTCATTGTATAGATTTTTCTAACTATATATTCTAGATATTAGGCGAGAGACATCCCTGTCGAACACCCCTGCTACAGAAAACCAGTTAGCGTCTAGGAATATATTCCATCTCAGTACCACATTTCAATAAATTAAATCCCCAGACAATATAACAGATTTTCATATCCAGACTCCTATGAAAACATTTACGATCACTCCAACGCCAATCATTTGATGGATTTAACGGTTTCTGTTTTAAAGAATTCAGCATCTGGTATCAATTGCAAAGATATTGTGGTCCAATTATGCGAATAGCACAAACAATTACATGCAGTCCTCTCCGAAAACTGGAGGGAAACATTTTGTATCGAATGTCTCAAAGCAAATCATGAGAAATTGAACTGACTTATGAAAACGTGTATTTTACCCCTTTTAAAATACCTTATGTATAATTGGGTTCTGATCCTTTGTCTCCCAATAAAGTATAATAATCAAAAAAGTTTTCTAAGGCATCGGATATAGAACGTAAGTCGCCATTAAAGGTTACTTCGAGTCTCATTGAAGTACCACGGATTTTTGTACCTCTTCTCGGAAGTTTTTTTTTGTATGTGACTTACATTAAGGATTCCAAGACGAGCCGATCCAGTATTTATGTAAGTTAAATTATTTGCAAATATACACTTGTCGAATATATAATGTAAAATGATCTGTGTGTTGGTGCTGGCTTCCACATTAGACTGTTAGTGATCGAACAATAATTGATTGATTGTTTTTTTATATAAAATATTTCTTCAGCGAACAGCGAACAACGGCCATGAAGAACTAGCGACCGACTGTTCTGTGTTTTACCGATTCAACATCTTGTAATTCTGATATACTTTTTGTAAATGTCTTTTGAATTTACACGTTTGAGAGACCTTTACTAACCTCTCTCACGATCTTTTACCACATTTCCCGTGACGTCTGGAACTCGCTTTATTTCCAACAGAAGGTAAATGTGAAATAACATAGTTATTTAACGTAAATACAAAATGAGCTATAGGTAGCAAGTAGTGGACTTTACATATTTTTCTTTGAAAACACAATATCACAGCCATGTTGTCTGAGTAGATATGCACCTTACGAGGATAAGCACAAAGGGCTACAAAGGCAGCTGCCAAACATTCAGTTACAAAGAACGGTAATTGTGTCATTTCAGTCTATTGAAAGCAACAGAGTGTTTTTGTATATCTACAATCGCAATCGAGGTAAGTGTAGTGTAAGCATGTAAGTCAAATCAGGCTGAAAAGAATCCCAAATAGGTTGAGATTAAGATGTGACATTAAGCAGAGCAAGACAAACGAAATGTATCAGTTTTCTATGCAAAATGGCAAAAGCCAAAGGGTATGTCATACTGATCACTGGAGTGCACCAAACTATGTATCCCGCCAGGACGTGATGAGCTCGTTTGGAATAGAACAAGAGAGATATTGGACAAGAACGTATGATGTTCAGGTAACGGTCGTCAACAGAGAGCGTATTCTCATCAAACTCCACCCAAATACCTAGATACAATAACCTACGGGTAGGATATAGCACCGATTTGTGCTTACCTTAAATATATTCTCTCTCTCTATGGCTTATGGAATCCGAAGGTTCAATGCCGCGTTCAAAAAAGCTCTCCACTGACTTCTATCCTTAGCCAACTCTATCCAGTTTTTACTTTGTGTTCCTATTTCTGCGAGATCGATCTTAATATTGTCCTCCCATCTGCCCCTAGGTTTTCCTAATGGACGTTTTCCGATTGGATTTCCAGTTAAAACTTTGAAACCGTTCCTACCTCCTTCCATTCTGGCTGTATGACCTGCCCACCTGAGCCTCCTAGACTTGATGACCGTAACGATGTTTAGTAAACCGTATAAATTATGCAGTTCTTCGTTATGAAGTTTCCCCCATTCCCGTTCCTCTTGTCTCCGAATATTCATCTCAGGATTTTATTTTCAAATACTTTGTCTGCGACCTTCCCTCATCGCAAGCGACTATTTTCACAACCATACAGAACAACAGGCATGATTATCGTTTTATATATTTTAAGCTTTAAATTCCTCCACAGAATTCGCGACGACAAAATATTTTGAACTGAATAAAAATACGAATTTCCTTATTTCAATCGACATTTAATTTCTTTGTGGATATGATTTTGGTCTGGTAATATTGATCCTAGATATTTGAAAGTATCCAGTTTGTCGAAAGTATTATTTGATATTGTAACGCATCCACAATTTGCCGTATTACGATCCCGGTGACTTCCATTTATTTATTTTTGTCTGCATTTACTTCTAAACCAAAGGTGCTGCAAGCGTTTACTAAGGCCTATGCATTTCTTTCTATTGTTCTCCTATTATCCCCTATTAAATTTACATCATCAGCATACACCATAACCTGGTGAATACCATTCAGCTCTAGGGCCTGGTTGCTATCTTTAATTTTTCTTATAGCGTACTCCGAAACAATACTGAATAATAATGGCTATTACGCATCTCCTTGTTTCAGACCATTCTCGACGTTGAAGCTCATGGACAAGAAATTTTTTTACTCGAACTTTACTCCGGGATTCATTTAAGCACATTTTAATTAATCTAACTAGCTTTTTCGGTATTCCGAATTCTGTAAGAATTGTACAATACTTTTCTCGTATCCGAGTCGTAAACCTTTTTAAAATCAAGAAACAGTTGATGCATTGGGTAATATATTCCCATTTCTTTTTGAGTATTTATCGAATAGTAAATATCTGGTTGATAGTTGATCGATTTCCTTAAATCCACACTGATAATCTCCAATAATTTCATCTGCGTATGGAATCAATCTTGTTAATATAATGTTAAGAGAAATGCCTCGCTAATTATTACAATAAGTTTTGTCGCCTTTCTTGTGAATTGAAACTGTGATCGATTCTTTCCACTCTTAAATGTATTCCATAGTTTTTTTTTTTTTTAAGTTGAATTCCTGTCGTTAAAAATTCAGAAACCTTCAGGACTGGATAAACCGTGATGGTGGTTATAAGCCTAGGAAACCACACGATCAGATGAACAGTCTATTACGCATATGATCCATGAACAGAAAATTCAGTACTTGCCCGATTCTAAACAAGCTTAAGGAAAGTCGGTGCATTATAGAATTCGGAATTTTACCGATTTTGCAGATCCGAAGCACCTGATAGGTGGTAACAGATTATTAAGTATGTGATCAATGAATGAAAAATTTGTTCGAAATATCATACATTGTAAATGAAAGTTAAAACTTAAAAGTTTCAAGAATGTGCAGAACCACCCGAAACCAAGCTCTTGATGTGCAGCCTTTAAGATTATCATATAAATGTATTTCTCTCATGTTTTATTTTATTTTGTTTCAAAAAGAGTGTGTGTGATATTTTGAAATAAAAATACTAATACAATTTTGTTAGTTATTTGTGTATCATTTTTTAAAAATAAAAATACTTACTTTTGTGTATAAGAGGTTAAAAAATTATTACGTCTATTGGTTAATCCTTAGGAATTAATAATGTAAATATATTAAGAATTTTAAAAAAATCTTTTCGAATTCATTGTTTATTTTGGGTTTTATATTATTACCTACATCAACCACTAATTAAATGAGTTTTTGTGCTTTAGAGAAGCGAAACAAAGTCTGTTTTATCAATTTAAAGACAAATTTTGAAAAAAGCCCAAAATTTTCCAAGCAAAAAAGCGAAGCATAAATAACCTAGTTTTTTCCAAAAAAAAAAAAAAAAGCCGGTCTTTTTCCAAGCCCTTGCATTTGTACATGAGACACCTGCTTGTAAATAGAGGTCCATTCCGAACAGTCGTAGATTACTCTAACACTGTCCCCTTTTGGTATACAGAACACCGGGAAGGTATTGATCACTAGAGACGATTCTTCGATGATTCCGGCTTGTTCCAGCTGGCGAAGCACAGGCATGTATTGATATTTAGTTCGGCGGATGGGACGAGTAGCGTGTAGTGGAAGAATATGAGTGACCTCCGGCGCACAACAGAACGTCCCTGGGGACGAAAAAGAGATAGACGTAGGTATAATACGACGGGCCTGAAATAAGTCTATGTTAGATTCACTTTCGGGTCACTGTTCACTTTAAATATCACTAACACTATCACTGTCTTCGTCCTCTGATTCCACGGATTCGTCTTCGGATTGATCTGGGGTATCCCGACGTGGAAGGCCGCTGAACTGTTCGATCAGGTCCCTCCAAAAGTTCCAATGCTCCGGGAGGTAGAACCAAGGTTCACGAATTGCTAGCTGGTTTACAGCATCCACATTTCTTTACTTGGCAATGTACAAAAACAGCGCTCGAGGATCTTCGGGGGGCCATCTTATGTCTTCCGGTTGAAGATCCAAGTCGACGATGAGCTGGGCCAGAGAATCATCTAGTTGCCAAGAATGATCAGGAATATCGTCGAGAGGATTGGGAGGAGCACCTTCTGCTGGGAGAGGCGTCCAGAAGTCAATAATAAGGGCATCATCGTTACTTCTTCGGCTTGGTTGCAGGGGAGCTCTTCTTCGTCGATGAGGACGTCGTGGTTGATGAACGAAAGGGCTGTGGAGGCATGTTAAGGGTAAGGCCAGGGATGGTGGCGACTGTGGCATTGACGGCGGCTATCCTCCAGTTGTATTGGAGAGCAATACACAGAAGGCGAATACGCTCCACAAAGAAGGATCAGTCTTCCTCTGAGAGCTGGTTGATGAAGGGAAGAGTAGTATGAATATGTCGCAACTCAGTGAAAAATATGTAAATTTACAGAGAAAAATAATATGTAAATAAAAAATTATTTAAATTGTTTATTTACATATTGTTTTTCTCCGTAAATTTTGAGTATGAACATCTCATTTGGATAAATATACAATGTGCATTCTTATTTCAATGTAACTCATAGGTCAGCAATTGGGTAGAATTTTCTGAATTTTTCACCAATCCCATATTTGATAGAACGCTCTGGACCCTCTTCGTCCCAATGAAATACACATATGCCACTAAAATCTACTATTTTTCATTCGTTTTGTATTTTCGCCGCGAATTTTCTGCTATGTGATTGGGAACTAGGTGCCACCTTAGTGATTTGACGCGTCTCTACTTTGTTCTCTGTCGTGTAGACCCCAAGGCGAAAACTGTTCATATCGCAGCATAGACTATTTTAACCAATTCTACAGGAAAAGCTACCATGAAATGAACAGTTTAGAAGCAAATGGAGTCCTGAATTATTAAAATTTCGAGCTGTGAAACTAACAGGAATATATAAAATATGGAACCTCTTCCCGTGATCGCCATCTTTGATGTTGCAATCATTCTAGGATAGACCTAAAAAAAATACTGAAGTTTGATTTTCGGTTGTGTGGTCTTTCAGACTAAATTTGGACTAATTATAGTGAGTGTAATTGAATAATATGAGTTATAGTAAATGTGAGTACAGTTTACTCTTTCGCCACTGGATAGGCTCCAGGTATAGTTTGTGTCTATATATTTGTAATTTAGGAAAACATGGCGATGTACGTGGGTTTTGTGCTAGTGAAATTAAACATTACAATGTTAGAATAAACTTTAGTAAGGACTCCTATTTTATTCCTAATTTGATCTAGCTTACAACACAGAATGGGTTAGTTAATGACGTGAAGGTTCCTTTCTTTTTCAGAAGGGGATCTTCCTTAATCTATCTCCTTTGGGATCAATTATAATAATAATAATATAATTTAGAAAATGGGTTAGTTTTGGTACAAGCATCACCTGGTTATAATTCTCCTCCGCCTTCCTTCGCATTAGAGCCTTTTGAAGATGTGTTCAGAAAAGTGTATTTTTATTTAGTGTAGATATGTAGAATTGGATGTTCTGTAGTAATATGTATTAAATGTGTACTTGAGTATATTGTGAGTAGATGTAATATATGTGTAAGAGTGTTTGATAACCTATTTAAGGACAATGTATTGTTGATTTCTCAATTATTCATCTCTTTCGGCCTAAACTAATAAGTAATACGTTCACAAGTCAGATCTAGCGTTATGCTGCATAGTTATTTCATAATATACAACATGTAGCATCCTATTTTCTAATAGATGACATAGGGTCATATTCATAGACGCGTCTTAATGAAAATGTATCTCAAGATCTTGTCTTGAGAACAGAATTGCTGTTTATAGTCCCATTTAGGAAAGACTTTAAGATATACAGTAGATTTCTGTAAGAAAGTCTTGATGAAAATTATATTTCGATCATATTTATAATATTTCTCAAGACAAGTTTTTGATCTCGCTAATTCATAGTTATAACCAGTGTGCTGACCAAGATGCATTTTGGCTGAAGAATTCTCAATATTGATCTACAGAGAGAAAAAATGATAACGGATAACAAGAAGTGTTCTTTTGGAATAGATTTAGTGTTCTAAGAATAGGTATCACCCTCTATTGAAACCAGAAATGTCCGAATTCAACTACCTATAGTTTTAACGTTCATCGCCATAGAATAAAAACCGTAACAGATATCGAGAAACAGTTTCATGTATTCAGTTAAGTGTCTCAAAAATATATTCCATTTCCACGCTAATCTTTCTACTGAAGCCGGAAGTGACAGAAATCACAACTTCTGGTTTTAATATTGGTCGTTATAGAGTGAAAACGGTAAACGATAGCGATAACTAATTTTTCTACAATCAATTAAGCATCTCAAGAGCATTTTCCATATTTATCTACTCTAATCTCTCTATCAAATCCGGAAGTGATAGAAATTAACCATTCCAGTTTTAACGTTGAGTGTTACAAAGTAATAACAGTAATAGATTGAGAAATGCGGTCTCCTGCAATCGATTAAGCGTCCGTTTCATTTCCATCCCTAACTTTCTACTAAAACTGGAAATGGTAGAAATCTACTACGACTTCCGGTTTCAGTATGGAAAGAGATAGCGAGAAGCGGTTTTGTGGATTCGAAAAATAAAATGAAATCCTTAAGTTTTACGTCCTCCATAGGTATATGCCGGCTGGGCTAAAGGAGACGGTGATGATGAGCAGTGACTGTAATGGTGGAATGGAGAAAGTGGGAGGAAACGGGATAACCCCTAGAAAATCCATACATACGGTGTTTGTCCACCACAAAACTCACTTGGCCCGCGCTGGATCGAACGAAGAACCCCATGGACCAGCGGTGAACGCTCTACCACTGAGCGACCGCAGCCCCTGGTGGAATCGATTTAGAATTCTAAGAATATGTATTACCTTCACTCTTATTTAATCCACTGTTCGAACCAGAAGTAGTATAAATATACTTCCACTTCCGATTTCGATAACAATTGACAAAACCATGTAATGCGCCGTTAAAATAGACCTAAACTTTAGCGCATTACATGGTATTTAGACAAGTGACACTTTGAATTCTGGTCTGTACCCGATTATGTTTAAAATTAAAATCTAAGAAAGCTTCTTTCAAATTCTTATTAAAAAACAACCGGATTGATTTCAAAAATGGTTTACAGTTTATTAAATAGGGACAAAATAAGTTTGTGTATGATCGGTGACTTAGTTAAGAAATATGAGGCTGTAAAGTAATCAAATGATTAATGGACATTTATTTAATGCAAAATCCAACTGTAACAGTATTTTATGGTTAACTCCATTTGAAATAATAGATACGTAATGTGCATGTGGATTTGGAAATCGAAATATATTGAGCTGAAGAAAAAGCTATTAATATTCCTTGTCTCTGATATGCAGTTTAAGAAGATAGGTGAGAAAAATAGTTTATGATTTTAACTATGACTGTATCGAAACGCGTAAAACTAGCTTTGAAACTGCTAGTCTATAGAATCTAATGTTAATGAAATATGAATTATTTTAATGTAATGAAAGGTATTCGACGAGTGTATAATGAATAATAATAATAATAATAATAATAATAATAATAATAATAATAATAATAATAATAATAATAATAATAATAATAATAATTTAATAATAATAAAAATATAATACTTAATGAATATGCTTTAATGTAAAATATAATTTAGAAAAATTTGTTCAGAGAGTAAGAAGAAACTCGATTAACGTTAAATATCATATGTTGTTTTGTATTTATCTATACTGCAGATTCGGATTCACAATTCATGTAATTTTCAAGCACAACGTTATAATTTATTCGCCAGTTATCCGTATGTATGTTGCAATGGTATAACCCTCTATTTCACTGTGGGAGTTTCTCATCAGCGCATCAAACCTCCAATCTTTTAAAGAAGGAACATATACCATTGTGTGAGTAGGTGCATTTCAACCAGTCCATATAAACCAAACTCCTTCACGTAGTGTACACGTGATACTGCTACTTGTTCTAGTTTTCTGAAGTCACAATAAATATTCAAATTGAATGAAACTTCACTTTCCAAAACTTAATTTCGTAGGGGCCATTTTCCCACAAACCACAATTTTACTTATTCTCCCACCTCCTTAACTCACGTACTTATCCTATATAATGATCAGTCAATTCCAAAGAAGACCACACACAGGATATGCAATTAGCTGATAACATAGCTAGGGCCATTTGTTATTTCGCTCTCAGTAAACCTGACTACAGAAGGTGCTGCTATCTAGCAACGGTTATGAAAAGTTAATGTTTTAGCTTCTTGCTTGTCAATTTGACATTTCAAACATTATTTTCAACATTAAATTATTCCATCAAACCATAGGATACAGTATATCAAAAGACAGTTTCGAACACCGAAAAAAAAACTCATATTGGAAGTGCGTCGGAAACCGCGCGGATACCATCTCGCAAACCTCTACACTCACACAATGATACCAACAGAGATCTATCCATTATTTACAGTCAAACAAGACCAAAATTGCCGTTCTGATCGTGCAGTGCTAGGAAAAGTTTTCGAATGGATTTCTGGTGGTAGTTGGACATTGCAGTCGGAAAAAGCTGCCACTCGTCGAAATGCCTTCCAACACCAAAGTAAACGCAGCTTAGTTCCATAAGAACGTCATGCACCCCCTGTATAACAGAACCTCTCCACCTGTACGATGATGAAATTACAGATGTATGGATCTACATGGACAAGTCTTCGAGCCATACCACTCTATCATCCCAGGTGTTTTACATAAGGAAGGTAGAAGAAACAGGAATATCAGTGATCCCATCTAAGTCCATCTCAATGAAATCCTGGGATGCCACATTAATTGACTACTGTGGGTTTGGACTCTTCAAACAGACACTTGCACGACACTGTCCCCGTACCGTGCAGGGTCTTCGAAAAGTTACCAAAGTGGTATAGCGAGACATTCCCATTCTATTCTGTGCATCGCAGCCGTCACCCCATGCAAATTAAATACACACCTTTTGTATCAATTTTTATAAATTCACAACGGAATAATATGTCTGAAAACAGTGCAAATTTAAAATCTACGGTGCATGTCGAGGATACATAACAAAGGTTTAGTACTTCCATACCTAGTTACATCGTTGGTGCAAAATGGTTTTGATAGAAGTGTTTAAAATTGCACTCAGATAAAAGTAGTAAACACGATGGAATTGTAATCAAGAGCATATCTGAAAATTCGGTTGAGAGCATCTCTGGATGTTATACCCTGTAGGGAATAACTTGCAAACCAAATACATATGGATGAAATATGCATATGGTACATATGGTTATAGCACGCGAATGCAAAAGTTACGTATGTAATAATTTTATGTTGGAATGACATAGTAGACATATATCGAAGAGTGAGCAAACGGCGTAGAATTACTTCATCGGCGTCACGAAGTCAGTCTGAAAGCATAAACGATACTTTACAGAAATGTACTTGTAAACATATTACGTACCGGATAAAAGACATATAAAGGTAACCAAGAAAGTTCTGTCGATTTTTATGGAGGTTTGTGTTCCATTAGCCCCCACACCGTGAGTTGAATGCAAATGGAGATGAGGAGAAGGTCAATTGTTGGTGTGGGTATATCCAACATACAACCCGGTTGTAGCAGTTCAGATACACCGTGAGCTTGCGTAAGTACAGAGTGAACCTGGGGCCTCCACAGAGCGTCACAACGGCGTGTATACTGCACGAGTTCACACTGGGGTCAAACGCCGCTGCAGCGTGGCGGAAGATATGCCAGGCCTTTGACTACGATTTCGTGACTACGCGGACAGTACTGCGGTGGTTTAACAAGTTTAAGGGCGATGATCAAAAACTCGAAGACGCACCACGTGTGTGAAGAACAACACATATAGAAAATGAAGATCAGCGTGAGGAATTGGGACTACAATTCAGTGTGAGTGGAGAAACCATTTGGCAGCACCTCCATCAACTTGGAAAGCATTACAAGTTGAGTCGAAACCAGAAGACAAAGCGAGCAGAGACCTATTTTTTGCTATCTCGTCTGAGCAAGGAACCATTTCTGCACAGGGTATTGACACGCGATGAGAAGTGGGTCCTGTACAAAGCTCCACGATACCGTCATCATTGGCTAGCATACCACGAACCGGTCCCAAAACAGCAGAAACCAGCACTGCACCAGGAAAAGATCCTCCTGTGTGTTTGGAGGACCGCTCGCAACATCGTGCATCAGGAACTGCTACCACCTGGTCAATGCAACTATGTACTGCCAGAAGTTGAGCCGTGTTCAAGATAAACTCAAAACTCTGGAGCCAGCACTTGTGAATCCAAAAGGGGTCCTCCTGTTACAGGACAACGCTAAGTCCCGCGTGGCTAGGATAACCCAGGACACAATTCTACGCCTTGAATGGGAAACTATTGCATCCTCCATACTCCCCGCACATTACGCCTTCAGATTATCAGCTGTTCCATTCCTTGGACAATCACCTGAGAGGATGCGAGTTTAAATCCCTAGTAGAGGTGCAAAATGCACTTGATACTTTCTTCGCTTCACGACCCACCAAGTTCTACCGCGATGGAATCCATGGCCTTCCAGAACGTTGGCAGAAGGCCGTTGATGTTGATGGGGACTATTTTTGATCTTTCATGTATGTCTTAGCTGACGTATCGATGTTCGAAGATGGTGGGTGAAAAAGCGATAGAACTTTCTTGGTTATTTTATAGCATCAGAGTCATATTTGTGGCTTTGATATCTTAAAAAAATAAAAATAAAACTATTCCTTGGTGTGGCCTCTAAAAACTATTATACTCCACTACGCAATAATCAGTATTGTTGTAATGTCACACTATACAGAAGTAAACGAGATGCATTGATAATTAAATTCCATCCAACGAAAAATAAATTGAGATGAACTATACATCTATTTGATTATTTTTTACTGCTATTCCAAACTGTAACTTACGCTTCCAGCGAAACTGAAGCAGCTATAATGGATATGAACTATACTGAACGCGTATTGTTGAGAGCACATCTAGTCCAAAACTCAATTTATCACAAATTGTGGTATTTAAGCCACCTGATAGCGGCACTAAACAATGTCCAACAGCTTTTAGTTCTGAATAACCAGCTCTTAACCCGAAGTGGTGGAAGAAAGAAAATTTTGACGTAATTCCGAATTCAGCTTAATATGGTTAAAAATATTTATTTATTTATTGTGTTAGAAAGTACTTTGAACAATAATCGGTTTTGAAACAGTATTTTTTATGTCGTCCTTAGTTTTAGATCCTTCGCACATTACGACACTTCGAGTGTTGAAGACGCGGCACATTTTTTGTTCTGTAGCAGGCTTGTCGCGGGGTAATGAATTCCTATTTGTTACAATGGATGTGGCGCGGGCCCTTCGCACACTACGCAACAAGCGTAACACTGTTGCAGGCTTGTCCATTTGACACAAGCTAAGACCTTCGCATACTACGCGACTTCGTGCGTCGAAGACGCGCCACAGCACCACAATTTATCTCTTCAGCAATCAGATACTAATTCTGAAAGATGAGCTCCAAAAAAGCTTTCGATACAGACGCTTTGATTGTAAAAATTGAGGCACAGCCTAGTATACGGATCTCCTATAGCAACAGAATTGAAAAGACGGAAGCATGGGAAATGGTGTGTTGTGCATTCCATAGTGGATTCATAGATATGCCATCGAAAGAGTAGAGTCGTATCGGAAAACACACTGATGTAGTCATTTTGTTGTTTCTTACGTTTTTCAAAATTCGGTAAGATTAAAAAAATACTTGGTGGAACTGTTTGGTGGAAATTGCAACCAGGGCCGGATTTCCCAATAGGCCCGGGCCTATGGGCGCAAGCTCCCAGGGGGCGCACGGCCGAGAGATAAAAATAAAAAAATATCTAGAAATAAAAATAAATAGCCATAACAACATACTTTTTGAATTGATTTTTAAAAATCAGGCTAATAAAGCATTCTGATTTTGAAGTTCATTGGAACAAATAATTGTTGGTAAAGTTAAAGATAAAATTGCATCGTGGAGTGGTGTTTAAGCAATTAACATATAAGCCTGATATATTTTTTTAATAAAGGTTTTAAGAAAGTAACTTTAACCAGACTAGGGGGCGGAAAAAATTATTGGGCCTAGGGGCGCCAAAATGCTAAACCCGGCCCTGATTGCAACATAAAACTACAATGTTTATCTCTTCACTTTACTATTTCAAATTAGACTCTAAAATATAGCACAAATGACAAGATATTGTCAAATATATTTTACACATTTACCCCCGGCCAATATGTAATTTTATAATTTCGTTATTTTTTATATGTTCTGTGTATTTAATATTATACTGTACGAAAATATGAAAAATAATGTTTTATAAGCACTAGGCATAACGCTGATACCTCGTGACACTCCGTAATGAAATTCATAAGCAGAGGCCGTGAGGTATGAAGGTCATATCTCATGTAGATAGTGGCGGATTTAGCAATATACTGACTAGGCCCCGAATTTAGTCCATGGCTTAAGGGGGACCGTCTACTTCAGGCTAAATACGTATTCCTTATGGATGTGCTTGCACTTTGTCATTAAAGAAAATAACAGATTGTTTAGTATTACGACAATTTAAAAATTGCATACAAACTATGGTCCCCTTGTTCTCGCATAAAAAGAGGTGTAACATTCCCGCGACACGTGAAGTAAGATCTTGCGTCTGTCGCGTCGCGGGTATGTGTCGAATATCAGCGACGCGACAACACAGCCTGTCACGCGTATTTGACACACGAAGTGTCGTAGTCTGCGAAGGATGAGTGTGTATTGTTACCCCTTAACACGAAAACTAAATTTAAACCGTTGCAAGTCATTTCCGAATGTGCTGTGTGAAAAGATACGTTATAGCATAACAAATCATTAAAAAATAGTACCTACATGTTTGGGAGCTCTACTCGAGAGGCAGTGGTGGCCTTTACATGGGCGAACTGCCGAGGGCCTGCATATGGAAGGGCACCACACTTCTGAGTAACAAGTTCGATTTTTTAAAACATTTATGAACATTAGATCATACGTCATTCAACAAAATTCTGAAACGTAGAAAATCTCGAATAGTCAAACCGATTACAATTCTGTAAGTAATGTTCAGTGTTAGTTATTTCCGTCTGCCTTCAATTCATCCTATAGTATTCCTGTAGGTAAGAAACTATCAGGGAAGTGCCCTGTGACGTAATCAATACACTTTTAAAACCGAGGAAGCTTTGGAGTTTAGTCAGAGCATTCAGCTGTCAAGAGAATCTGGTATGAGATTACACAAAAAATGTTACCAATCAAATGCGGAAATTGTGTCAAAATAATCTCAAACTTTATTTATTAAGCAAACAATGAATACTTTCTCGTGTTTCTCAAGTCACAGGGGAATACTTTGGTTCAGTGATAGAGCGGTTACGTCCTTTGCATGGGGTTCTGGTTCGATTTCTGGCTAAGTAAGATTGTGTAGATAACATCGTGTCCGAGGGTTTTCTCGGAATACTCTGGTTTCCTCCCTCATTCCCATTCTACAGGCTCTTTCGTCATCATTCACTTGCCTTAATCATCTGCCTTCCTTAGTCTTAAGCGCATATTCCTGGGACGTTGAACTCAAAGATTTCATTCCATTTCTATTTTCTTGGGCCATATTATTGGCAAATTTTGGTGCATTATTTTCTCTACTTTCACAACCTGCAACCTACTTACTTAAGTGTCTCAAACGATGGACAGCGAACGCAAGACGAAATCTCAAGTGCGAGTCTGAGTGCTAGGTTTTATTTTTGTTGTTTGTTTGGTTGGTTGATTGAAGTTTAATGTCTTTTTCAGCAGCGAGATTATATAAGATGTGGAACTACAGGTTAACGGGAATCCAAGCCCAACCGGAAATGTAACCCGTTTCTCCATCGCCGAAGGCACGAACACAAACCATATAACACAGCATCTCAACTTACTAGAGAAGAGGTATTTGTATAATATTCTTACAGATGGCTGTATGGTTAGCATTGGAGACTGGAATCGATTTCCTGGGAACTCATGTGGTTCGGATCTCACATTAAGCTGTAGGTACACGGCTCATGTAGCGTCAATCCTCAAAGGAATGTAAAATTTCAAATCAACAGAACAACATAGTTATTCTCTAAACGTGATACGTTAAGTACAGCAAAGAGTTAACTAATCAAAATAGTAATAAATCCCGAATAGACTGATTTTGACAAATATTGGAATTTACACATCGAATTAAACCATATCATTATATTCTGAAAACAAATTATATTTACCATAGAATCACCATCAATACACTACTAGATGATGTATATTGAACTCTTCTCCATAATCATCTAACTTTGGCAACTCTTTGGCTACTCCACCGATTCTTCATTTCATCACATCACCTTATATAAGGATGTTTCTCACGTTCTCCCATTGTCCCTTGATGTAATCAAGGATTGCTTTTGTCCACCTATTATTAATTCTTCTTGCGATGTGATCGTCAAACTGTCACTGCAATGCCTTCTTATTTTCATTGCAATATCCGCACTTTCTTCATCTTTTTGATACAAGTGATTATTTTCCTATAATTGCTAGTGATTCTCAATGCAAATCTCTCTATACTTCGTAAGGCTGCAGACGGTAATGATTTTGTTACTTTGTTGTATCTTGTTTTTTTGTTGTTGTTTTTTATAGTTTAGCGGCCCTTTTAAGCACAAAGGTTAGGTGAGAATAGACCTACAATGTAAGGTAAAATCCGAACAATTGTGGAACGTTAAAAATTTCATGCTCTCTCACCTGGAATCGAATCGAGAAAACAATGGTACAAACGCTAGTCAACATGTGCCATACAGTGTGTTTGTTTGATCTCAAAAAAGACTGAAACCAGGAATTACTATCGATTGTATACCCCATATAAATATTCGAGCGAAACAAGAGCGCTGGAAATAGTATATATTTTAGAGAGGGTATTCATTGCCCATTGTTCAGTTTCTAGCTTCATACAATTTTGAAATCAGAAGTCATCTCGGAAGAAATATTAAAAAAGAGTTTGAGAAAGTTACTAAAAACTAACAAGGAAAGGTCATGAACTGGCTCCACTGAGGTCCCAAAGTTATACTTGCCACTGGTCCAGATATCGTGAGTTTGAACATATTTTGCAATGTAAAAGCTACTAACCAGCAGAATAGTTTGAACCGGGCCATTTGTTCATAAATGGTTGAGTAGATGAAAAACTCGGCAAACACGTATAACATTATTTTCAAGGGCACACATTTTGGGAGTATAAAAGTTTGCCCCAGAATTCCAGGCAGGGTCTCAGACAGGGTTCAACTCAAAACTTTCAAATGGAAAAGGGGTTAAGTAGTACATCGTTTGAAAACTGTTGCGAAATGAAAGAACGTGGAGCAAGTCTCGACTCTCTACTCCAACACGTTACAAAACGACCGCGGGTCAAAATGTAAACAAAAACTTAATTGAAAAGTCCAGGAACAACTCTAGAAATAGAAAATAGTGAGACAAATGTGAAAACAGGAAAGCAAGTGGGGTATTATTTTCAAAGTACAACGATTTAAAGTAAATAAAAAAAAATACAACGATTTAAAGTAACACAAATCATAGTCTTGCAAATCAAATCAGAAAAATAAACACACTGCTGAACAAGACTATACTTATTTAATATAAAAAACATATTTACACGTGAGGTTTCGATCTTCTAGCCAAGATCCTCATCAGACGTACACTCTTGGATGTACATGAGGATCTTGGCTAGAAGATCGAAACGCCATGTGTAAATGTGTTTTTTATATTAAATAAGTATAGTCTTGTTCAGCAGTGTGTTTAATTTTCTGATTTAAAGTTTTAAAAAAATGTCCTGTCCCTGGGCCCCCGCAGGGTCGGAACTGAAAGTTTTCCAATGACAAGGGGGGTTAAGTAGCACGTCTCTTGAGAGTTGTTCTTAAATGAAAGAAAATAGAACAAGTCTCGACTCTCTACGATAACCCTGTGCAAAATGACAGAAGGTCAAAATGTAAACACAATCTTAATTGAAAAGTCTATGACAACCTTGAATCCAAGATAGCAGCTTAAAACCTGTGTCGAAAGCGTAGGCACTCTAAACTCTTGAAGCTAGGAAAACCAAATTTGGCATGAATATTGGTTAGGAAGCGTATGTGACGAAAAGATATGAAATCTTCAAAAATGCGACATCTTAAGTTCAAAACTCCGCACTATGTATCCCACGCATGCCCAGCTGTAACCACTGAAGCTGGAGAAGCGGAATGTGGTATTTACGTTTATTATTAAAAGCAGATACACACAAAAAGTAAAACAAAAGTATCATCTATAATCCAATATGGCTGCCATAGTGAAAAATGAGTTTGTATATAAAAGCTGTCAATTATGTTGCATTTGACAATCACAACTGACAATTATGTTGCATCATCATTCATTCGACTCGTTGAAGTAAAGAGATCTACGAGTGACCCGACCGAAGTACAGAAGTTGTTGTAACCAGGCGGCGGTTATAACCGCCGCAGCAGACGACTGGAAGCATTATAGAACGGAGACTACTATAGCTTTTTTTAAATATATTACTATTTCGATTATTTCTTATTTTGTTATTCTTACTTTCATTTTCTATCAACATCTTTCAAAGGATGCATTACTTAACCCCCTTGCCTTCAGAACTTTTGAGTTGGACCTCACCTGGGACCTGCGGGGGGTCTAGGACAAGACGTTTTTACTTTAAGTCGTTGCACATTGAAAATAATGCCACGCGTGCTTTTCTTTTCTTACATTTGTCTCACCGTTTCCGATTTATAGGTTTGGCCATGAACTTTTCAATTAAGTTTTTGTTTACATTTTGACCTGCCGCCATCTTGCATAGGGTTGGCTTAGAGGGTCAAGACTTGCTATATCTTCTTTCATTTCACAACTTTCAAACGATGTGGTACTTAACCCCCTTGCCATTTCATACTTTTGAGTTGAACCCCGTCTGCGACCCTGGAGCAAACTTTTTACCCTAAAATGTGTGCCCTTCAAAATAATGGGACACTTGTTTGTCGAGTTTTCCATTTACCCAACTGTTTCCGAACAAATGACCCGGTTCAAACTATTCTGCCAGCTAATAGCTTTTAGATTAAAATATATGTTGTAACTCACGATACCCTCACCGGGGCACGTATAACTTTGGGATTGTCTAGTTATATCATATCAAATGCAAGAACAATTGTATCGTTCGGATCTCAGCGGAGCCGGTTGGTAACCTTCCGTTGTAAGTACTGCTCCACTATTCCGGTTCAGTCTGACTGTTTTAACGGAAACATGGCACCTTTCTGTAAGATCATCGCACGTTTGACCACTATCCACCTCGATAGTTACTTTCAATGCCTTGTCATCCAACACATGTGGTCGTACACTGCGAGGTTCATCCGAGAGACTCACATCTCCCGAACGGAATTTCTGCAAACGATGTCTGGTGGTGCGTTTGTTCATAACAGTCATCCCAAATGCCAGACATAATATTGAAGCGATTTGATGTGGCAGCTGACAGGCCCACTTTACAGTCATACAGCAACAAATGAGCAAGCTGCTTCGATACCTCAATTTCTCTTCGACAGACAAGCTATGACTACTGTGTATACGCAACGTGCCTGTATTACTGAAGGTCGTTGGCAGACTAACTCCCGATCGCTTGTCAAGCACGTGCATCATTTCGCTTCCTCTCTGTGAGCGCATGGGACGTCAAAAACGGCAAGAACATTTTTTAGGTTACCTTGTATTTATGATTTTAAGTGGCTGAGTGGCTTCGAGTCTAGAGCGAAGAATGTGTACGGAAAATGAGAACATCTTATTCTCTTATCTCTCTTGTTATGTTCAAAATAATAAATTCATTTTTATTGTTATTGTTCGTGGAACAAAAAATACCTAGGTATGACACCATAGGAAGTAGTAATAGTAAAAGTTCAAGTAGTGGACATTGAAACTGAAACACCTGGTAGAAAATCGTAATTTGTATTTAATAAGATATTGGTGCGCCTTTGAGGGATGTTTTGAGGCCCAGACTCATTTAAAATTAACTTACGTTTCCTTGAAGTTTGGTCTGTTTCAGACGAGAATGTTTGGCATTTTGAAGTGTATCTTCCTTCGATACCACTGATATCTTCCTTTTCGGGAACTAGCAAATCTCCATTCATTTCTACTTCATCTTCTGTGTCCCTTTTGGTACATGCATGCTGTCCGTAGTACATGGTTGAGCATTTTAATATACCTTCCCGGCAATCATAACATCCTTCACAGTTATCCGTGCAGGAACAGGAGATAATATGAAGCAGATTTTCAGGAGCAGCGGGTTTCGAAGTTGGTATGAGATGTAGATAACCATTGACTATCTTCCAATCCCAGCGTAAAATGACCATGTTACCATCACCATATTGCTGCACCTGATGATAAACTCGGAGTGAATGCACACAAGCGGCTGCTATTGTAGTCCAAAGTACAGCTAAGTTAAACAGCATATATACAGTCTGTTTATAGTTGGTGACGAAACATATGTATAATTTCTTTTGACCCATACAGTAACAAAAGAAAGATTCACCAGCTTTAGCCACAGCATCAGGGGATGCTCGAGTATTATTGAAAGTACTTAGTTTAGTTCCGCAGCTTTTTGTAAGCAGAGATTTTTCCTTTTCGGTAAATTGACAAAACTGAATCGCATCCTGTGAAGTCGTATACAATTATAAGAAAGTCCTTCATAACACTTGTATCATCTTGAATAGCACTAATGTGGTTAATCTTGTCTGGGTTAGTCTTCATCCCTAGCATCATCATTTTCAAGGATGTGTCAGATCGAGCAAGAGCAACTAAAAGAACCAGCAAATCCGTGTCTTCACCAATCAAAATAACTGGAAGGCCTCTGTTGGCTCCTGTAATAGCCATGGTTACAATTAGCACAATAGCATTTGACTTGGCCTGGAGTATCTTGCACCCTCATTTCTGGAGATGTTTACTTGAAAAATGGATGAATCAAATTTTATTTCTGTCATTTAGGAGAAATTCAGCCTGTCTTGCAGTATCAGTATTATTCTATTCTACTTCTATGTCTAGGTGGTAAGTCTTTCCTGCACATCCCGGATGTTCCCCATCTTTTGTGTAGGACCTTCATCATACCTATCAAAACAGCAAGAGCTTTTTCGTAATGTGTAACAACGTATGTAGTATGTTATTGACGTATTTCTTTGAACGTAGCTGGACGCTGCCATACAAGATGCAGGATATGCTCAAAATCTACTATAAAGGATACACCCTGTTTTCAGGCACTACTTGTTTTCTGGGTCAAAATTAAGGACAAAATGGATATTATTGAGGATTTGGTACCTTTCCTCATTAGACCTCCTTTACCAAACAAGAAGGGAGGATACGCAGTTCATATTTGAAGATCTAAGACAGCTTTTCTCTGACTTGACTGTGTATGTCATGCGGTGCATGGTATGAGTTTACATAGGCTGATCCATTACGGACAGTAGGGTGGAGCGTTTTGCACTCTTGTCGGAAATTCGATGACGGCTAGTGTAGAAAAGGTGCCATTAGTAGCACCGACCTTACTGAATTTTTTAAAATTTGTTTTGGACACCCCTTACCTTGCTCCAACGGACTAAAAGATTCTTTTAAGTGTTTGGTTAGGCACCACGCACAACAACAATGACAGAAAAGATACTTGTGGCCGTTTCTAGAGTTACGTGATGAATATAATAGAATTATTTTATTAAAAGAAACTTGTAGCAATGCCAGTAACTAATTTTAAAATGTTTGAGTCAAAGTACAGTCCTATTAGCTCAGTTGTTGGAATTAATGTCCAGATTTTGTTTGGAATGCCACATTAACGATTATTATAGGCATAGCCCTTGATATAACACGATTTTCTTTGTACAACTCTTCGCTTATCTTGCTCTGTATGCAAAATAACCCAGAACTCACCACGGGGAGGTGGTTGCACATCGAGTTCCGCCCACCAACCCACCCAGTAGGCATACGTTGACATTTGACCTTAGGTCACGTAGTTCTTCTTGGTCCCGAAGCAGGGCATTCTTGTTCTAGTCTTCAGTTTGGCTCTAACGTAGATATCTCTTGCCTTCTTGCCGCACTTTTTCGATGCTGCCTCGGACACCAGCTTCACTGTGCATTCCACAGATTGACTATGGCAAGGGAATGTTGTTGTTAGAGTAGCTGAAGTTCGGATGTTTTCTTCAAGCTGCTGATCCGTTATGTTTCGTGTGATTGGCGGCTCTCTTAGATATTTAGGCCAATTAATCATGTCGTAGTAATTTTCAGCTGTAAAGTTTAATTTCGGAACAATGAAGTCACATGGGCGGCTTGATCTCGGAGTCTTCTAGCTGCGGTACTTTTTTATCCTTCTCCAGCCTAACGTTCGAATATGCGGATTTTCATTGCTATCATCGCTATCAGCAGGTTTTCATGATCAGCGTAGTATCCGTTTGTTTGTAGAGCAGATTGAACTATATGTTGTAGATTTTCTGGCAGAAAACGTGATAGCTTAACTATGCTAAACAGATGCGTGGCGGCAATTTCGCACGAAGGATTTCGCCATATTGAAAACCAGACGGGAGCGTACACTTTAACAATGTACTGGCAAAGTAGATACAAAATTGAACTAGGTTTATCAGTACTGATGTATGGGGAAGCATCCTACAGGCCAATGTAAGCCATCGTGAATGTGATAATGGTCATGGTTTTCTGTTTGCTAGATTGGTAGTACACATTCCAGTAGCAACAGCCTTTCAAATTTCAGAGATAATTCTGGTCGCTACTAAAAGACCAACTATTTTTTATTTATTTCGGACACACCTTCAACGGGAATGGGTGTAGAGGAGACGATCGGTGAACGTTCACAATCCTTTAATTTCTTTCCGATTAGGCCGGAAAAAGCGTAGGGTCCGGTCGTCCCACCATCCAGTTCGGTAACCAAGTGTCGAAATGGCAACTCGTTGGTATGAAGAAGGCAAATGTGATGCTGCAGTTCCTTTCCTAGGGATCTTTGTATGTGACTTATCACGCCGTTATCCCATACTGTGTCCGTGGCTCATCATCACTGCCGACTGCCTCAAGACTTGACACGTCGTACTGGTTCTTCTCTAAAAGTTCAATATAGAGTCGGCAAAATCCTTTGCCAGTGCCTGAATTAGGTGTGGCATGACCCAAGTATTCTGAACCGGGCTCCGATAGAACTGAGATATGCTTTTCTGTAACCTCTCGGCTTCGTAGTTTGCCCTTAATTTTTTCTTGCACAAGAGTTGCATAATTTTTTCCGTCGAATTAGATACTTGTAATCGCCCGGCCTAGGTGAGCCTTTTCTTTCTGTATCTGCTCGCCCAGATTATATTTTCCTCTTCGTAACTTAGATCTGTCAAAACAGGATTTTTGTCCTCTGGCGTTATGAGTCTCGCGTCCTGAAGTACTGTAGAAGCGATCAAAGCAACCTGTCTGTCTGAAACTCCAGTTCTGAACGGTGCCTCCACTATATTTTGAAGAAAGATGCGCTTTAGGCTATGTTTCCTTCTTGGTCGCGCATCGAAGACAGATCCCGACGTACTTCCCGATTCAACATTTTCGTTAGATTTCCCTGACGACTCCAGTATCTTTGACCTGTGCCTATGCCTAATCTCAGTAGTTGATGGACTTGCTTCAATACTTCCAGCGTCTTTTTTGGTTATCTACCCCTTAAATCTGCTCACTTTACGGGAAAACTTCTTTGACAGAGATTTCCTTGTTCGGACGTCAATGTTACGACTGCTCATTCTCCGTGATGGTCTATGGTCCAAAAGAAACTTGAATTCTCGTTTTGGAATCTTGCGTGTCCTCTCACAGTTGTAATCTTTGGCGGTTTTACATTTGCAAGACTCAATATCAAAAAGAGACTTTTCCGCGTGTGCAAAAAAACCTGCACGAAGTGTTGCTTCTTGTCCTTGTCGACTAAAATGTTTTTCCTTGGTGCTACACTTATTATAAAATGTTTTCAGCATGTCAAAAACTCTATTTTCTGAAACCACGGGAATGCTTGCTTTACGCCTAATATGTACAACTCTTTGTCCAACTTGTTTACAAATGTCAGTCAGGGTAATTTAGTTACACTTTCGTCACCACTTAAACCACTTCGAAACCAATGATATGTCGCATAACGTCAGCGTACGTGGGTAACTACACTTCACTCATTTCACTTGGAATGCCAAATAAGCCTTGTTTTACACTTTCCCGCTTTGGTCTGCTATGAGACTTTTTCTTCGTCTTGATTTCCATTGCTTCCGAACTTGGAAACCAAAGTATACAAAATGTCCCTGAATCGTATCGCACTAAGAAGACTGTAACTTTAGGTAGGTTACACAAACTCTCTGTCTTAAGAGAAACAGTAGCGAACTAAAACCGTTAAAGCTCAAGCTGCAATAAACTGGCTTGTTGGATTGGTTGGCCGAAGTACGCAATATTTATACCACCGCGGAACTTCGAGCGAGAATATTCTAGAAACGTCGGCGTAGGTTCTGGAGCCAACGAGGCGAGCGGGAGGTGCGTGAATCTTCTGGACGAAGCCGGACGTTGCGACGACGCTCGAAGAGCGTGGCCAAAGTAAGCAACCAGGAAGTTATGTAGCCTGCGCTAGATGGCATTTGCTGTCTGTGTACATAACAAGCGAAGAGTTGTCAAAAACAAATCGTGTTATATCAAGAGCTATGCCTATAATCATCGTTAATGTGGCATTCCAAACAAAATCTGGACATTAATTCCAACAACTGAGCTAATATGGCTGTACTTTGACTCATAAACATTTTAAAATTATTTACTGGCATTGCTACAAGTTTCTTTGAATAAAATAATTGTATTATAGTCATCAGGTTAACTCTAAAAACGACCAGAAGTAGCTTTTCTGTCATTGGGGTTGTGCGTGTTGCCTAACCAATACTTAAAATTTCAAGTCCGTTGGGGCAGGGTAAAGGGTTGTCCATAGAAATAAAAGAAATTCAGTAAGGTCGGTGCCACTAATGGCACCTTTTCCGCACTAGCCGTCATCGAATTTCGAACAGAAGTTCAAAACGCTCCACCCTAACGGACAGTCACTGATCTTGTTAAGCTATCCCTTTTATTATAGTCGGTTTCCATGAAACTTTTGAAAATAGGCTATGAATATTGTGGTCATAGTGACCAAACCCGACACTGGATTTTTGAACTTTCTCTGAGTTGCTGAATAGAGTATCATAATCATTTTAGAAAAGAGTTCAACTTGCTTTTTTTTAAGTCGTCTTCTTTTGGCGTGTTGAAGTAATTTGTATGATGTACTATTACTTTTGATTGTTGTAATCTTGTACTTGATTATTGTTCACTTTCCTCATTCAAGTTATGATAAAATACTTGAATGAGTATTCCAGTTTTCTTGGGGATCACTCTTGCGCTGCTCCTGTACTACATCCAATTGTGTATTAATGGAAACTACGACTACAGATAGTGAACATTCCCTTTTACTGACTTCAATCCGACATCTCGAGTTGTGGCTGTTTTTGCATTTTACAAAAAAAAAAAAAAAAAAAAAAAAAAAAAAAAAAAAATCAGCTGGCATAGCACCAAAAGGAAGCATTTCTACACTCTGGTTGGTCCATACTTTTCCCCTTATCTCAGTGTTAGGAATCATCTCCCGGCTTTTGTTATCAAGTATAACCTATATATACGCTTATCCTGAAAGGATTTAAGACTGAGTGCTTGAACCTCCGTGATAAAACTCTGCATACGTTCCCCAGGGTGCGCCACTGTCAATTTTAATAGACCACAGAGGCCTATATGATGTACTAATATACATTTAATAAAGATTTGTGAAAGTCCTTCCCCATTCTGTTTAGCATTTTGGGGATAATATTCTTAGTATAGAAAATACTGGACTGCGGTGGCTCACTTCTGGTGGGTGTTGTTCCTGGTTCGACCCCAGCTCTCGCCAAGTGAAATTTGTGGTTGACAAACACCGTGTACGTGGGTTTTCTTAGGGTTTTCCCATTTTCCTCCCACTTCCTTCATAACACGATCATCATTATCTATCTCATTACAACGTTCTCTCTGAGTCTCGATGCATAACGTTGGACGTTAATCTAGAAAAAATAGAAAGAAAGAAAAAGAAAAGAAAATTTAAATAATTTGTACTGGTTGGTGTCAGAGTATTGTGTGAACAATAGAAAGCAAAATAGAAGTTCGTTTAAATCATAAAATTTTGAACTTATTTGTTGTAATAATTTAAAAATTGTTACCATGCCTGCACACATCATTAAATTAATTCTAGAAGAAATAGAAGATGGACGTAAGGTGAGTTGATAATTTCTTATTTTAATGTTTTGGTTAATTCATTTGTAAAATTTTCCATATAGTGATCAGATTCTTGTAGGAATATATATATTTTGGAATAAAAGGTGCACATTGAATGTACTGATCGCTTTTGTTTCAAAGTATTAATATGTAATGCCTTGTGCAATGTTGACCAATGATAATGGGCGAATCCTGTCAATATTATTTGTCATATATATATTTCGGATTACGGTGTCATGATATGGAAAAAAGTTTTTAATTATTAAGAATATCACGAGGGCAGTTCATTTATTTGATACGATAGCATGCTACGTAGTAGCTTCTTGTATTTAACATTGTTAACATACCTTCTTGCAGCGGCGTACCGAGCATTACAAGATTGGAGAGTGGATGAAACTTGAAACTGCCGTCTTGATAAAAAAAAAAAAAAATGCCAAATGTTTCGAAAATCTTAATCTCACTTTTACCAATCCTGTGGAAAATTACAGCAACCTTATTTTCATATTCGTCCCATTCTATGCCCCGTCTGAGATACGAATACGAACAGCCATTATTCCGCTATCGAGTCCAATTTTACACCTAAACTCAGGATCATTATCATCACCCACGATGCACAACTGATAATATGACAACTTATGGCTGTGTTAGGAATCCCCGCCAGCCAATCCTCACAAGAACCTCTAAAGCTACAATCTGTTGTAGAAATGAATTTAAAAAACGTAGAATAAGATAGGCTATATTTACTGCTTCTGATATAGAGATCTAATTTACATAAACATTCAATTGAGGGGTTCACTGAGAGATCAAGCTAACCTGCACACAAATATCTCCTTAGCTCATCTACTTCCTATTTTAAGGACATTTGGTAAAACGCCGGAGCTTGTTGAGTAGGGTGCGGAACAAGGCTCTGACAGAGAAGGGGGAGAAAATCTAAGAGAATGTTTTGTAGAATGATTTTCTACCAAAGTTAATAATGTACGTGGTTAGAGAAGAGGAAAATGCACTATAACACATATTTTTATGTATGAGAGTTTATTCTACGTTAAATTCGTTATTTATTATCGAATTGAAATAGTGAAATTTATGATGAAAAGCAGGGTGCGAAATCCTTGGGGAACGGGAAAATCCCCCATTTTAAATATTTTTGACAAAATTTCCCCACTAAATACTTGCTGGGGGATAATACAGTGAAATAATGCCAGAAGCTTGCAAAATAAGTCCTTCTACTTCGATTTCACGATGTCGCACTCTGATGAAATGAATTAAATACCGGCAGGGAAAATACTAATATCTAACTTCCTTTTTATGCGCCCTCCAACCATGCGCCCAAGGCACTGCTTCGTTTGCTCCCCCCTAGTTGCGGCCCTGTGAGCTACATAAGTAAAATGCAATGGTTACGCAATGCTTTGACTTACAAATACTGTAAAGAAAGGAAGAATTGTAATTTTTGTTAACTTTCCGAAAGAAGCAACTAGGGATTATAAATAAAGTAGGAAAGGCAACACAATTGTATGAAAATGAAGCGAAACACACACCGGTCTATGCTTTCACCTAGCAGACGTATTGTTTGCACCCCAAAAAATGTGACTTTTGTAATCTTGTACGTACTTAAGTTCATAGCAGAACCGACAAAATGACTTGACTCCATTGCCGTGCCGTGGTAACTCAGCGCCCGGGGCGACAGTAGGACGGCGACCCTGTACATATGAGTGAGTTCGACAAACCAGCCGCGAAGCGCCACCATAGTTGGCGCGAAACGTAAGAAAATTTTCAAAATTAAACAATGGTTTTCCTTGATTTTGAGCACTTTTAATTACTTTTTACCTTCCATTTTATACATGTGCACATGCATTTTTCTCTCAAATTTCGCCCCCTTACATCGGCGCGTGGGGCCGTTGCCCCGCTCTCCCCCCACAGCACGGCACTGCTTCACTCATCCATTGTACCTTTCCCCCCACCGAACGCTCTCAGAAACCTACTGTGATACTATTTCCAAAACACATTTTGTTCAGTTCTCCGTACTCGAAAAGCCCTATAAATAGAAAGTGTTACTGCAAAACAGAACTGAAATCAGCTATTGTTTTCTTCTGTATTAATATGATCACCTTTTGTTTTAAAGCGAAAGGTCTATTCACACACAAAGCAGGCACGATTACACAATATATTCACTCTGGTATCAAAATCTACTTCCCTATGTCACTTTACTATTAGAAACCAATTCTTAATTTGTGAAATTTACATACTATACAGTATACACAGTACAGTAAAAAGTTTATACTGACCAGTCACAGACTTGCTCTTATTTTATTAATACGATGTATATTAATTCTTATTATTCTCTCATTAATTATTCTCTTTTTATTATCTCATTAATATCTCGTATTAATTCTTATTATTATCTCAATCTCCACAATCTGTGTGAGATCACAAAAATCACTTCCAACAAGTAACTAACCTTTAAAGGAATATATCAATTTATTTCAAGATAGGAAACTACATAAAATTTATGTCAAGTCTATAAAAGAACTAATAATAATTTTCAGCAACTGGGTACCTAAGAAAATTTTACACCAATTAACCCTTTAATTGTCAAGCATTGATAGCATTACCATTAAAATATTTAGTTTGCTTTTATGGTTGAACCGTGTCTTCCTGATCATAATTTCGTAATTTTCAAAGTATTTTTGTACTTTGCTTACAAAATACAGGATGTTTATTTCAAAGCAATATTGCCATAAAATAAGTCTTATGTGTTGCTATTGAGCAGCATTACCCTATTATGGTCAAGTATCAAGAGTATTTTCAGTAATTAGTAGCAGTTTCAACGCAATATCTTCCTACAGAACAAGTAACCACAGATAAAAAAAATAAAAAAAAATGAACTTTAGCGGAACGTAGGAGATAAAGTTTCTTGATGAAGAATAGAAATATCTAAACAAGAGACCCGCAAATCATGTATATGAATATTGTATGAAAGCAATAATGCCAATTAAATGATCACTGAAGTTATAATTCGTGCGGATAACGCAATAGAATGCGATGTTGCTTGAGAGCGACACTGCCAAATAAAGGCTTAAGTCAATTGAACAAAACGGTGTTCTGCAAATTGCCAACTAGATATTTTAGTTTGCCAAGTTGTTAAGAAATCGGTATCTTTCGGGAGAAGCTCCTCCCTTACCCCCCTTAACGACGCCCCTGCCTTCTTGACATGCACCCATTTTTTCATTGAGAGTGAATGGTTGATCAGTGGTTTTGCTTCAGTTCTGTTGTCAAATGTTCCTTGGTTGATCACACGCCAATTGAGTTATAAAATACCGTATGATTTACAAAAGAAGACTGACTGATCTGTGGTTAAAAACATGGTTTGTATGAATTTTCTCAGAGTTTTTCCCGTCTTCTACTATTTTATTTCATCATTCCCTGGGTGCCCTCAGAGGAGGCCAAGGGAGGGTATTTGGCCCCCTCTGACTTTTGGAACCTAAAGTGATTTTTGACATATCTGATAAACAATATCTGTCAATGAAGAACGGCATTAATATAAAGTGCTCGGGGAGGGGGCAAACACGATAACTGACAAAATCATGTTTGCCACCTTCTTGCTGCCATCTTTGCTATTTACCGTAATTTACTTGCAGGAAGTCGTAAGAGTAAACTATTGGAGGATTGACGAATTACTCTGCCAGTTATTGGAAGATTGACGAATTTTCGCCACCAATCGACAGTTCGTATGATGAAGAACTCAGAAATCTAACAATTTCAAAATACCGAAAATGTCAGTTATCGTGTTTTTCCCCCGAGCCCTTCATATATTAGTCGAGTCAACTTTCTTCGACACATTTAAGGACTTTTTAAATATATCGAAATTATTAATCGACTTCTTTGCGTTTCGCATATAAACTTGCACACAGGGTGTGTCAACCGGCAGTACCTAAGGTTATTTTCTTCAAACGTTGTTTCATTTGTTGCTAGGGCCGCGGTGGCTCAGTGGTAGAGCGTTCACCTCTGGTGCTAGGGGTCCCGGGTTCGATCCCAGCCCCCGCCAAGTGAACTTTGTGGTGGACAAACACCGTGTGCGTGGGTTTTCTCGGGGTTCTCCCCTTTCCTCCCACTTTCTTCATTCCACCATTTCATTCATTACTCATCATCACCGTCTCCTTTAGTCTAACCGGCATAATCGTGGGACGTAAAACTCTAAAGATTTTTCATTTGTTGCTCTAAAGGTATATGGAAGAATATATAAAGATATTGTAAGATGGAGACATTCTCAAATTAATTTGTTTGCATTCTTATCTCATTATGTAAAATACATTTCCTTCCCGATTTCCTGACTTTATTGTTCTTTGGAGACCACGCACGTTCACCTAATAGGCACCTGTAAGTTTCCATACAATACGCCACTAACAGAGCTCAAACTAATATAGACAAACACTATGTTCGCAGTAAAGATTACAGAAATGGTTGGGGTTTAGTTCCGTGCAAGGCATCCACTAAGTATTTCCCTTGCAAATATGAGACTACTGTGAAACATAACACAAACTGTTGTCCTCCCGTGAAAAATTTTCTGCGGACGCCCATGCACCATTTATTAATTTCCTACAAGTTTCACCGAATGTTAAAGTAAATATCGGCGTTTCATTTAATTTTTGTCTAGTAGTAATACAGAGTGACTCAGAGCTTAAGTCAAGTTAAAAGCCTGCATCCGATAGAAACATCCGGTTAATTCTTTTTTTGCAAATGATTGTCTTTCAAGTTCCGAACTATGCTATATAAACTACGAAGAATCATATACCTAGGTCCAGTGTGACCAACCAACAAAAATATTTCGTACTAACCTATGCAGAAAAAAAAGTATTAGATCTGGGAAAATGTACCGGTACTAAAATTTTATCTGCTTCCTTTTCACGCTATTTATGGCATTTTACGGTATTAATATATTAGTAGAAGATTTCTTGCTATCTGAATTATAAAATGTTGATAGATAATTATGTTTAAAAAGATCACAATATTTTCAAAATTTTAAATGCTGGTAATTGTTTCACGTCAGGAAAATAAATTTCCCCTTTCTCCGAAATCATTGCATTAAGTGAGAACGGGGACGAAGTTAATCTGAAACAAAAGACAAATGTGTCAGGGGCGTCATTTAGGGGGCAGGGAGGGGTTTCCCCCCCCGCCCGTGAGTTTGATATGTATATAGATTTTATCAATAGAATAGTAGTAAATCAGTGAAAAACGCTAAATTTTACGTATCCGAGGGTTTTCGTAAATTTTACGTATAACATCGTGTCCGAGGGTTTTCTCGGAATATTCTGGTTTCCTCCCTCATTCCCATTCTACAGGCTCTTTCGTCATCATTCACTTGCCTTAATCATCTGCCTTCCTTAGTCTTAAGCGCATATTCCTGGGACGTTGAACTCAAAGATTTCATTCCATTTCTATTTTCTTGGGCCATATTATTGGCAAATTTTGGTGCATTATTTTCTCTACTTTCACAACCTGCAACCTACTTACTTAAGTGTCTCAAACGATGGACAGCGAACGCAAGACGAAATCTCAAGTGCGAGTCTGAGTGCTAGGTTTTATTTTTGTTGTTTGTTTGGTTGGTTGATTGAAGTTTAATGTCTTTTTCAGCAGCGAGATTATATAAGATGTGGAACTACAGGTTAACGGGAATCCAAGCCCAACCGGAAATGTAACCCGTTTCTCCATCGCCGAAGGCACGAACACAAACCATATAACACAGCATCTCAACTTACTAGAGAAGAGGTATTTGTATAATATTCTTACAGATGGCTGTATGGTTAGCATTGGAGACTGGAATCGATTTCCTGGGAACTCATGTGGTTCGGATCTCACATTAAGCTGTAGGTACACGGCTCATGTAGCGTCAATCCTCAAAGGAATGTAAAATTTCAAATCAACAGAACAACATAGTTATTCTCTAAACGTGATACGTTAAGTACAGCAAAGAGTTAACTAATCAAAATAGTAATAAATCCCGAATAGACTGATTTTGACAAATATTGGAATTTACACATCGAATTAAACCATATCATTATATTCTGAAAACAAATTATATTTACCATAGAATCACCATCAATACACTACTAGATGATGTATATTGAACTCTTCTCCATAATCATCTAACTTTGGCAACTCTTTGGCTACTCCACCGATTCTTCATTTCATCACATCACCTTATATAAGGATGTTTCTCACGTTCTCCCATTGTCCCTTGATGTAATCAAGGATTGCTTTTGTCCACCTATTATTAATTCTTCTTGCGATGTGATCGTCAAACTGTCACTGCAATGCCTTCTTATTTTCATTGCAATATCCGCACTTTCTTCATCTTTTTGATACAAGTGATTATTTTCCTATAATTGCTAGTGATTCTCAATGCAAATCTCTCTATACTTCGTAAGGCTGCAGACGGTAATGATTTTGTTACTTTGTTGTATCTTGTTTTTTTGTTGTTGTTTTTTATAGTTTAGCGGCCCTTTTAAGCACAAAGGTTAGGTGAGAATAGACCTACAATGTAAGGTAAAATCCGAACAATTGTGGAACGTTAAAAATTTCATGCTCTCTCACCTGGAATCGAATCGAGAAAACAATGGTACAAACGCTAGTCAACATGTGCCATACAGTGTGTTTGTTTGATCTCAAAAAAGACTGAAACCAGGAATTACTATCGATTGTATACCCCATATAAATATTCGAGCGAAACAAGAGCGCTGGAAATAGTATATATTTTAGAGAGGGTATTCATTGCCCATTGTTCAGTTTCTAGCTTCATACAATTTTGAAATCAGAAGTCATCTCGGAAGAAATATTAAAAAAGAGTTTGAGAAAGTTACTAAAAACTAACAAGGAAAGGTCATGAACTGGCTCCACTGAGGTCCCAAAGTTATACTTGCCACTGGTCCAGATATCGTGAGTTTGAACATATTTTGCAATGTAAAAGCTACTAACCAGCAGAATAGTTTGAACCGGGCCATTTGTTCATAAATGGTTGAGTAGATGAAAAACTCGGCAAACACGTATAACATTATTTTCAAGGGCACACATTTTGGGAGTATAAAAGTTTGCCCCAGAATTCCAGGCAGGGTCTCAGACAGGGTTCAACTCAAAACTTTCAAATGGAAAAGGGGTTAAGTAGTACATCGTTTGAAAACTGTTGCGAAATGAAAGAAGGTGGAGCAAGTCTCGACTCTCTACTCCAACACGTTACAAAACGACCGCGGGTCAAAATGTAAACAAAAACTTAATTGAAAAGTCCAGGAACAACTCTAGAAATAGAAAATAGTGAGACAAATGTGAAAACAGGAAAGCAAGTGGGGTATTATTTTCAAAGTACAACGATTTAAAGTAAATAAAAAAAAATACAACGATTTAAAGTAACACAAATCATAGTCTTGCAAATCAAATCAGAAAAATAAACACACTGCTGAACAAGACTATACTTATTTAATATAAAAAACATATTTACACGTGAGGTTTCGATCTTCTAGCCAAGATCCTCATCAGACGTACACTCTTGGATGTACATGAGGATCTTGGCTAGAAGATCGAAACGCCATGTGTAAATGTGTTTTTTATATTAAATAAGTATAGTCTTGTTCAGCAGTGTGTTTAATTTTCTGATTTAAAGTTTTAAAAAAATGTCCTGTCCCTGGGCCCCCGCAGGGTCGGAACTGAAAGTTTTCCAATGACAAGGGGGGTTAAGTAGCACGTCTCTTGAGAGTTGTTCTTAAATGAAAGAAAATAGAACAAGTCTCGACTCTCTACGATAACCCTGTGCAAAATGACAGAAGGTCAAAATGTAAACACAATCTTAATTGAAAAGTCTATGACAACCTTGAATCCAAGATAGCAGCTTAAAACCTGTGTCGAAAGCGTAGGCACTCTAAACTCTTGAAGCTAGGAAAACCAAATTTGGCATGAATATTGGTTAGGAAGCGTATGTGACGAAAAGATATGAAATCTTCAAAAATGCGACATCTTAAGTTCAAAACTCCGCACTATGTATCCCACGCATGCCCAGCTGTAACCACTGAAGCTGGAGAAGCGGAATGTGGTATTTACGTTTATTATTAAAAGCAGATACACACAAAAAGTAAAACAAAAGTATCATCTATAATCCAATATGGCTGCCATAGTGAAAAATGAGTTTGTATATAAAAGCTGTCAATTATGTTGCATTTGACAATCACAACTGACAATTATGTTGCATCATCATTCATTCGACTCGTTGAAGTAAAGAGATCTACGAGTGACCCGACCGAAGTACAGAAGTTGTTGTAACCAGGCGGCGGTTATAACCGCCGCAGCAGACGACTGGAAGCATTATAGAACGGAGACTACTATAGCTTTTTTTAAATATATTACTATTTCGATTATTTCTTATTTTGTTATTCTTACTTTCATTTTCTATCAACATCTTTCAAAGGATGCATTACTTAACCCCCTTGCCTTCAGAACTTTTGAGTTGGACCTCACCTGGGACCTGCGGGGGGTCTAGGACAAGACGTTTTTACTTTAAGTCGTTGCACATTGAAAATAATGCCACGCGTGCTTTTCTTTTCTTACATTTGTCTCACCGTTTCCGATTTATAGGTTTGGCCATGAACTTTTCAATTAAGTTTTTGTTTACATTTTGACCTGCCGCCATCTTGCATAGGGTTGGCTTAGAGGGTCAAGACTTGCTATATCTTCTTTCATTTCACAACTTTCAAACGATGTGGTACTTAACCCCCTTGCCATTTCATACTTTTGAGTTGAACCCCGTCTGCGACCCTGGAGCAAACTTTTTACCCTAAAATGTGTGCCCTTCAAAATAATGGGACACTTGTTTGTCGAGTTTTCCATTTACCCAACTGTTTCCGAACAAATGACCCGGTTCAAACTATTCTGCCAGCTAATAGCTTTTAGATTAAAATATATGTTGTAACTCACGATACCCTCACCGGGGCACGTATAACTTTGGGATTGTCTAGTTATATCATATCAAATGCAAGAACAATTGTATCGTTCGGATCTCAGCGGAGCCGGTTGGTAACCTTCCGTTGTAAGTACTGCTCCACTATTCCGGTTCAGTCTGACTGTTTTAACGGAAACATGGCACCTTTCTGTAAGATCATCGCACGTTTGACCACTATCCACCTCGATAGTTACTTTCAATGCCTTGTCATCCAACACATGTGGTCGTACACTGCGAGGTTCATCCGAGAGACTCACATCTCCCGAACGGAATTTCTGCAAACGATGTCTGGTGGTGCGTTTGTTCATAACAGTCATCCCAAATGCCAGACATAATATTGAAGCGATTTGATGTGGCAGCTGACAGGCCCACTTTACAGTCATACAGCAACAAATGAGCAAGCTGCTTCGATACCTCAATTTCTCTTCGACAGACAAGCTATGACTACTGTGTATACGCAACGTGCCTGTATTACTGAAGGTCGTTGGCAGACTAACTCCCGATCGCTTGTCAAGCACGTGCATCATTTCGCTTCCTCTCTGTGAGCGCATGGGACGTCAAAAACGGCAAGAACATTTTTTAGGTTACCTTGTATTTATGATTTTAAGTGGCTGAGTGGCTTCGAGTCTAGAGCGAAGAATGTGTACGGAAAATGAGAACATCTTATTCTCTTATCTCTCTTGTTATGTTCAAAATAATAAATTCATTTTTATTGTTATTGTTCGTGGAACAAAAAATACCTAGGTATGACACCATAGGAAGTAGTAATAGTAAAAGTTCAAGTAGTGGACATTGAAACTGAAACACCTGGTAGAAAATCGTAATTTGTATTTAATAAGATATTGGTGCGCCTTTGAGGGATGTTTTGAGGCCCAGACTCATTTAAAATTAACTTACGTTTCCTTGAAGTTTGGTCTGTTTCAGACGAGAATGTTTGGCATTTTGAAGTGTATCTTCCTTCGATACCACTGATATCTTCCTTTTCGGGAACTAGCAAATCTCCATTCATTTCTACTTCATCTTCTGTGTCCCTTTTGGTACATGCATGCTGTCCGTAGTACATGGTTGAGCATTTTAATATACCTTCCCGGCAATCATAACATCCTTCACAGTTATCCGTGCAGGAACAGGAGATAATATGAAGCAGATTTTCAGGAGCAGCGGGTTTCGAAGTTGGTATGAGATGTAGATAACCATTGACTATCTTCCAATCCCAGCGTAAAATGACCATGTTACCATCACCATATTGCTGCACCTGATGATAAACTCGGAGTGAATGCACACAAGCGGCTGCTATTGTAGTCCAAAGTACAGCTAAGTTAAACAGCATATATACAGTCTGTTTATAGTTGGTGACGAAACATATGTATAATTTCTTTTGACCCATACAGTAACAAAAGAAAGATTCACCAGCTTTAGCCACAGCATCAGGGGATGCTCGAGTATTATTGAAAGTACTTAGTTTAGTTCCGCAGCTTTTTGTAAGCAGAGATTTTTCCTTTTCGGTAAATTGACAAAACTGAATCGCATCCTGTGAAGTCGTATACAATTATAAGAAAGTCCTTCATAACACTTGTATCATCTTGAATAGCACTAATGTGGTTAATCTTGTCTGGGTTAGTCTTCATCCCTAGCATCATCATTTTCAAGGATGTGTCAGATCGAGCAAGAGCAACTAAAAGAACCAGCAAATCCGTGTCTTCACCAATCAAAATAACTGGAAGGCCTCTGTTGGCTCCTGTAATAGCCATGGTTACAATTAGCACAATAGCATTTGACTTGGCCTGGAGTATCTTGCACCCTCATTTCTGGAGATGTTTACTTGAAAAATGGATGAATCAAATTTTATTTCTGTCATTTAGGAGAAATTCAGCCTGTCTTGCAGTATCAGTATTATTCTATTCTACTTCTATGTCTAGGTGGTAAGTCTTTCCTGCACATCCCGGATGTTCCCCATCTTTTGTGTAGGACCTTCATCATACCTATCAAAACAGCAAGAGCTTTTTCGTAATGTGTAACAACGTATGTAGTATGTTATTGACGTATTTCTTTGAACGTAGCTGGACGCTGCCATACAAGATGCAGGATATGCTCAAAATCTACTATAAAGGATACACCCTGTTTTCAGGCACTACTTGTTTTCTGGGTCAAAATTAAGGACAAAATGGATATTATTGAGGATTTGGTACCTTTCCTCATTAGACCTCCTTTACCAAACAAGAAGGGAGGATACGCAGTTCATATTTGAAGATCTAAGACAGCTTTTCTCTGACTTGACTGTGTATGTCATGCGGTGCATGGTATGAGTTTACATAGGCTGATCCATTACGGACAGTAGGGTGGAGCGTTTTGCACTCTTGTCGGAAATTCGATGACGGCTAGTGTAGAAAAGGTGCCATTAGTAGCACCGACCTTACTGAATTTTTTAAAATTTGTTTTGGACACCCCTTACCTTGCTCCAACGGACTTAAAGATTCTTTTAAGTGTTTGGTTAGGCACCACGCACAACAACAATGACAGAAAAGATACTTGTGGCCGTTTCTAGAGTTACGTGATGAATATAATAGAATTATTTTATTAAAAGAAACTTGTAGCAATGCCAGTAACTAATTTTAAAATGTTTGAGTCAAAGTACAGTCCTATTAGCTCAGTTGTTGGAATTAATGTCCAGATTTTGTTTGGAATGCCACATTAACGATTATTATAGGCATAGCCCTTGATATAACACGATTTTCTTTGTACAACTCTTCGCTTATCTTGCTCTGTATGCAAAATAACCCAGAACTCACCACGGGGAGGTGGTTGCACATCGAGTTCCGCCCACCAACCCACCCAGTAGGCATACGTTGACATTTGACCTTAGGTCACGTAGTTCTTCTTGGTCCCGAAGCAGGGCATTCTTGTTCTAGTCTTCAGTTTGGCTCTAACGTAGATATCTCTTGCCTTCTTGCCGCACTTTTTCGATGCTGCCTCGGACACCAGCTTCACTGTGCATTCCACAGATTGACTATGGCAAGGGAATGTTGTTGTTAGAGTAGCTGAAGTTCGGATGTTTTCTTCAAGCTGCTGATCCGTTATGTTTCGTGTGATTGGCGGCTCTCTTAGATATTTAGGCCAATTAATCATGTCGTAGTAATTTTCAGCTGTAAAGTTTAATTTCGGAACAATGAAGTCACATGGGCGGCTTGATCTCGGAGTCTTCTAGCTGCGGTACTTTTTTATCCTTCTCCAGCCTAACGTTCGAATATGCGGATTTTCATTGCTATCATCGCTATCAGCAGGTTTTCATGATCAGCGTAGTATCCGTTTGTTTGTAGAGCAGATTGAACTATATGTTGTAGATTTTCTGGCAGAAAACGTGATAGCTTAACTATGCTAAACAGATGCGTGGCGGCAATTTCGCACGAAGGATTTCGCCATATTGAAAACCAGACGGGAGCGTACACTTTAACAATGTACTGGCAAAGTAGATACAAAATTGAACTAGGTTTATCAGTACTGATGTATGGGGAAGCATCCTACAGGCCAATGTAAGCCATCGTGAATGTGATAATGGTCATGGTTTTCTGTTTGCTAGATTGGTAGTACACATTCCAGTAGCAACAGCCTTTCAAATTTCAGAGATAATTCTGGTCGCTACTAAAAGACCAACTATTTTTTATTTATTTCGGACACACCTTCAACGGGAATGGGTGTAGAGGAGACGATCGGTGAACGTTCACAATCCTTTAATTTCTTTCCGATTAGGCCGGAAAAAGCGTAGGGTCCGGTCGTCCCACCATCCAGTTCGGTAACCAAGTGTCGAAATGGCAACTCGTTGGTATGAAGAAGGCAAATGTGATGCTGCAGTTCCTTTCCTAGGGATCTTTGTATGTGACTTATCACGCCGTTATCCCATACTGTGTCCGTGGCTCATCATCACTGCCGACTGCCTCAAGACTTGACACGTCGTACTGGTTCTTCTCTAAAAGTTCAATATAGAGTCGGCAAAATCCTTTGCCAGTGCCTGAATTAGGTGTGGCATGACCCAAGTATTCTGAACCGGGCTCCGATAGAACTGAGATATGCTTTTCTGTAACCTCTCGGCTTCGTAGTTTGCCCTTAATTTTTTCTTGCACAAGAGTTGCATAATTTTTTCCGTCGAATTAGATACTTGTAATCGCCCGGCCTAGGTGAGCCTTTTCTTTCTGTATCTGCTCGCCCAGATTATATTTTCCTCTTCGTAACTTAGATCTGTCAAAACAGGATTTTTGTCCTCTGGCGTTATGAGTCTCGCGTCCTGAAGTACTGTAGAAGCGATCAAAGCAACCTGTCTGTCTGAAACTCCAGTTCTGAACGGTGCCTCCACTATATTTTGAAGAAAGATGCGCTTTAGGCTATGTTTCCTTCTTGGTCGCGCATCGAAGACAGATCCCGACGTACTTCCCGATTCAACATTTTCGTTAGATTTCCCTGACGACTCCAGTATCTTTGACCTGTGCCTATGCCTAATCTCAGTAGTTGATGGACTTGCTTCAATACTTCCAGCGTCTTTTTTGGTTATCTACCCCTTAAATCTGCTCACTTTACGGGAAAACTTCTTTGACAGAGATTTCCTTGTTCGGACGTCAATGTTACGACTGCTCATTCTCCGTGATGGTCTATGGTCCAAAAGAAACTTGAATTCTCGTTTTGGAATCTTGCGTGTCCTCTCACAGTTGTAATCTTTGGCGGTTTTACATTTGCAAGACTCAATATCAAAAAGAGACTTTTCCGCGTGTGCAAAAAAACCTGCACGAAGTGTTGCTTCTTGTCCTTGTCGACTAAAATGTTTTTCCTTGGTGCTACACTTATTATAAAATGTTTTCAGCATGTCAAAAACTCTATTTTCTGAAACCACGGGAATGCTTGCTTTACGCCTAATATGTACAACTCTTTGTCCAACTTGTTTACAAATGTCAGTCAGGGTAATTTAGTTACACTTTCGTCACCACTTAAACCACTTCGAAACCAATGATATGTCGCATAACGTCAGCGTACGTGGGTAACTACACTTCACTCATTTCACTTGGAATGCCAAATAAGCCTTGTTTTACACTTTCCCGCTTTGGTCTGCTATGAGACTTTTTCTTCGTCTTGATTTCCATTGCTTCCGAACTTGGAAACCAAAGTATACAAAATGTCCCTGAATCGTATCGCACTAAGAAGACTGTAACTTTAGGTAGGTTACACAAACTCTCTGTCTTAAGAGAAACAGTAGCGAACTAAAACCGTTAAAGCTCAAGCTGCAATAAACTGGCTTGTTGGATTGGTTGGCCGAAGTACGCAATATTTATACCACCGCGGAACTTCGAGCGAGAATATTCTAGAAACGTCGGCGTAGGTTCTGGAGCCAACGAGGCGAGCGGGAGGTGCGTGAATCTTCTGGACGAAGCCGGACGTTGCGACGACGCTCGAAGAGCGTGGCCAAAGTAAGCAACCAGGAAGTTATGTAGCCTGCGCTAGATGGCATTTGCTGTCTGTGTACATAACAAGCGAAGAGTTGTCAAAAACAAATCGTGTTATATCAAGAGCTATGCCTATAATCATCGTTAATGTGGCATTCCAAACAAAATCTGGACATTAATTCCAACAACTGAGCTAATATGGCTGTACTTTGACTCATAAACATTTTAAAATTATTTACTGGCATTGCTACAAGTTTCTTTGAATAAAATAATTGTATTATAGTCATCAGGTAACTCTAAAAACGACCAGAAGTAGCTTTTCTGTCATTGGGGTTGTGCGTGTTGCCTAACCAATACTTAAAATTTCAAGTCCGTTGGGGCAGGGTAAAGGGTTGTCCATAGAAATAAAAGAAATTCAGTAAGGTCGGTGCCACTAATGGCACCTTTTCCGCACTAGCCGTCATCGAATTTCGAACAGAAGTTCAAAACGCTCCACCCTAACGGACAGTCACTGATCTTGTTAAGCTATCCCTTTTATTATAGTCGGTTTCCATGAAACTTTTGAAAATAGGCTATGAATATTGTGGTCATAGTGACCAAACCCGACACTGGATTTTTGAACTTTCTCTGAGTTGCTGAATAGAGTATCATAATCATTTTAGAAAAGAGTTCAACTTGCTTTTTTTTAAGTCGTCTTCTTTTGGCGTGTTGAAGTAATTTGTATGATGTACTATTACTTTTGATTGTTGTAATCTTGTACTTGATTATTGTTCACTTTCCTCATTCAAGTTATGATAAAATACTTGAATGAGTATTCCAGTTTTCTTGGGGATCACTCTTGCGCTGCTCCTGTACTACATCCAATTGTGTATTAATGGAAACTACGACTACAGATAGTGAACATTCCCTTTTACTGACTTCAATCCGACATCTCGAGTTGTGGCTGTTTTTGCATTTTACAAAAAAAAAAAAAAAATTAGCTGGCATAGCACCAAAAGGAAGCATTTCTACACTCTGGTTGGTCCATACTTTTCCCCTTATCTCAGTGTTAGGAATCATCTCCCGGCTTTTGTTATCAAGTATAACCTATATATACGCTTATCCTGAAAGGATTTAAGACTGAGTGCTTGAACCTCCGTGATAAAACTCTGCATACGTTCCCCAGGGTGCGCCACTGTCAATTTTAATAGACCACAGAGGCCTATATGATGTACTAATATACATTTAATAAAGATTTGTGAAAGTCCTTCCCCATTCTGTTTAGCATTTTGGGGATAATATTCTTAGTATAGAAAATACTGGACTGCGGTGGCTCACTTCTGGTGGGTGTTGTTCCTGGTTCGACCCCAGCTCTCGCCAAGTGAAATTTGTGGTTGACAAACACCGTGTACGTGGGTTTTCTTAGGGTTTTCCCATTTTCCTCCCACTTCCTTCATAACACGATCATCATTATCTATCTCATTACAACGTTCTCTCTGAGTCTCGATGCATAACGTTGGACGTTAATCTAGAAAAAATAGAAAGAAAGAAAAAGAAAAGAAAATTTAAATAATTTGTACTGGTTGGTGTCAGAGTATTGTGTGAACAATAGAAAGCAAAATAGAAGTTCGTTTAAATCATAAAATTTTGAACTTATTTGTTGTAATAATTTAAAAATTGTTACCATGCCTGCACACATCATTAAATTAATTCTAGAAGAAATAGAAGATGGACGTAAGGTGAGTTGATAATTTCTTATTTTAATGTTTTGGTTAATTCATTTGTAAAATTTTCCATATAGTGATCAGATTCTTGTAGGAATATATATATTTTGGAATAAAAGGTGCACATTGAATGTACTGATCGCTTTTGTTTCAAAGTATTAATATGTAATGCCTTGTGCAATGTTGACCAATGATAAAGGGCGAATCCTGTCAATATTATTTGTCATATATATATTTCGGATTACGGTGTCATGATATGGAAAAAAGTTTTTAATTATTAAGAATATCACGAGGGCAGTTCATTTATTTGATACGATAGCATGCTACGTAGTAGCTTCTTGTATTTAACATTGTTAACATACCTTCTTGCAGCGGCGTACCGAGCATTACAAGATTGGAGAGTGGATGAAACTTGAAACTGCCGTCTTGATAAAAAAAAAAAATGCCAAATGTTTCGAAAATCTTAATCTCACTTTTACCAATCCTGTGGAAAATTACAGCAACCTTATTTTCATATTCGTCCCATTCTATGCCCCGTCTGAGATACGAATACGAACAGCCATTATTCCGCTATCGAGTCCAATTTTACACCTAAACTCAGGATCATTATCATCACCCACGATGCACAACTGATAATATGACAACTTATGGCTGTGTTAGGAATCCCCGCCAGCCAATCCTCACAAGAACCTCTAAAGCTACAATCTGTTGTAGAAATGAATTTAAAAAACGTAGAATAAGATAGGCTATATTTACTGCTTCTGATATAGAGATCTAATTTACATAAACATTCAATTGAGGGGTTCACTGAGAGATCAAGCTAACCTGCACACAAATATCTCCTTAGCTCATCTACTTCCTATTTTAAGGACATTTGGTAAAACGCCGGAGCTTGTTGAGTAGGGTGCGGAACAAGGCTCTGACAGAGAAGGGGGAGAAAATCTAAGAGAATGTTTTGTAGAATGATTTTCTACCAAAGTTAATAATGTACGTGGTTAGAGAAGAGGAAAATGCACTATAACACATATTTTTATGTATGAGAGTTTATTCTACGTTAAATTCGTTATTTATTATCGAATTGAAATAGTGAAATTTATGATGAAAAGCAGGGTGCGAAATCCTTGGGGAACGGGAAAATCCCCCATTTTAAATATTTTTGACAAAATTTCCCCACTAAATACTTGCTGGGGGATAATACAGTGAAATAATGCCAGAAGCTTGCAAAATAAGTCCTTCTACTTCGATTTCACGATGTCGCACTCTGATGAAATGAATTAAATACCGGCAGGGAAAATACTAATATCTAACTTCCTTTTTATGCGCCCTCCAACCATGCGCCCAAGGCACTGCTTCGTTTGCTCCCCCCTAGTTGCGGCCCTGTGAGCTACATAAGTAAAATGCAATGGTTACGCAATGCTTTGACTTACAAATACTGTAAAGAAAGGAAGAATTGTAATTTTTGTTAACTTTCCGAAAGAAGCAACTAGGGATTATAAATAAAGTAGGAAAGGCAACACAATTGTATGAAAATGAAGCGAAACACACACCGGTCTATGCTTTCACCTAGCAGACGTATTGTTTGCACCCCAAAAAATGTGACTTTTGTAATCTTGTACGTACTTAAGTTCATAGCAGAACCGACAAAATGACTTGACTCCATTGCCGTGCCGTGGTAACTCAGCGCCCGGGGCGACAGTAGGACGGCGACCCTGTACATATGAGTGAGTTCGACAAACCAGCCGCGAAGCGCCACCATAGTTGGCGCGAAACGTAAGAAAATTTTCAAAATTAAACAATGGTTTTCCTTGATTTTGAGCACTTTTAATTACTTTTTACCTTCCATTTTATACATGTGCACATGCATTTTTCTCTCAAATTTCGCCCCCTTACATCGGCGCGTGGGGCCGTTGCCCCGCTCTCCCCCCACAGCACGGCACTGCTTCACTCATCCATTGTACCTTTCCCCCCACCGAACGCTCTCAGAAACCTACTGTGATACTATTTCCAAAACACATTTTGTTCAGTTCTCCGTACTCGAAAAGCCCTATAAATAGAAAGTGTTACTGCAAAACAGAACTGAAATCAGCTATTGTTTTCTTCTGTATTAATATGATCACCTTTTGTTTTAAAGCGAAAGGTCTATTCACACACAAAGCAGGCACGATTACACAATATATTCACTCTGGTATCAAAATCTACTTCCCTATGTCACTTTACTATTAGAAACCAATTCTTAATTTGTGAAATTTACATACTATACAGTATACACAGTACAGTAAAAAGTTTATACTGACCAGTCACAGACTTGCTCTTATTTTATTAATACGATGTATATTAATTCTTATTATTCTCTCATTAATTATTCTCTTTTTATTATCTCATTAATATCTCGTATTAATTCTTATTATTATCTCAATCTCCACAATCTGTGTGAGATCACAAAAATCACTTCCAACGAGTAACTAACCTTTAAAGGAATATATCAATTTATTTCAAGATAGGAAACTACATAAAATTTATGTCAAGTCTATAAAAGAACTAATAATAATTTTCAGCAACTGGGTACCTAAGAAAATTTTACACCAATTAACCCTTTAATTGTCAAGCATTGATAGCATTACCATTAAAATATTTAGTTTGCTTTTATGGTTGAACCGTGTCTTCCTGATCATAATTTCGTAATTTTCAAAGTATTTTTGTACTTTGCTTACAAAATACAGGATGTTTATTTCAAAGCAATATTGCCATAAAATAAGTCTTATGTGTTGCTATTGAGCAGCATTACCCTATTATGGTCAAGTATCAAGAGTATTTTCAGTAATTAGTAGCAGTTTCAACGCAATATCTTCCTACAGAACAAGTAACCACAGATAAAAAAAATAAAAAAAAATGAACTTTAGCGGAACGTAGGAGATAAAGTTTCTTGATGAAGAATAGAAATATCTAAACAAGAGACCCGCAAATCATGTATATGAATATTGTATGAAAGCAATAATGCCAATTAAATGATCACTGAAGTTATAATTCGTGCGGATAACGCAATAGAATGCGATGTTGCTTGAGAGCGACACTGCCAAATAAAGGCTTAAGTCAATTGAACAAAACGGTGTTCTGCAAATTGCCAACTAGATATTTTAGTTTGCCAAGTTGTTAAGAAATCGGTATCTTTCGGGAGAAGCTCCTCCCTTACCCCCCTTAACGACGCCCCTGCCTTCTTGACATGCACCCATTTTTTCATTGAGAGTGAATGGTTGATCAGTGGTTTTGCTTCAGTTCTGTTGTCAAATGTTCCTTGGTTGATCACACGCCAATTGAGTTATAAAATACCGTATGATTTACAAAAGAAGACTGACTGATCTGTGGTTAAAAACATGGTTTGTATGAATTTTCTCAGAGTTTTTCCCGTCTTCTACTATTTTATTTCATCATTCCCTGGGTGCCCTCAGAGGAGGCCAAGGGAGGGTATTTGGCCCCCTCTGACTTTTGGAACCTAAAGTGATTTTTGACATATCTGATAAACAATATCTGTCAATGAAGAACGGCATTAATATAAAGTGCTCGGGGAGGGGGCAAACACGATAACTGACAAAATCATGTTTGCCACCTTCTTGCTGCCATCTTTGCTATTTACCGTAATTTACTTGCAGGAAGTCGTAAGAGTAAACTATTGGAGGATTGACGAATTACTCTGCCAGTTATTGGAAGATTGACGAATTTTCGCCACCAATCGACAGTTCGTATGATGAAGAACTCAGAAATCTAACAATTTCAAAATACCGAAAATGTCAGTTATCGTGTTTTTCCCCCGAGCCCTTCATATATTAGTCGAGTCAACTTTCTTCGACACATTTAAGGACTTTTTAAATATATCGAAATTATTAATCGACTTCTTTGCGTTTCGCATATAAACTTGCACACAGGGTGTGTCAACCGGCAGTACCTAAGGTTATTTTCTTCAAACGTTGTTTCATTTGTTGCTAGGGCCGCGGTGGCTCAGTGGTAGAGCGTTCACCTCTGGTGCTAGGGGTCCCGGGTTCGATCCCAGCCCCCGCCAAGTGAACTTTGTGGTGGACAAACACCGTGTGCGTGGGTTTTCTCGGGGTTCTCCCCTTTCCTCCCACTTTCTTCATTCCACCATTTCATTCATTACTCATCATCACCGTCTCCTTTAGTCTAACCGGCATAATCGTGGGACGTAAAACTCTAAAGATTTTTCATTTGTTGCTCTAAAGGTATATGGAAGAATATATAAAGATATTGTAAGATGGAGACATTCTCAAATTAATTTGTTTGCATTCTTATCTCATTATGTAAAATACATTTCCTTCCCGATTTCCTGACTTTATTGTTCTTTGGAGACCACGCACGTTCACCTAATAGGCACCTGTAAGTTTCCATACAATACGCCACTAACAGAGCTCAAACTAATATAGACAAACACTATGTTCGCAGTAAAGATTACAGAAATGGTTGGGGTTTAGTTCCGTGCAAGGCATCCACTAAGTATAGCCCTTGCAAATATGAGACTACTGTGAAACATAACACAAACTGTTGTCCTCCCGTGAAAAATTTTCTGCGGACGCCCATGCACCATTTATTAATTTCCTACAAGTTTCACCGAATGTTAAAGTAAATATCGGCGTTTCATTTAATTTTTGTCTAGTAGTAATACAGAGTGACTCAGAGCTTAAGTCAAGTTAAAAGCCTGCATCCGATAGAAACATCCGGTTAATTCTTTTTTTGCAAATGATTGTCTTTCAAGTTCCGAACTATGCTATATAAACTACGAAGAATCATATACCTAGGTCCAGTGTGACCAACCAACAAAAATATTTCGTACTAACCTATGCAGAAAAAAAAGTATTAGATCTGGGAAAATGTACCGGTACTAAAATTTTATCTGCTTCCTTTTCACGCTATTTATGGCATTTTACGGTATTAATATATTAGTAGAAGATTTCTTGCTATCTGAATTATAAAATGTTGATAGATAATTATGTTTAAAAAGATCACAATATTTTCAAAATTTTAAATGCTGGTAATTGTTTCACGTCAGGAAAATAAATTTCCCCTTTCTCCGAAATCATTGCATTAAGTGAGAACGGGGACGAAGTTAATCTGAAACAAAAGACAAATGTGTCAGGGGCGTCATTTAGGGGGCAGGGAGGGGTTTCCCCCCCCCGTGAGTTTGATATGTATATAGATTTTATCAATAGAATAGTAGTAAATCAGTGAAAAACGCTAAATTTTACGTATATCAAGGGGTCTTGCCCCCTCCCCCACCAAGCAAAATCTGAAATGCTCCTGAAATGGGTTGATAATTTTGTTTGAAATAGTTATTGTATAGTAACCAATAATCTACAAATATCGTATCATTTCACAAATTATACAACATGGCGTTCAGAGTTCACGAACAAGTCTTTGTACGACAACTGTTTTTGACTTCAAAGTTGTTGGCACATATTTGATGACAGAGAAATCCTGCGAGGGAGAAAAGCAAATAATGCATCTTATTTTGATATATTTCCATAATCCCCATCAGACCAGTTGCTCGAAGGGCGGTTGTCCCAGGCGCTGATAGCAAGAGAACACCGAATAAGAAAGGAAGAGTGTTGGAAATGAGTAAACGACGCATCGCTCAGAAAAAGTATTGGCGCCCTATTGAATCAATAATATTTCGGTTTGAAAAGAAATGGATTTGTTAAAAATTTTGTTCTCGCTTCGTTCGCAACCCAAACGTCTCAATAGGAGTCATAATAACTTTTTACTTATTATTTAAAGAAAGTTATTATATGTGATTTTTAATTACGATGTGGTATACAAGGCGCTGAGTGAAAATCAGAAACGGTGAAAATCTGAAATACGTGGTTGGCGTTTTGATGGTGATGAGTTTGCTTAGTTAATCACGCTTTTCTTCCCAATCGGAGAAATCACAACGGTGAGAATGAAGAAAGTATGAAAATGAGAGGAGTGAAGAGACACATACAAGCTGCTGTTTGCGCGGGAATGTTAAAAATGAAGGTAAACAAGAGGAATAATAACATTTCAAACTTGAAGCAGTTATAGAATATTGGCTTAAAGGGGTCACACTCAGAAATTAACATAACGAATTTCGTCTTTTTCAAAGACTGATCACTACCAGGATATTTTAGAACTCCATTGACATATGAAATACTTCCCATTTGAAGGAATTTGTTGGGATCATTTCTCCATCAACTACTTGTATCACCAGGATTTTTTTGGTGCATACGTATCGTTGTATGATATTTTTAGCTATCGACATACATACAAACAAATACCCACGTTATGTATATCCTAATACTTGTCCCAAAAGCATTTACCGCTATTCAAAAAGAAGCACTAGATCTATCATCCAGTTTCCCGAGCTTTATGAATTGTCAAGCGAGGGACAACTAACCATTACCAGAATTCCTTATCGTTGGAGTAGGCGACCGGACGGCAAGTATGTCCCACTTCTGCAATTGTAAATAACACTATTAAAATAATAATAATAAAAAAAAAACAGACAGAAGAAAGTTATCAGGGCTGATATTTAGTATCTCCACTGCTACTTAGTTCACAAAATATAGCTGAGCGAGAGACAGCGAGCGAACGGGGTTAGAAGCTCTGCAGGGCCTTTTTTTTTTTTTTTTTTTTTTACCTTTATCACATTTTAGACTAAAATTAGGTACTCGGTTCTGTAGCCATGAAACTAGTTCAGGGAGATACTAGATGCCATCCGTTACAAGAAAAGTTAAATTTTCGTATACAATGCAAAATTTTCAGGAAATGCTTTTTTTTTTTTTCCCAAATGTATTTATGAGAAAAGAAGAGGAGGCAAAAATACTAGATTTGTTGGTTAACATACTAGAACATTGAAATATTTAAAAGGTACTGAATCTAGTACGAAAGTACTAGCGGTGGTTACATTAGTCATATATAAGGACACTGTGTTCTCTCTGTTAGAGGCGTCGGAACAGAAACAATAGCAACCAGCGAAAAATGATTTTGATATGGATTTCACAAGAATAGGCTGCATCTCTTCCCTTATCCCTCTTTTGAAACAAACAACGCTCTTATCATGGGCGTCCCCCCGTCCCCCCCAATATTTTGAGTGACATAATCTAAAATTCCGCTGAGATCATTTCCGCAGTTAGATCATTTCCTTTGATGTCCCCCCCAAATTTTACATGCCAGAGACGCCAATGGCTCTTATCTTATGCTGGAAGTAAAAATGGTAGTTCTTCCGATTTCAATATTGGATCCAGCATAGTTTGGAAGCTAATAATATATTACAGTTCCGTTGAAGCGAATCTGTTAAGAAAATACTTTATCTGTGCCCGACTTTTATCTAGAAACACCAACAATGAGTACAGTATTTGTTTTGGTCCAACAGTTATTTACCAAAGACATAATCTATTCTTAGCACGTGCACTCTGCTGTGCCGTAAAAGAGAAGTTACCTCTGTTGATTGAGATTTGTATAGGCTACAGTATAAAGTACTGTATATCAAAAAAAAAAAAAAAAAAAAAAAAATCAGGTTTAATGGGGCAGACTACTAAATATTTTTCAAAAGCTAACAATTTTCCTTTTGTCCGTTTTAGGTAAGTGAAAAGAGATAATGAAATGTAGCTTACCACAATAAATGATAATGTTATTCTACACCAGAAAATACGAATCGGAAGAATTTTCAGTGTTGCCATCCGTAGAAATTACAGTGTGACCAGAATTTGAATTACCCAAAATCTAGGTTAAGGCAGCGACTAGAAAAATGAACTCAGCGGTAATCGATGACTTATCATGCTGTCTTTGTTCCTTGTTAACTACTTTTTCAGTAATATTTGTATTTATTTTGTAATAACTTATTTATGTTATATTAATTTATGTCATCTGCTTTAGCCTAGCCGGCAAAACCAATTTCATTTCATTTTTACGAAATTGAGCTACTCACAGCAACCCAAGTACCAAAACTGATCCGACTATTCTTACACATTCGACCGGTTCTGCAGTCATAGTAGATGGAGGACTGAAAGCATATGGTGGCATTTGCTAATGGGGTAGCTATCCCTCCGCAGAAAAAAGTCTGTCCGTGCATTTGCGCCTCTTAAGAAATTAAACCTGGCGTCGTCACTCTGAACTCCATGTATTCCTCTCGCGACCCTAGGATTCCTACCCCTAGGCTGAGAACCCCCGCGTTAGAACATTTTGGTAAGGAAGGATTCAAAGAAGTTTATGTTGCTCTTAAAACGTTTCTTTTTTAAAAAAAGAAAAGAAATGTCTGTTTCTTACACCAAACTCTACGTATATTACAGAATCATGATAACATTTAACTTTTGTAGATATTAAAAAAGTGGACCTACCTGCCAGTGGTCAATATACTGATTTTTTTTTTTTTTTAATTCTTTGGCTGGTGAAGGGACATTAACTTATTGCGGAAATACTGTTGCTAGCAAATTACAATTAAATATTCTTCTGTTATCAACATCCGACAGAATACAATTGTATTTACATATAGAAATCATCATTCTTGCAATTTATCAGAAATTGATTCAAATTGGTTCCCTTTCACCAGCATGAATTTGTGTCATATGTGTTAATCGGTAATTTAACGTCCAATTAGAGCACCGAGACTATATAACTCGGGAATTTAGTTTAATTGGGATTCGAGCTCCGTGAGCTTATACCTGAAAGCGAACCCGCGACTCCTGTACACAGTTTGAGATTGGAAACTTATTTTAACATAGTGAAAGGTAGCTAGAAAGAAAAACATACATTTGTGATACAAAGTCACCAAGTTTTACTGAAAGCAGTTATACCATAGCTCAGTATAGCTCCACTGAGCTCCCTGTGTTATATGGAGAATGTTCATCTTGTATTCAGGCTCACCCTACGTCTTCTGGGGTATCTGAGGGGTTACAGAAATAATAGTATTCTCAATACGATCCATCAGTTCTTGTAGATCTAGCACTTCGCTAAAAATAGTGTGTCTTTGATGTACTCCAAAAGGGAGAAATTCAAAGTGGTAATGTGGATATTGATTTCCATTGTTTACGTGTGAAACAGACCAATCTGGACTATAGAGGTTCATCTCACACTCGGGTTTGACCATATGGTAATGCTTCAACCCACTTCCTGTCGATAAAAATATTCCCATCTGTGTCTTGATAGTACTACATGACGAAAAATCCTTGTGCAATACATGTTGAAAATTCCACTGGATTTTCACAGCGATGTACCACCACACACATTGTGCGCTTTCCTGAATCAAAGCAATTTTAAAACTACTCTAGTACCACCAGTACCAAATTCACTACGGCTTATGCAATACTTAGCTAACCAAAAGATTCGTGTTTTGAAATGTGTAATGACTATTTAAAAACTGTCAAAATTCGAACATGTGTTATTCTGAATGTTTATAATAGTAATTAAATTGCTTTGAATTGCATGCCAGTTATTATTAATTTATTTTATTTTCAAATTATTCTTCGCTGAAAGATTTAAGGAATGTAATTCCTTCAACTGGCGAAAGACTCTGTCTTGACCCGAGTGGGTTACGTGCTCTACTTCGGCAGCTTTGGTAAGCTCCTTATCAAGTAGAATAAAACAAGTGTGTTTCTTCTATTGACCTCTTGATTAAAGTACATTTATTTGCAGGTTCATATGATAGTGACGATGTCATTAGAGAAAATGTGTTGAAGACATCTTATCCGTATTAGCATATCGAAAACATGAATACAAAATTCCAATTGATAATCCAGAGAAGAATTTACATTTTAGTTTAATATGTCTTTTCAGCATTGAGTCTATAAGTCATGTAAAGAGTTCCATGGGGCTCGAATCAGTGCAGAGGTCCGTGGTTATACGGTTAGTGTACGCGCTTTTGGTGCAGAAGATTTGATCATAGACTGACTATTAGTGAAACTGCGAGGGAGTTAAATATTTCAATCCACTCCAAATTTTACCAAATCTTACAAGACCTAGACGTGTATTGGCAAAATTCGTGCCAAATTGTCACACAGAACCAGGACATTCATGTCAACATTAGCAATCGTCACCCAAGAAAACAATCGCCAATAATTCAACAAGTATGGCCAATATCAACATAAGGATGAATCATGGGTTTACGGTACGGAAAACCGAGCTTATGTCATCCCAAAAAATGAAATGAAATCTTTGAGTTTTACGCCCCACGCTTATTCCGATCTGGCTAAAAGAGACGGTGATGATGAGTAATGAATGACATGGTGGAATGAAGAAAGTGGGAGGAAACGGGAGAACCCCGAGGAAACCCACGCACACGGTGTTTGTCCACCACAAAGTCCACTTGGCGGGGGCTTGGATCGAACCCGTGACCAAAAGCACCAGAGGTGAACGCTCTACCACTGAGCCACCGCAGCTCCTAATGTCATCCCATTGGAAGTGACTTGCATCAGACCAGACAAGCCCGACCTCGGTGAAAGTGTTACTGTATTGCGTGTTTTTTTTAATATTCGGGATCGTACATTTCAAATTTCTTCCATGTGGCAAACTGTCAATAAGGAGGTCTACGCAACTGTGTTACAATGGTTACGCAATTCCGGCTGGACAAGTAGGCATCTGAATAGTGGTATTAACATCATGACAATGTTCTGTGTCACTCTTAAGCAATTGTGTTCTACTTCTTGCCCAAATACACCAACCCCGTCGAACACCATTGCAGCTACTCACCGGATCTAGTTCCGTGTGACGTTTTCCTTCTCCCTGCATTGAAATTGGCATTTAAAAGGAAACCATTTGGCATCATTCCCTACATACAGGATAATATAAGGGAATTCCAGCACATTCCACGGTTTTATCAAATCATTGGCTGAAAGAACTTGGATGAATATGCAATTAGGCATCTTGGTTTCAAAACTAGATATATTTGTAAGATCATTATAGCAAATAGTGATCATTAGATTCAAAGTATTGTCCCTTCGTACATCAAAACCAATGTCCCTTGGTACAACCGTCGCCCTATTCACATACAAAATCCAATTCTACAAGAAAAATGCATAATAAATCATAATGATCTAAATATAGAAACAGCGGATGGTCATCTTAAATTAGACTTGTAGCTAGGGACGACTGTAGCAGGCACTGTTCACTCTAAATTATTTTTTACTCTTTTGAAATAGAGCTTCTAGAGAACTTTTTTCAAATTACTTTTATGTAATTCTTGCAATTTTATTTACTAACTTAAATTCTATTTAGGCCATTTTACTTACTTCTGGTAAAAATGGTATGCTTTTTGATAGATTAATAAATGTCTCACAGCAACCATCGTAGTCTTGGAGTTTTATAACATAATGTTTGTCACCACAGTATATCCTTCGCAAAAGGAGTTACAGCTTTGTTACATATTTTATAAATACTAAATAAATAAACAATTTTGTTGTGTTCCTTGCACGGTTGCCAACCATGCAATAAGTTATCGTGACATACGATAATTTAAGCCTTAATACGATATACGATAATGCTCTTGCGATAATAGGCGAATATACAATAATTTTACGACGCACACTGTTTTGCAGTTTTTTAATCTGCAAATAAATTGTGGATGTGAATTAAATAATTATAAAACACACACGGACGTTTTTAACAGTAATTCTCGCTAGAGTAAATCAATAAAGATTGGAGAATTGGCAAAAGGCAACTCCCTTCAGCCATTCTTTAAATTCAATTACAATATATTTACATGGAGTCGGGAATATAATTATTGCTCATGTAGGATAGAAGGCTCTGTTATTAGCGCGTGTGAGTGAGCTCCTTTAGACGTAAAAAAAAGAAGTAGTTAGAATCGGTGTGTGGATCTGGTGGCGTGTTGTTTGCCACGATTTTGCCACAGTCTTTGCATTCCGATCTTATGAGATTTGATTATCGTGAAGATAAACACACACTTGGAGTGAAAGGAAGGGTTGCCAGGCAATTTTGTTTCTGATTCCCTGGGACAAGTGGTTAGTGTTCTCGCCTTTGGAACGCTGCTGAAAGAGAACATTAAGCTCCAAACAAATTAACACAAAGAATGATGATGATGAGAAAAATAGTGTATTGAAGAAAGTGTTAGGAAACAGAAGAACTCCGAGAAAACTCACGCACACGGTGTTTGCCAATCACAAAACCCACAGCTGCGAGCTAGAATCTAACCAGAGACCCCAAGCAGCAGAGATGAATGCTTTACCACTGAGACACTTTTGCCCCTGCTTAAGAAATATATATATATATATATATATATATATATATATATATATATATGTTCAGGCGGTGTTAAGAATAGGAGAAGTTACAAAATGTCAACTGTAAAACAAATGTGTAAACTTACGAAGCTCAAAGTTGATGTCCTGTAGCTCTTCTGCTATTTCCTACACATTTCTGATATCCTGCAGCAGGATTTCTATAGAAATAGCATATTATAGAGTACAATTAAATCGGTGAGTGGAAAAACAGTAACCGCCAAGTGAACTTTGTGGTGGACAAACACCGTGTGCATGGGTTTCCTCGGGGCTCTCCCGTTTCCTCCCACTTTCTTCATTCCACCATTTCATACATTTCTCATTATCACCGTCTCCTTTAGCCTAACCGGCATAAGCGTGGGACGCAAAACTCAAAGGTGTCATGTGATGTCATGTCACGTATAATCCGGCTTTCAGATGGCGCAAGGAGCGCAGAGCTTCTGGTTGAAAACTAAACATTTGTATGTGTTGACACTTACTCCGTCACTTGCGCAAACCGTCATCGTTTATCTTGTGAATGAGATATATTATTACATTGATGGTTTAAAAGTTATGAACAATGAGTGACAGCAACAGTGAGTCGTCGAGAGAAGTTGATGAAGTATGTGCCTAACGAAACATTACTATTCTACAATGGAATATCTACTTGGAAAACCACCGAGAAAGATGAAGACGTTTAATTTTGTAACATGTTGTGTTTATTGATTGCTTCGCATTTTTCAAGTGTTTGGATGCCCCGATATTGATTTTTTTTTACTAAATACTGTTTCTTTTGCTTTGTTTCATAATGTTGTTTTCGATGCATGAACGTATATAAAATATTAAAAATGTTATTAAAACAAAACTATACTTTCAAAGATTAAAAAAGTTCTTATTTCACGAAGACCATTTATTTAACTCAGATTTATTGATATCATATCCTAAAATATTTCCTGATAGTATGAAACAACAAGTAAATATAATAGAAAACCTCAATAAAACAAATGTAAGCGGAAGATCACATTTCAAACTCATGAAAAATAGAAATATTAATATTTCCTGGCATAACTATAAATGAGTAACAGTATCCTTCTAAATTGTTTTCAACTATGATTAAATATAAATATATCTCAATAGAATCAACCTATACAAACTCATTAAAACATAAATTAATAAGCAATCAAGTGCTGTCTAACGTCAAACGACCGAAAATATAAATCCATTAAAATAGCTTACGGTCAAAGTCAGAAAAAGAAATTCAGATATAATTTAAATTTTGAGAATAAAATAAAACACTCCTAAAGTCCCTTTGGAGAGAAATGCTTAATGAATACTCAGAACTAGGATTAGGGGATTTGAGACCGTTTGTATTATATATATATATATATCCTGTTTATAAATTTAATAGATTTAATTGTAATATAGTCATCTGGCAATCCTCAACTTATGAATCGATTTTGTATAAATCTTCACGATTGTGATATAAGATAAATCAGAGAGAAAAATACTATGGGAAACAACACCAAAATCCAATCGTGACAAACTACACCGTGGGAAACAACACGTAATCGTGGATCTAGTTGTGAAAAGTGAAATTAACGTTTGCAGAACCGAATTTACTGCTGAGTTGACTGTAGTAAAACTCATACTAAAGGGTAAAAAACATGTAAGTTTGGTGATACGAGTAAGATTTGCCTAAAGAAAACTCGATTTTTCATCATCCACGTCTACTTCTTACACCTGGAAGACACAAGGTAAGCGAGCTGAAATAATGCTTTTTTCTTCCTTTTTTAAGCCGAACTTACTTTTTCTATGAACATGGCAGCTCATTTAACAGATGTAATTAAAAGTGCGTTCCCTGATTCTAAACTTTCTAAAAAGATTCGATTAGGTAGAACTAAGACAACAGGTGTGATAAAAGGTGTCATATTAGTAAATGCATTTGAAGGAATTGAATGATATGTTACAGAAACATAATTCAGTTTAATCGATGAATTTACAGATATTTCGACTACAAAAAATGTGTATTTATATGTGATGTTTTGATCAAAATAGTACGGAAATACAAAAATCCACCCACGAAAGTGAAGCGACCGCGAAGTGTGGGGAAGAAGATGGTCGCAACTTTCTTCTCCAAATCTGGCCATGTTGCAACTGTTCCACTTGAAGAACAAAGAACAGTTACTGCTCAGTGGGTACACCAATGTTTGCCTAACAAAAGCGTTCCAGAAGCTTCGGGAACGGCGTCCAAGAACTGGATTGCGTAGGATTCTGTTTCATCATGACAACGCGTCCGCACAGACGGCCAACATCACAATTCAGTTTTTAGAATCTACGGAGGTCAAACTTATGACTCATCCACCGTATAGCCCTGACCTGGCCCCGTGTGATTTTTTTTCCCCATGATCAAAGATCGCATGCGTGGGAAGAGATTTTGTAGCCCTGAAGAAGCTGTAGTGGCTTACGAGAATGAACTTTCAACACCAAGAAAAAGACTGCCAACACTTCTTCCAAAAGTAGGGGGCGCGGTGGCTCAGTGGTAGAGCGTTCACCTCCAGTGCTTGGGGTCCCTGGTTCGATCCCAGCTCGCCCCGTGTGGACTTTGTGGTGGACAAACATCGTGCTCGTGGGTTTTCTCGGGGTTCTCCCGTTTCCTCCACTTTTTTCATTCCACCATTTCACTCATTTCTCATTATCACCGTCTCCTTTAGCCTAGCCGGCATAACCGTGGGACGTTAAACTTAAAGATTTCATTTTTTTTTTTTTACTTTTTCCAAAAGTAGTTTTCGAGGATGCAAAAGTGTGTACAGTGTAATGGTGAATACTTTGAGAAAATGTAAGTGTTAAATTGATTTTAAGTGTGTAAGTTATTTCTAATCTCAAAACTTCCTTAGTGACCTTCGTAAATACAAACAAAATTTCAGCAGCTATTGCAAACTTATTGTGATAAAAATGTGGAAGCTGCACATGAAGGTGAAACTGCAAATCGTTTCTATGAGTTCCTCTATAATGTTTTACAAATAGTAATATCCCATTCGAAAATATAATAGGCTTCGCATCCGATGGGTGCAACATAATGATAGGAAAAGATAATTATGTTACAAGTAGGCTACGCAAGCACTTAACTTTGTACAAAAGTGTATATGCCATATACATTGCATCTGTGTGCAAGCAAGGCTTGCAAACACCGATTTGGAGTTCGAAACTGGAGATTACTAGGTAAATTTATTATATTTATTGGTATTATTAGCAGTATTATACTTTTTCTACAATTGTCACGTTCCTAACGAATATACGATAATATTTTGTAATATACAAGAATTTTAAACGCAAAAATCGATAATTTTGTTTTCCGAGGTTGGCAACAGTTGTTCCTTGATATCTTTGTCATTGGCGCTTCAGTGTTCACTTCTGATACCTCGAAGAAATCGGAGTAGCTCTAGATAGTCTTAAATATCTAGATATTTGCTTGTTACCTTCATTTTTGTGCGGCAAGAAAAAAGTTCCAAATGTCGAATACAGAAATTACTCTTAGGTACGAAAAACCTAAATGACCTTCCCGTTAACTTATTTTGTTGCTGCACACAATTATTTCATAGTACGCAAACCACTTTTGGGAAAATGACCACTGGAAGAAGAAAGAATTATCTAGGTATTTAAGTAGAACTGGAGATCCAGCATTTCCTTGATGCATAATTGTCCCTGGAACTTCCCCGAAGCATTGTTTTATTTGAGTCTAATCTGAGAATATCAACGTTTTCATTGTATTATTTTATTATTTCCTTCTCTCGGTGCCTTCCGTTCCAATTACATCGTCAAACTCCTTTTGGAAAACTAAAACAAAACGCAAACCATAAGCAAAGAGGTCTGTTGCAACTTGACGTTCAAGATTTGTTCACTATTGACAACATTCCATAATCGAATTCTCTGCTTACATTTCGTTCCGACTTAGGGAATCAACATATTTATTTTTAGTATGTAGTACAAAATTGCCAGGGAACGGAGATGTATATAGAAGACAAGAGTATCTGCAGGATTCTTTCCAAGGGGGGGGGGGGGAAGGAGACTGACACAAGCGAAGTCTCCAATATAAACACTTTGATGCATATGTTACTTCATGTAAAACAATTATTATTGACGCATTACATAGCTTTATTAACTGGAGTAAATATATTAAATACTGAACTGCAGTAAATATATTTTGACATGTATTACGAAGAACCGAATCCTTTTCTAAAATACAGAGGGAACAATTGCCCCCCTCCCCACTGAGGGCGCCAAAGTCGACAGAAGGAATACGCTTAGTTTTCTATTATTTTTTTTTTCCGTACTGCGTACTAGCCCAACTACAATATTGGGTGTCGTAACTCAAAGAATATTTTTCCGCCAAACAAAGGTTTTAGTCTCCTTTTAAAATTATGACACTAATATTTGTTTGCAATTAGTTAATGTACTTGGGTTATTTTGAATATACTTCCAACCAACTACCATATTTGAATGCAAAAGACAGTATTTAAGAACTGGTAAGACTTTGATATTATTTGATTTGAGATTATGGGTGATTAGTGCGTTTTCTGTTGCTATCAGAGATATCGCACAATATTAACTGTTAAATGTAAATTATCGCTGTTGTTCGTTTTAACTAGATTCTTAGGTTGAAATTATAAATATACAAAATAATAAATCCAAATGTTAATAAATCTTAAGAACTTTAATTTATGAAGACTTGCTTAAATATTAGCAGCAAGAACGTTGTCTTGTCAAGAGATATTCTTGACTAGCAAAGTTGCACAGTCATCGAAAAAAACGCGTTGATATATTTTATTTCTTAATGAGGCATGTAGTCTTAAGTGTAATCATGGGAAAAACAATCCCCAACTAGTAATTCAGTTCCATTACCATTAAATGATACCATTAATGATATCACCATTAATTGATAAATAATATATGAAATATCTATTTTAAAACGTGTAGGTTCTTTAAAGCGTTCTGTCTTTCCAGGCAGAATCTCATTCGTCAGACCTACCAATCAAAGGTCTTTGTTTGGATCCAGAAACAAATGTAAAATCCTTAAGGAATCAAGACGGATGGAAGAAGAAGTTGCATGTGTTTTTATTAAGTAATGGATCTAAACTTACCTTTGTTACATTCTTGATATTATGCAATGAAAAAATAATATTCTTTGTATCATGAGTACCAAACGATCGGAAGTGACTTGTGATGTAGAGAGAAACAGTGTACGTATAGTCCTTAATCATGATTTCAAAAAATGCTTCGGTTGGATGATTAAGGGATTAATATACAGAATAACTTCAAGTTATTGGAAGAATTTATTAAGATACATTGAAAAATATAGTTTGATAAAGGAAATAGCTTCGACAAGATCATGAATAATACAATAGACATATCTGTGAAGTAGATGTAATAATTCCTTGCTTCTAGAATATAGTGATCTTATGTACTTCTAGTATTTCGTTTAAATCTTGGTTCACTTTAAGATGAAGTTCATAACTTGTGTGTTTCGTTAATCAGAAGATTACAATTGAACTTCATTTTGCAGAAGAAACATTTATTTTAAAAGTATTATTCGCAAAAATAAGTGTACTTCTATTTTCAAAGAAATTTATCAGGTTTTAAGCATCAAAAATATTAAAACTTTGTAACTTGATTCTGTCACACCTAAGACAAATTTTGGCGAAAATAAGTTTGTCAACAAATGTGTAAAGTGAAAAAAAATAATTTGTGTAAACGACCAGAAGAATACAGAAAATATGAAATTGAAAAAAAAATACACGATTAATACATTCTTCGTCAACCAAATATTTTTCTTGGTTCTTCTAGGGTCATACGTTGTTGTTGATGACAAATTATAAATCCCATGGACAGCGTGGAACAAATTTCGAGATATGATCACAATTCTTGGAAAAAGTTCAGAACGCACTCACGCTAAGTCACAACATTTTGTGGAAAATATTTTATGACTAGTCAAATGTGATTTGTACACGATGACTCAAAAGTTATTGAGTTTTGAATTGAGAAGAAAGAACAAGATTCAACTTTTACCTAACAATCAGTTTTCTTCCAAAGAAGAGTCTACAGTACGTTTCTTACTCAATGCGTAGAGGGATCGAACAACTCCAATTATTTGAAGTAAGAAGCTGAAAGGTTTCAGGTTTATGATCGATTATTCAACGCTGTTTAACTTCTTCAAGACTTTATAGTGCACCGGAGATTATTACACTCAATATTACTGTGAATTAAGAAACATAAATCTTCAACTAGCTGAAACATCCAATTGTTGATGTTACGTATTGGTTGTCGTCTTTGCACCTAGACGACACTAGTCTACTTCGGAACCGCTGTCTATGACTGCAATCTTGGAGTTACTGATTGTCGATTTTGTACCCACCTTCTACGTTGGAAATGCTGTCCATGTCTGCTTTAAATCCATGGAGGTTAGTATTTTTAATGTTAGATCTGAACATTAATATGCTGTAGTATATTTCCTTTCTTTCAGAACAACGAACAAGCGCTTTCAAGAGCTGAGCATTATGTATAAAGGTAACCAAGAAAGTTCTGTCGCTTTTGTGGAGGTCTGTGTTCAATTGGCCCTCACACAGTAAGGTGAATGCGAATGGAGATAGAGCGAAGGTCAGTTGTCCAACATACTATCAGTTACACCGTGGACTCGCGTAAGAACAGAGTGGACATGGGACCTCAACAGAGAGTCATAAGAACCTATATGCTGTAGGAGTTCAAACTTTGCTCAAACGCCACTGCAGCGGGGCGGAGTATATACCAGGCCTTTGGTGAGGGTGTCGTGTCTACTCGGACAGTGCAGCGGTGGTTTATCATGCTTAAAGACGGTGACGAAACACTCGAATACGCACCATATGCAGGAATACAAACACAAGTACAAAATGAAGATCTTCAAGGAACAATTGAGGCGAACAGTGGCTAGACATATGAGGAACTAGGACTACAAATCAGTGTGAATGGGGAAACCATTCGGCAGCACCTCCATCAAATTCGGAAGCACTACAAGTTGGGTCGAAGGATCCCATATGATTTGATTCCGGGCCAGAAGACAACACGAGCAGACACCTGTGTTTCTTTGCTGTCTTGTCTGAGGAAGGAGCCATTTCTGTACAGGGTATTGACATATAATGATAAGTGATTCCTGTACGAAACTCCACGGCGCCATCATAATTGGTTAGCATCCAATGAACCAGTTCCAAAACAGCCGAAACTAGTACTATACCGGAAGAAGGTCCTTCTATGCATTTGGTGGACTGCTCGGGACATCATGCATCAGAAACTGCTTCCAGCTGGTCAATGCAACTGTGTACTGCCAGAACTTGAGCCGTCTTCAAGATAAACTCAAAACTCTGGAGCCAGCATTTCTGAATTTCAAAGGGTTCCTCCTGTTACAGGACAACGCTAAGCCCCACGTCGCTAGGATGACCCGGGATACCATTCTACGCCTTGGATGGGAAACTATTACATACGCCATACTCCCTAGACATTGCATCGTCCTATTATCAATTGGTCCATTCGTTGCACAATCACCTTAGAGCTCGATAGTTCAAATTTCTAGTAGAGGTGCAAAATGCACTTCATATTTTCTTCGTTTCAGGCCCACCAAGTTCTACTGCGATGGAATCCATAGCCTCCGAGAACGTTGGCAGAAGGTCGTCGAAGCTGATGGGGACTATTTTGATCTTCCAGGCACGTCTTAGGTGACATATCAATGTTCGAAGGAAAAGCGATAGAACTTTCTTGGTTACCTTTATATAACTACTTGACTTGTGGCTCAGGAAACTTGCTGAGCAAGTTCAAATTTACCACAGTTCCCAATTCTTACCAAATTCATCCAAAATGACTTTTCCAGAAGTTAAGATTTTGTTAAATCTGTTTGTCTTTATGAATTCATCCTATTTGGTGGAAACTGTCAGGCAACCAAAAGAAAGAATTTAGAAGAAACGAAATAAAAGTTATTACTCTATACATATCTTGCATTCACCAATAAAAGTTTCCGTAAAATGTGTACACAATAGCACAGACCAACGCCATATCTTATCTCCTTTACTGATTTCTGTGTGGTCATCCCTAGACTTTACCAGTATTTAGATGAGATGGATGGGGAAGCAAATAGTGTTCTCAATGTTGCTTTCACTTAGCATTTACCCTCCACTGAGGGGGGGGCATAGTCCTTGTACAGTTTCTTACGATAGACGTCGTCGCCACACAATGCTAGTACTTCTCAGTGTAAATGAGGGCATTGATTTTGACTTTTGTTTCGACATTCACCCTATAGCAATGAAAGTAACAACCAAAAAACCTTTCGAGAAACTTTAATCGCATTGACGCACTAAGTAACATTAGTCTTTCTAACGAACTCCTCGGTAGATGATGGCCAACCCCTTTTACAGTCCTTTATGTAAATCTATGCTTCCTGCATGCCACCACAAAGTTCTAGCGGTACCAGATAGGTGGCGCTCGTACAGATTTCTGCCCTTATTCTTTCGCTCAATAATGTAAATTGCATTCACACTGGCCTTGTGGGGAGTTTGCAGTTTCAATTTATGATGGACCATACGACTCAGTGTGATTGGGCCACATGTAATCATAGTTTGACCGTAACATAATAAGGTAATGAATTCTTACAGGAGCCGTATTCTTGGTCTTCTTTAGAACAGATCTTGTGAGTTCCAATGATGTCCTTAGATGCAATTTCATTGATGATGTGAGTTGTTAGAAAGTATGCTGTATATAACGTTTAATTAAATCACTGACAGTGGCTTGTCCCATTACAAAGTCATTGTTCTATTATTATACTGTTCTATTATGAGGGAAAAGCTAAAGTTTCCTTGGGAAGGAGTCATGACGTACTCTTCTTAAAAGCGATTTTTCCCATCAGCATTTTGCCCATTGCAATACTTTCATTTTGCTGCATAAGTGAGAGACTGATACACGTGTCCGTACAGTTTTGTTGGTCTGTAGAACCCAGTTTGACAGGTATTACTGTCTTCAAGTTGTTTAAATAGAAAATGGATCAGGCAGCTTGTCTACTAGAGTGGAAGAAGAAGCGAACTCAGGTCAAGGAAAGAAGCAACAACAATTATGGGATTTGCATATGATGATGACACATTCCCTAACTTGACGACGTTTAGTCAGCTCAAACTCTTCGAGACTTCGTAAAATAGTTAAGTTTAAAGTTAAAGACGTAAGTGTACAAAGTAGCCCATAAATGTACAGAGTAGCCCATAATTATGTATATGATATTTCCAAAACCGGTAAAGAAACTAGAAACATAACTTGTACATTAAACTGAATATAATTACATTACTCTCATACCTTTCCCCACAAGAATTTTAATTTCTTGTTTTCATGGCATGCATGATCCACCAATGCACCATCGAAATTGATACATGCCTCGAGACGAAGAGCAACGTTGTCATAAGTAGCTTGACAGATCCGTACTAGTATCCTGCGGAAAACTTCTGTGATAGCGTCCCGCAGCTTGGCCAAATTGCTTATGTGATGTTGATACACTTTGTCCTTTAAAACACTTCATAATAAAAAGTCAGGTAGTGCCAAAACGGGAGATCGAGCTCGCACACGTCGACCGATGCAGCTGTTCAAGAATGTTTCGTTCAGCTACTCTCGCACTGGTATGATATAGAGAGGGATCTATGTCCAGTGACCTTCATAGCAACTCTCAGACTACACAGTGTTGCCATATCAAAACTTTTAGTCCAGAATTACAAATACTACAGTCAGTCAAATGTCACTTACATTATTAAGGGTCACCCTGTATATATACATATATTGTCGTTTACGCGTATATAACATTATAGGCATGTATTAAATAAGAGTGGAAGTTATTACTGTAGATAATATCACACTGTTATTTGAAATCTACAGTACTTAAATTCTCAATTTTACAAGTGAATACAACAGATTTTCCAAAATTCATTTCAACTTATATTGTACACCTGAGTCTAAGCTAACTACACATACTTTGTTATTTGGAGTTTGCCTATTAATTATTTTTACGGTTTACAACTATTAGTTATTATCCTTAATTCTTTTCAGGTTTTAGAAATCTTCGATGTCACTAACTACGGTTAAATCATCTTAATCTTGACGATTACTTTGAAATTCAACATAAAGAAGAGCAAGATGTAACTCTTCCCTCTCAAGAAAGTAAGTTTTTTTCTTTATTTTTGCTTAATTGTATACATTCCTTCTAGTCCCGTTAAAGAAGTAAAGTTTTGATTTGGATTACAAAAGGTACAATCTTGCGTATGTTTTCGAAATCATGTTCTCAAGGATCTCAGTGCTATATAAATATATTTCTATCAACAGTTTGATAATTTGTCATGTTCACTTCTAACCAAAGGGCCATCTTTGGTCTTTCATAAAATGTGGTCTCGGTTTCAACTTCTGAAATGCATAGAATTCTGGTGTTGGCCCACCATTGTGAAGCAGTTGAGGTCATTGGATTATAGGTAACGAACTCCATTCTATACAGAAGTACACAATGACCAAGGGATGCGAACAGCTAACCATACACCAACTAAAATCCGACCATTGTATCGGAGTTTGGCGTTTCTGCCAGCATCGAGGCTATATGAGACGTGGACCTACAACTTCACTTGGGATCAGAACTCCATGAGCTCCGGTCGGGAATCCCCAGGTCTCCCGCGCTGAAGACGCGTATGCTAACCATATAGCCATGAGGGATCTCAGTCACATTATTAACATTACTGATTATACTTAGTAGGCCTATAGGAAGTTTGCATATAATTTAGACAATTATCAAGAAAGGCAGGAAACACTTAAGAAAAAGAGTGCATAAAAGACAAAAAGTGTTAAATATTTGATTGCTACCGTCGGTTTTTAATGTTAGATTACAGACTCTCTGTAATCTAACCAATGAATTACCCAACTGAAATACGCAATCAATTATATGGAAATGTGTTGAACAGGGTCGCGTGAAGTAAATCATAGATAAAACACAATTGCAAGTGCTTATCCATTCAGAGTTCAAACATTCTATCCATCTAGCCGCGGAGAAACATCAACAGTGAATTTTCGTGCCGGTGACTCAGCAACGAAAAATGAGCCCTACGCAACCCACCAACGAGATGTTCTGATGAGTTCCTCAGCAATATCGTGAAAGTGGGCTCACGGAAAAGTATTAGTGCCATTGCAGACGAATTCGACATACTCCCTACCACTGTCATTCGTTAGCTTCCAGCAATCAGTAAGATGAAAATGTTGGACTCATGGGTGCTATATGAGGATCCCCATCTGGAGATGTGCAGTACTCTGAGTGTACTGAATAACTGGGAAGGTTTCCTGGATTCCTGCATTCCTGCATCGGATTGTTGATTGGATGAAAAATGAATCTGCTACAACATTCATACATGGTAAGAACTGGTTGGATCATGACCAAAGTCCAAACTGACTTCTTCAGACGCAGATTTTGTTGCTGGAATGACAGTCTGTGATAAGAATGATCCATCATATCTTTCTCTGCTGGAATGACGGTCTATAGTAAGAGTGATATATATTGTTTTTCTCTATCGAGAAGAGACCATCATTTCAGAATGTTACAGCGAACTCCATGAAATGCATCGAAAATTTATCCGCAAGCATCCAGCAATGGCTGACAGATATATCTTCTTGTTTCACAGAAATGAACTTCCATATGCCACTCGAAGGACAATGTAGACTCTCCATAAGTTGCAGTGTGAAGCCATTCCTCACCAACCATATTCTACTGACGTTTCTCCTACCGACTACCACCTCTTCCGGCATCTCGACCACTTCTTGGTAGGGAACATTTCCTGATCACCGACAGTGCAACGTGCATTGCACAATTTAGACTTGTTTCATCATGAATGTGTTGCTGTAGCTGAAAACAGCTCTAACAAGGTGTCATTTCTTCATCTTTGGAAGTTACTTATTCGAATGTTTCTTTCGAACCAACCCACTACAAATATGTATATGAATGTAAGTATGTATATGTCTCTTATGACATCTAGCAAGAATGAAGTATTTACATAGTGTGTTGTATCCATATTTAAGTGGTTAAATATGATTTATAACATTGCAAAGGAGTAACCTTGTTCGAAATTTATTGGTTAATCTTAAAATAGGTTTTCATGTCTTAACAGATTTAGCTATGGAGAAACAAAAGAAATATTATGCATTTTTTCGTTTTAGTCAGTAATTAATTTTGTTTTATATTTTAAGTTCTAGTTTCTTTTTTGTAATTGTAAGGGGCAGTATCTTGGTCGTATAGTGCTCTTTTCTGATTGGAAGCGTAGCACTTCATGTGTGTGCACGTTGATGACATTATGAGAGCGAATTCTCACATTTTCTTCTACTTTCTCACCATCTCTTTCCAAACTTATTCACTTGCATCTATCAACAAAAAAATTGTTTTCCATTTTCTTTCTGAAATACAGCTCATTTCATGAAAAACATCTTGGGTAATATATTAAATGAATCATTACATTTCGGTATCCAATCAAATGATTGGTGTCAAGTAATCTATAATTCACATTCGTCTACAAGTATCTACAATGTTTGGTGGCTATCGCAACTGGCATCCTCCATTATCTAGTGTATATACTGTAACCTAGGTCTTCTTCTAGCATTATTTCCCTGTTTAAGTTGGTCTAGCAACTTTTCAATTAGTCCATCATGGCGTAAGATATTATCACTCCAGAACTCTACTTTTTTCACAACACTTTTAACAGGAAAGGTTTTTTCTCGCCCATTCTTCTTAGTATTTCTTGGTTTGTTAGTATGACCATCTTTGGAATTTTCAAAACACCTTTCTACCATTAGATTTCAAAGGCACTTATGCGTTTCTTATTTGTTTCGCCAGGCATCCAGTTCTCGCTTCTAGACAAAGGTAGTTAGCAAGCGCTTGCGAATCCTCGTATCAATATTATAGGAACGTATATTCCATTTGCTGTTGAAGGTGACATTAGCTTGGTTTATTCGATAGCAATCTCTCCTTAAATCTTCCATGCAGTGTTATCTTAAACTAACGTACGTGAATGTCGTGAAAGTAGATACATAGCGCAGCTTCCATCTCTTGCTCAGCTTTAGCTAACTCTTCCTCTTCTGAATCCGAATTGATCATATGTAAGGATAGATTCTACTTTTTCTTCGATTTTCCGTAGAACGATTGCCTTAATTACTGAGATCGGAGTTTTATATGTTCAAATTAGATGGCTGACCTTTTTCCTTTTGCGTAACATATTTCTTAAAGTCATCCAGAAGTTATGCTAACTCATACATCCCTTTCACCAGGCGAAACAGCTATTTACATATTTGAGAATGTGAGGAATTGATAAATTCTGCGGAACGTTACCAACATTAGGAGCAGAGATTGTTTTTTGACTACTGAATAAGCAGTGTAGAAGACAGTCACTTCAGTCGGAAACAAGTTTTCTTTGTATAAAACATTCATTCAGTGCTGAAGATTATTTCTGAGCTGACACACTTTCCGATTTTCTTTTTTTTTTCCTTTAGTTTAATATACTTTTGTCAATGTACACTCATGTCCAAAATGATTGTCGCCTTTCTATAACTGTTTTATTGTGTGAATATAATTTGATAATGATTTTGCAGGTACTTTTAATACTGATATTATGTGTATAATTGGAAAATGTATATTTGTGGTAAATTTCATAGGAAAAGAATTATAAATACGAAAATTAGAATGAGTAAAACAAAATGTTGATAAATGGACAAGAAAGATTTATTTTCATTTTATTGTTCTTATTTACTGCACTTTTGACATGAAATTTGCCACATACATGTCTTCGCCAGTTATACACATGTTAACATTATAAGGAGTACCGGGCAAATTCTCTACCAAATTATATTCCTACAACAACATATTTATAGACATGCGACAATAATTTTGGACATGAGTGTACATTGCATGTAAGTCAATGTGTTAACTAATATTACTGAATACTTCCTAGCATACTTTTGTGTACTGCGGTAGAAGTCATGAGTTCAATTTCATCATCATAATCATAATTTCTCATTACATTCTCTGCTATCATCTTCCTATCATCTTTGCTCTAAAGGTTATAAACGTCAAATGAAAAATTCAAAAAGATAAATAGATTCATAATATTGAATTGCTACTGCCTGTGACTTTTGAAGTAGGTCCCGTTGATCCTACATTTAGGAAGTCTTCCCGTGAAAAGTCTGGATTTAACACCTCAATACGTGATTCATTTTCTGAATTTTTAGCTTTTAACTAAACTAAATGCTTCAAAACATTATATATTCTTCAAACTTTAAAACAAATGTCAAAGCAAAAGGGTTAGGCCTATTAGAGAGTACGAAAGAGGTCGAGGAGTGGCAAAGAGAATAATCTTCAAACTCGAATTTTTATTTATTTATTTATTTATTTATTCTACATATTCATTCCAAAGTTAAACATGTTTTGGGTATGGTTACTTAACAATTCTTCCAGAATTGATCTGACCTACTTAAAACTGGTCTTTGTAATTACAATGTTTGGGTTCTTTATAAATATCAGTATTTCATCATTTATGTTACTAAGTAGATAATAATCATAGGAAGAAAAGTCTAGTCACTCTAGTGGATTGTCAGTACATTAAAACTACAAATGATTTAAAACATCTAGTCATTTACTATCCTAATATGAAAAAGATTTGTTTGGTAAAAAAAATAAACTTAACTTTCACCCTCACTTTTCTTTCGACAAGTTTTAGTTTTCTTCAGTACGTTTCAATTACTGCATCTGCATTCATTCTTTGACCATTCTGATGATAGTTTGTAAGCAGTTAATCTATTTGCACTAAACCACCTTGTTTTCAATTTTCAGATAACAAAGGGTATGCAGAATTGATTTTATGGTATGTAGCTTTAATTAAATGGGGTGGTTGGATCAATGGGTGGGTGGGGATAGTGTACCATCAATCTTCAGACACTTCAAAGGGTCAAAGGTGAAGATTGATGGTTTCTGGATTGACAGACAGGGGAACAGGCAGTGGAAGGAGGGCGTTTGGGCCGCTGGGCAGACGGTCGGATGTAGTTACGACTTTTTTTTTTAATCTGCGCTTTACATATTGATCTTTTTTTTTCTTGGGTGGCATCGGATTGGGTGCGTGGGATGTCTTACAGAGTCAATGCCAGTCAAGTCTAGAGATATCCCAATTAAGAGGCAGAAAGGTTTTACTCTGAACACACACACATCTATACGTAGACATATACACGTACGACACCACTTCCATGCACGCATACACAAGTACATACATATAAATATATTAAACTACACGCACCCCATCTACACTGCTAGGACTCCAGACACCCATACAAACTCACACACACACGCCCATTGACAAGTACATATTTTGGCGCGGGAAATCTGAGTCCAATACTCGGCTAGAGCATATGTGGTTTGAATCTCTTGTTAAGCTGTAGATCCACATCTCATATAGCCTCGTTGCTGAAAGGGACGCTTAACTCAAAAAATAAAAAAAGGGAATCCAACACACACACACACATTTGACACTGCGATAGAAACGTTCATTCTGTCACTTGTAGACAACTACATTCACTGATAAAAATCAAAATTGTTAGAAGATACTTGTTAAATGATTCCTAAGGACTTGCAAATAAAATATCCTGATTTTTTCCATGAGTGTACCTTACATTTACTGCCAACAATTATCAAACATAAATATAATTTCAATCGTATCTACAAATGGTTAATATTATTATTAAGAAAATCTACTTCATTGTCTCCGCATTTCTTTTTCCACTCGACTTCTAACATTCCTAAAACGGTACAACGACACCAAGCAATTTACACAACTGACAGAAATGGTGTAAATTATTGTTCATCTCCACCCACCAAATCCCACAAACCATGTTTTAATTCGTAACCCATTTTGATCCTAATTTGAACTTCGGAAACATAGTGACAACCGTAATTCCACTCATCATCAAACTTGCTGTCAATTTTTCCCCTTTCTTATCATATACTTTATTATATCTATAATTATTTTCTTCACTCTCCTTTCTCCACAACTTTCACTCCTAAAGAATTCGCTGCTTGGTGTTGTCTTCTATTGTTTCACTTCCTTCGAAAATTGCTCTTCTATAATTTATTTCCCAGTTCTTTTTATCCTCACTTTTCTTTCCCGATCTTCATTCATTTCGAATGTTTTATTCGTTTCCTTTACTCCAACATTCACCATAATTCAGTAGTCGTATTGGAAATAATAAAGTACTGAAGATATGATTAAATGCATAAATATATCTTTCATATACTTCAACATTGTGGAGCTTATTTTTAAATTTTTATAACCACTAAGATTTATTGTTTTCTAATTTATTACCAGTACGCTGTACCGATTCATACCGCCCCAAGTGGATCAATGCCTCAATCATTTCATATATCAGAATTTTGACTTCAAAAGTTTCTATACGGTACTTCTACTTGTGTACTACGCATGTTGACACATCTGCCATGAACAAACGTTTGTGTTATATACATATAGAAGCATTTTATTGTTCTCAATATTTCTTTTTTTCTTTAAATGACTGATACTATATGAAATATAGATTTATAGCTTAACAAACAATCCAAAACCACATGATCTCCCACCGATAACAGAACCGGAGTCTCTCGTACCAAACACGCGAAAATATTATTTATACTGAGACACGTTTTCTACAATTTATTTACTTATTTATTTATTTATTTTTAGTTTAACATCCCATAATCATGCACCGAGGCTAAAGGAGATGGTGGTGATGAGACGGATGATAACGTTGAAATCGCGAAAATGACTGAAAACGGAAACAACCCGAGAAATCCCTGCGCACGGTCTGTATTTAGCACAAAACTTATATGGCAGAATTTGGAATTGAACTAGGTACCCCTGCACATGAGGTGAGAGTTCTACCACTGAGCCACACACATTTTTTTTAACATACATTTACACAAATACATTACACTGATACTTCCAATTACGCGCACCCTAGCTCTTTAGATCGCAAGTAAGAGGAAATACCCAAACTATCCAGAATTACAACACAACTTCTACGCGTTTTATAGTTATTGAATGCACGTCACTAGCGAAGTGGCGTCATCTGTGTGGAGCTGGAATTGTTTATCTTCGGTATTGCTTTATGTGTGTTTCTGCTTATAGCGTCCTGTGATTATTATAAGCTATGATTACGAGTAGTGAAGAGAGTGATTGAAATTTTACGTTTTGTTGGAGAAAACTGGAGCTGAGCTTTGTTATCCAGTAAGCAGAATTCTTTGAATAAATCACAAGTTAGCAAGTGTTCCCCGGTCCAACTGAAAATTTCCCACAAATTGTGCTCTTTCTGTGCCTGTATGAGGATCAGGACCCAACTGTGACTGACTCCCGTCTAATTCCAAAATCGTATAGAATCCGCTGGCAGGCTCAGAATTTTTTTCAATGTTCATTTATTTCAAGATTACTAGGTAGTGGCAGGTACGAGGTTTGTTGAAAAATATCCGACTCTTATTCATTCTGTATTCAGCGTAGTTCTCCTTGGGCTGCCAAATATTTCTCTCAAGGGACCTTAAATTATTGGGAGCAGCGTTGTAACGCCTTTTCCGGGATTACGGGCAGGTTGTCCGTCGCATCTTCATACGACAGTGACATACAGATTTCTTTTAATCTCTTTTCCCACTTATACGGGGTTGACATATTTTATGATTCGCAACCATCTTGATCGGTCCCAAACATATGCACTATTAACCTCTTTTCTTCCAAATAAATAGTCACATAGTTTGTTCATTTTTTGGCTTCCTCTTCCTCTTTTGCCTTCTACATCCATCTTCCCCACACTCTTGCGAAATAATTACCATTTTTCTCATAATATGACCATACTACTTTAATCTTCTCTCACACTTCCTTCGACACATCATTCAATTTAACGTTCTCTTATATTCTTTCGTCTCTGATCCAATCTGGTAACATCATACATCCAATCTGGTAACATCTGAGCATTTTAATTTTGTCCACGTCTAATTTCTTCTCTTATGTCTTCTTGATTTCCCAAGTTTGTACTCCGTACAGGATGCAGATTTCATTACGGTCCTTAGGCTCTTCCTTTTCCTTTGGCAGTTACTCTGTGATCACAAAGAAACCCAAGATCTGCCATTTTATTCATCCCACCTTAATTCTGTTATCTATTTCCGCATCTAAATCCCCATGTTTATCTACCATGGGACCTAAGTACTTAAATATATTTACTTCCTATATGCTCTGTCCTTCCATCGTTGCGGTTTCTTCTCTATCTCCTCCGAAGTTCATATATTGAGTTTTCTTCCTACTAATTTTTAATCCTGTTCCCCAAAGTCTCTCCACTTTTCTAGTTTCTCATCTAACTCTTTTCTCTTGGTATTATACAAAACAATATCGTCTACTAAAAAACGGCATACACTGATGTGGTGTGTTCTTAATACTTTTCACATAGGACATCCGTAACCAGATTGAATATATATGGGCTAAAGGAAGATCCTTCATATAATTCGATTGACAGGTATTCAGTCCGTGTAGATTATTCTGCTCTTGATCCTTTTCCTAGCTTCTTTATATCTATCAAGGGCGAGACGAACATATTTTCCTGGTACGCTACTTCTCATGCATCTTCAAATCTTTTAACATGGTACTTTCTCATAACTTTTCTCTAGGTATATAAGCACAACATATATAATTACTACTTTTTTTCATATTTTAACATCATTTATCTAATTGCAAAAATGGCATCTGTTGTTTCCTGACCTGGCATGAATCCGAAATTCGAATTGTTCCTTCCCTATTGATGAATCCTAGTGAAACCGTCTCTCAATAATTTTTCCCAAATCTTCATTGTATGGGACATTAGCTCTATAATTATTGCTATCTTGGATATCATCCTTCTTAAAATTAGTATTATTATATTATCTCTATTGTTTGGATTTTATTTATTCTTCAAATAACTCTTGCATCAGATTTACCAATAGATCTATTCCTTCTTCACCGTAGCATTTCCATACTTCCAAAGGTATTTCATCCCGCCCAGTTGCTTTGCCTATTTTTCATTATGCTACCGTAAATATTCTATTATTTCTTTCTTTATGTTGTCTGTAACTCCTTGCTTTGATACACCGTTCTCCATGATTTCTCTATAACTTTTCTTCATTTAACAGCTTTCTATAGTAGTTTTCCAAACATCTTTTGGTTTTATGCTCTTCATATAGTACTTCTCTTTTTTTTGTATCTTATTTGCATCAAATTGAGAGGAATATTTTATTGTTTGTCCCATGCTCTGATTATCCGTAAAAGTTTTCTCTTATTTTTGCATTTTTTAAAAATATCTTTGGAGTGTTGCCTTCTGCAGGAGAGAAAATTTATTTAGCTCTTCCTTGTTCCAATTGTATATGTAACTAACTGCTTTGTATTCGTTTAGAAGAACGAGTTACATATAGCATAATCAGATGCCACTGCAGAATTTAATATTCTTTCCAATTCTCTATTATTTTCTCCGAAATTCCAAACTTTCTGGAACCTTGAATACATATAATATAACTCCTACTCTATTATCAACATGCACGTTCAGATAACCACCCAGAATTCTCTTTCTTCTGTTGATATACTAATTAATTTTCTTTCCAAATCATTCGAGAGAGCGTCCTTTTCTTTCTTTTTGCATCCAACTTGCGGAAGTTAAACATTTCTTCAAGACACAATTTGACATCTATTGTTCTATCACTCCTCTTATTTACACAAACTAAATAACGACTTAATTCACTACTCAGGAAGATTCGTATCCCATTTCTTCCTTGTAGATTTGTTTCACTATACGGTAGTTTATATCCACTTCCTAAGTTCTTCGCTTTATTTTATCTCCATTTTATTTTTGAGCTCAGTGGTTCTATGCTTCTTCTTGCCATTAAATCTACTACTTTTTTTCCTTTTTCAGTAATTGAACCCACATTGAAATGACGACACGGCTACTGCTCGGTTATCATCGTTTCTCATTCCTTGCTAAACACGTAACGCATTTAGCGAGTAAAACGGGAGAATTGTTTTCCTAACACCAATTACCACTTGTCTGGTTTGACCCAATTTTTCTAAATACCATAGGTCTTTATGCAATATCTTCTGCCTCCTTGTTTATTAACTGCTTCTTACATATTTGTTAACGAAAAAAGAAATCAGATACTTTTTGAAGAAACCATGTATTCAACTGACATATTGCCATTTTTGAAAGGGAGAAGCATCTTAAACGTGTGATTTACCCAAAAAATTATTCTTAAGTGCTTACTAACGGATAACTGTAGTCTCGGCCGTAAATTGTTACCAACAAAAACTATTTCAGACATCCCTTTATTCCTTATGGTCATACATCACAATAATCATAGGACACAACGAGTACGAAGACACACAATGCAGCACTAAGCAGGAACCACTTGCAGGCTGACGCCACTCCTGACATTGGCTAGGGAATTACAAGCTATAATGTCCAGTGGCACATTCTGTAATTATAAAACGTATCCATACTGTGTTGTAATTCCGGTTATTTTTGTGTACCCTCTCCTATCAGTGATAGTTATATGAACAATTACACTTACACGACACCATACCTTACCTGGCTCACCATATGTTATGTATATTTCTACATAGCTTATGGCATTTTTATCAGCGCCCTAACACTTGGTCCGATGCCTACATTTTCATCTGACCCGATGTCCTATGGCCCAGATGTCTCTCCTGAAGTTTTCGCGCTCCTTTGTCTGTCTTCCCCCTATCTAACCATTCTTTCAGCCACCCCATTGAAGCTGAAGAAGGAAAGCTGTTCTAAAGTTGGCCTAATGAAAAGGAATACTGGAAATAATAATAATAATAAGAAGAAGAAGAAGAATGGAGGAATACTGACAAAAGCAATGGAAGGTACAAAAGGATCAATGCCTAAGACATAAAATACCCATCTATGAAGAAGATGTCATGCTGGAAGAGATTCACAATTTAATGTCCAAGTTAAATGGTATCCAAAGAGAGGGAAGAATATCAGTTGCTGGTGAATGGAAAGCTGTTTCGTCAATAGAATGAACAAAGTCAAACTTTGGATCTTACAAACATCACCTATGCTGAAATATATACTTATATTTTACAAATAAATGTCTTTGCCTTTAATTCAATAGGTTTCTTTTAATTTCGTCAGTATGTATCTTATTCAGTGATATTGAATACCAGTATATTGATCTCTTTTTAGTCTCTTGATTTGGGGGGGGGGGGATTTTGTATTTGTATTCCTTGAATTGAACAGGAATTTTAGTAGTTTGACTTTATTGCTTCTTGAAATTTATTTGAATGTTTTTTTTTCGAACATTACATTTTGCAGTTTAAGATTTAAATAGTTAATTATCAAATTTAATTTGAGTAATATTTTAATGCAAATTCAATTTGAAAGAGCATATGGATCTTTCACTAGACTTGAAGAAGAAATCGTAAAATCACATCCACTAAAACTTCTGAAACAAAATTAAAAAATAATTCCCCAAATAAGAACCAGTAAATCAATAGGCTAAAGAACATGGATGACGAAGGTGTTTACCGTGGTTAACAACTTTCTATTCAGTGGCTTTTACAGGGAACGAAGAATGGAATTTAACTGTGATCGCTCATTTACATAAGCTTTAACAATAACGCTCATTCACGAATTAATTTCTTAAGAATAATAATAATAATAAAACATACATTTTCCATCAGCATTACCTATGTTTACTGTCGTACCTCTTACAAGAGAAGAAAAAAGACTATTATTCTTGTCTTAATTAACACTATAACTACCCATTGTAAGAAAAATTAGTGCTAATTTTAGCGGCTTAAAATTAAAAATTCAAACACTGTAAAGATAATGAATTAAATTAAAAATTAATGTCGAAATGTGAAATTTAATGTAGAATTTAGTGCGTAATATGATATGCAGGGGAAAATGTATCGATTGTTATGAAGAGTTAGGACTTTCAAACAAAACTGGTAACAAAAATAAAATGAAAGTTCAAAAAATTATGAAACAATTTTATCAATTGCTACAGATAGAAATAGCTCTACTTGTTGGTCTACTGGCCAGTGCGCATGCCTTTGATGTTCGTGGTCCCGATTACGATTCCCGATTGGAAAGAATTAAAATTTGAACGAATTAGGTTGGTTCGAATTTCATCTCCAACTGTAGACCCACGTCTCAGAGCTGAGAAACATCAATGCCAAACTTCAACAACAGATATTGATAAAACGCATTAAAAGATAATAAAAGTGATATGTGTATGTAATGCGAGTTTGATATCAGAAGGGTACTTGTATAATAATGTTTTCCTTTTATGAAGTTCGCGTACCGAACATAGATAATTAATATTAAAAAAATAAATAAACAGGTATAAAACTATTCAGCTGGGATAATTAACGCATGTTACTTTTAATTGTAATTGTTCAGATTCCATTCGAACTTTGTTTTTAAACAGTGCATATTTTTTAAGGCATAAGCATAATTCATCTTTTACCTATAGAAATTGTTTACAACAGGAAGTAACTTATACTTTTTGTAAACCAGAAAGTAATTCAGTATATTTTCCGGAAATATCCTATTGTTAATGAAAAAATGCTTGAATAAGAATTACTATTTTTCAATGTCTGTGCAGGCTAAGTTCCCGCTTCTATTTAATTCGTCCAATTCTAAAGAAAAAATTCTAATTCAATATTTAATTAGATTGGTGTATGGTATACGTGTTAGTTAATGGCATGCTAAAATGCACCTATTGAAAATGATTTTGTTTATTGAATTTCTTTACAGAAAATATCTTTGCAAGCAAGAAGAGTATTTTCTATATTTTTTTTTAGCAGAAATTGGAAAATTCTTATCAAATCTCTTATAACACAACAAAAAATATTACGAAACTGATATGTGAAACAGGCTATTAAACTTTTCCTTGATAAGTATAACCATTTTTCGTAAAAAAAAAAAAAAAAAAAAAAAAAAAAAACCAGAAAAAAACGTAAAAATTAAAATTTTCAGAAAGATGAACTCTGCGTAGAATGTTTTACATAAAGTTACTCGTTCAAATAATTATATGATGAACATGACCGAAGATTTCAAAGAATTTGAAATTTTCTCATCTATAATTATCCCGATGTTTCATTTTAAAATTTTCCGAAAAATCGCTATGCACAAGATTTACCTCATATAACATAAACCATTCTAAACCGTTTTTAGTAATAAACAACATGACATTAGGGAAAGTAGGAGAATTAGTTTCAAAACCGTAAAATTTCATAGGTGATTTTAATATTTGACAGTAAGCTTTATGTATCAGGCAGAAATTATGGTAAACTTTTAAAGTGCCGTAATTTCAGCACAATTGCACATATTCTAGAAATAGGTAAAGATATAACATGATTTGACTGCCGTTGAATTTGTCTTACGAACAGATAATGTACGTATTTATAAGATGTTTATCAAGTTTTACGTATAATCTTTAATGAAAAGTATGAAAAATGATGATAAGATCCAGGATAGTGCGGACTCAATATATACCATTGCATATAAATCCAACATATGTTGCGAAAGTTATCACTGCTTTAAAAGAAATCGAACATATTGGAAAGAGAGCTAAATTCTACCTCTAATTCTTGACTGATATTTAGTATTACTTCTGGTTTTAATAGAAATTTAAGATTGAAAATGAAATGTATTCTTGAGACATTTAAGAAATTTCAGAAAACAATTCCTATCTGTCACCGTTTTCACTCCATAGCAATTAACATTCAGTGGTTTATTTCTGTCTGTTTTAGTGGGCAGATTGGAGTAGAGATGGAATATATTTTGGGGATGCACAGAAATAATAATTTACTGACCACAGAATAAAAAGTTTCTTGCTATTACGATTTTTGTTCTATTGCGATCAATGTTAAAAGCGGAAATGATTCTGTTACGTCCGGTTGGAACAAAAGATTAAGTGATAAAATGGTACCCATTGTTAGAAAGCTAAATAATTCGAAAGAAATGATTCTCGCTAACTGTTAGCGTTTTTGTTCTATGTAGATCAATATTGAAACTGTAAGTTGTTGGGTCAAGATGCCGAATATCGAACGGTTTCCCAATATCGAATACCGAGAAATATTCCGTGTAAGGTGCTGCAGCCTAGCGGCCGTTATCGTAACTGCAAACCAATCGGTGGGCTATTAGGCGCCTGAGCTACGATATCTCTAGCAACATGTTTATTTATGTGGTGAAACGTTTTGTGATTTTGACCTTGTGAAATATTTCTAATACTGGAATTGACTGCATTATCTCGTCCATAAAGGTAACCTAATCATATTCATACTATAATTATAATGTAGGCTAAGAAGAGTAGTTTTAAACTGCATGATGATTTGGTGGTTCGTTTCTGTTTACTGACGTATATAGTTGACACACGATCTACGTTGCCAAATATCCAAATATCTAAATATCGGATGTCAGATACAGGGAACGGTATTGCTAATGTCATTCTTCGATTATTACATATGACAAAAATCGTTCAATGGAAGAAGTGGGATCCTGAGGCTATGCTCCAGGCTGTTGCTGCAACGCACATCCTATGAGCAAGCGTACTTCCAAAAAAGATCATAGATGAAACATCTTCTTCAGACGATTCATTAAGTTATCTTCTCTCAACCGATGCGGAAGATAGTGCAGATGACGAATGTGCGTTTCTTTCACAGCCATATAAACTTGACAAAGGTGGTGAACGATGGATACGATGTATCTAATGTCTTAAATGGTCACACGAGCTATGTACAGGCACTGATCCAAAAACGTGAAAATCCTTTATGATTTTTGCCTGTAATTTAACTTCTTGGTAGATCCTATTACAGATGACTAGAACAACGTTTAGTTACATTATTAGAAAGTAGCCTTTTTTGTTGAACAATGTTTAGTTAAAAGTAAATCTACATGTTAAAAACGTTTACAACCTTGTCAAACAATGTTTAGTAAAAATAGATTTACATATGTAGATATTTAGAAAGTAGTCTATTTTGTAGAACAACGTTTAGTTAAATCTACATGTTTTGTAACTTTACGTTTTCTATAGCCTATGTTTACACCATGTAATAAAATAAATATAATGCACAGTCTTCTCCAGTTGAGGTTTTCCTTAAATCCTCCTCATTTAATTTCCGTCCGATATTAGGATCCCTTACTATACGATATTGAGCAACCTTTCTTCGAACTGAGTAAAATGCCACTTTGTACCAAAGTGTATGCACCTTTCCTTTAATATTTCTTTATTGCTTCGAAACTTTCAAATTATAATCTACAAAGATAATATAATATTTATGAGAGGTAACCTAGGTATATCAATGAAATATCTGTTGGTAAAGTTTCTATTCATTTTTTTCCCAACAGTATCCGATATTCGGCACCTTTCTATAGTAAATTCTAACCACTTCCGGTTTTAATAGAAAGTTAACAATGGAGACGAAATGCATTTTGGGGACGTTTAATAGATCCCTGAAAACGTATCTCTCTATTACTGATTTTCTCTAATCCTAAACATCTCTAATCACTTTTAACCTAAACAAAATCGTTTTAGAGTTCAATTCAATAAAAATTTGGCCATAATTGTTGTGTTTCTCTATTGGGCTATTGTTGCAATAGGACAGAGATCTTGCCTAAGTCATTAGAAACCCATGTTGTACCCTTTCAAGTGATATGGATGGTAATCAGGATCTTTCCATACAAGGTGTATTTTTTCCTTAAGGTTGATTGAGAAGAGTTTAATGCTGCTAAATACAGTTGGTAGAGAGTCTATAAACCCTGAGTTTTCTAAACATCCTTATAAAACCAAGGAGAGAGAAAACTTGAGCTAGCAATCAACAGAAACAGCTAGCCGAACGATTGTTTTCAAACTTTTCATCTAAAAACTAGAATTACTTTATTTGAATATGAATCTCTAAAGTTTTACACTGCTGTTTTCTTGTGACCAAGTCTTTTCAAGAGTAGAAAGGTTGGCTAGTTATCATGATCACTTTCTGCTTATTGTAAGAGTTCATCATTCTTATAAATCAGCATTCAATTATTCAATGTTTACAGCATTGTCAAATTCATAATCAAACGTTCTGAAATTTAACATACGTAATTCTTTACGGTATAAGAATTAGGAAATAAGGCGTGATTTTGCACTAAACAGGTGTCATTGATTTCTTTAATCCCACGATAAAATATGTGTACTTCTTGATCACTAAAAGATTGTTCTTGACCGTGAAGCTGTAACAATATTTTACGTGTGTATAAACCAATAAAATAACACAGTTTGTAAGTTTTTTTCTTTTAATGAAGCTATAAAAACATACACATAAAAATGTCATTCTGCAATTATAGATTAAGTTTCCAACAAAAGATTTTCAAGCAAGACGATACGGCATCTTCCCCTGCATTCATGGGCGCCCGAAAGGAAGGGCAGGATGGGGCCCGGGCCACCCTGGCTCACGAAAATATGTACATAATATAGCAAACCACATATGTTAAATATCAGACATAATATAGCAACCATGGAGATACCCCCTAGAAAACTTTCTTCAGGCACCCCCTTTCTGCATTCGATGTTGAATTTCTTCTCATAGATCATTGTATGAATAACTTCGTAGATGGCAAGCTCTGTATATTTCTGCAAATAAAAGAAAGACAAATTAGTCAGTGTAAACACTTCAAGATTGTCACCAAACACACCAGTTAAATCAAAGAACAATCACAAGGGTATTCACTAGACACTACATTCATGACATGGGGAAGAAGCTGGGCTCCCACCAGGCAACCTCAATATTACTTATAATTTTAATATTTTTAAGATTCCTTTTAATTCAGATATCCTCTCCAGGTAGCGGCTACAGGAACACCCATCAGATATGGTGAGTACTGGAAGAATCAGAGGCGGACGAACTCAGCACTGGTCCCTTGCGTTTAGTAGAGACTTCTACAAAGACTAACGAAAGTAATCCTTACAGAAAATCCTGGTAGGGGTTTCGAGTGAAGCTAAGAACCAGTTAGGAAGCGAACACATTGACCTTGCAACCTGGATGGACGTTATGGATACCAAAATAGTCATGGCGAAGGACAAAAAATAGGTAAGCCAACACAGAATAAGGGCAAAGGATAAAAATATAGCGTCGTGCACTGTAAAAACTATGTCGAAGCCTGGGAAGATGGAGGAAGTATCAAAAGAAATATTAATATAATGTGTATATCAGAGAATTACAGAGAATCAGGTGAACATAGGAAAGATAAAGAAATCTGAGTATGTGATGTACAATGGATCAAAGGAAAAGACAGGGCTATGAGGAATGGGTTTTATAGTACTGAAGATCACCAATGAACGAAAGAAGGGACAAAATAATTATAAAAGGAAGATTCAGGAGTATATCAATCATTATAGGTCATGAACAAACGGAGGAAAGAGATGAAGCAGAGAAATATAAGTTCTATGAGGTTGGGCTGGGTAAAGGAACTGAGTAAAATTCAGAAGTACGACACTGTAGTAGTAATAGGGATTTTTATGCTCCTCAGGCAAAGAAAACTTTATGCAAAATGTGACAGGAAGTATGCAAAGTAATCTACAGATAACATTTGAAAACTTTATAAAATATACTCAGGTGTATCTTACTCACTATGCGACAAAAGTTTAAAAATTTTAAACAATCTGAAGAAAGTAAAAACTCACTTTTGTTGATATTTTATTAATTACTATCAGTGGTGTTCTCAATTCTTGATTAATAGTCTAGCGTAAGTGCTCTCTCTCTGTCTCTATCATGGATTAGGTCTCCGGAGCATGAACAACCTCATAAGTAGACCTCGCCACTTCAATAGTGCGTTACCAAAATGAAACAATTACTAACACGTACTAGGGATGAATATGATGTAATGAGTAAATTTTAACTGTTACTGAGCACTACAAATATAAGAAAGCTAAATGGAATCGTGAATGTGGAGAGCGATGTACATTGTAATGCAATATTCCAAGACGTATTTCCCCTCAAACAAATGAGAGAATGATAGTGGATCATACCCGCCATCTTGAAATCTGCCATATTGGATCGTCATCAACTTTTTTACATATAAAAAGAGGTCATGTGGGGTATCAAAACAATAATAGACTTCTCTGAGCAATGTAATATACTAATTAGTTCATGTGTAAAACGGTTTACAACTTAGAATGCTTGGAAATTTGACAGATTTGCTGTTTCTAGCAGATAATAGATGGCAACGCTGCCAAAGAACATACGAGATTCGTTTCGAAATTAATGACTCCTATTTTTGTGTTGACTTTGTATGTACGTGCCAGATGTCATTGGTGTACTGCTAATGCTTGAACCTTCATCTTTTATTTGCAGCTGTCCAATTGTTCTGCGGTAGTTGGCGCCAGTATAGGAATGTTCCGAAATGGAGCCTGGTATGGGCGTGAATATAAAATAACGATGTGTGGTTGAATCCTTCACTGCTGAAGGAATTGCGCCGATTGAAATCCATCGGCGCTTTTGTAAAGGTTTATGAAGACGATACAATAGACGTGACCAATGTGAGGCGATAGATACGGCATTTCCAAGGTGGTCCGGTCGACCCTGCACAGCAGTCATCTCTCGCAATGAAGAGCGTCTTGATCAACTCGTCCGTGCTGATTGCCAGATAACGACCAGAGATATTGTAAACAAAGTTGAATGTGGCGAACATTTTCAAGACTCGGAAGCTGTTGTCAAAAGTGTAAGGAAGTGATTAGCCTAAGCTGGTTCCGACTTTTACAAGCGCGGCATGCAAGCTCTGGTTCATCGTTGGCAAAAATGCATAACGAATGGTGGGAACTACGTAGAAAAATGACAGCTGAAATATTGCTCTATTCAGTTGTGCTGTTGTTATTTAATATGTATCTCCATTAGTTTCCTTGAAAGATAGGAGGAATTACTTTCGGAACGACCCTAGTACATCATAAGTAGCATTCTTACCGAACAAAATTATTCTAAAACCAGAATAATTTAGATCATCTGCATTGAACATCAGCATTCATAAACTTGCCAAATCACAATTTTACAGTGCACTATGAGCACCTAATATAGAATAAAGTGTCACAAATTTCAGAAAAGTGAGTGGCGAATGTGCTAATAGCGTATTTCTAATTAACGTAGATTCTATTCATTTAATTTTATAAGAAATTCATTCCGACGTAGCTTCACTTTTAATAACATATTCTAGAATGTAACCTTATTTCATTTCATTAAATTCCTATCTTTTAATGTTAAAAAAAAAAACACATAGCTGATCATATTCTAATTTTTCCCTTTTAATGTGCACTGGCAGCGTGGCGATTAACTTTTAGATTCTCCCTAAGATAAAACACAGAACTTTCTGACATTTGGTCTGATTTTAATAATTTATTTCGATGCCTGCATAGAAATCAATACGCAGTCATAATAAACTGCATGATGATTAATTTATTATACTATGATCATAATCACGGATAATTAAGCTAAGTTCAGCAATCTAACATATCGAACATCGAGAGAAATTTAAACTATTTAATGCATAATTACAGTTTTCGAACATTTTTACCACAAAATTAATTTAACTTACGAACAATTTGGGTAATAGTTAAGAATAGCTACTTCTCATCTCCCGTGCACGTGGATACTTCTTACTGTTGCAATACCTACAGAAATGATTCTATATCATGTACAAGTGGTAATAGAACACACAACAAACAAGATCATGTTGTATTCACACTCCAACATGGAGTGAGAATACACCGTGAAATGCGTTTCTTATGTGTTGTATTACCACTTCTACATCAAATAGAATCATTTTTGTACGTAGTGCAACAGTAAGAAGTATCCACGTGCACGGAATATGCGATATGTGTTTTCAAATCCCCCACAGGCATACCCCCCACACATAGCCATACACTAAATACAAGGGCACATTATTATTCTTCCCATACGATATAAAAAACAGATATTCCTAGAAAAACACCTTAAGTACAAGGAAGGGCGCCCAAGTTGTGGTTTCCAAGAGGGGGGCAAATATAAGCGAGGTTTCAAATATAGTTTCAAATTTTGCTATAACTAATGTAAAAAATCTATTGGGCTTTCGATATTCCCAAGTAAGATTTTCGGCTTGTGTATAGCCCGCTCCCCCAGTTCTTTTTCACCGGAACTGGAAGTCACTACTTCTACTACTACTACTACTACTACTACTACTACTACTACTACTACTACTACTACTACTATTACTATTACTACTACTACTATTACTATTATTATTACTACTATTACTATTACTACTACTACTGCTACTTATATCGAGAACAGAACCCCTGCGGGGCTTCTAACCCGTTCCTACTACTACTATCGCTACTACTACCACTACTACTACTACTACTACTACTACTACTACTACTTATACTAAAGCTTCCTTACCACAAGATTTATATCTTAAATCTTAATAACATGCGATTTCGATTCATTATGAACTAATATGAATCGTTAGAATCACTATGATTCGTTAAAAATCACTGGGGGGAGCGGGCTATACTCAATCCAGATTTTCTCTTACGGGGGCGATCGCCTCACCTTGTACCCCCTGACGGATGCCCTTGAGTACAATGGTAACTACGTCAATGTAGGCAGACCTATGTACAACTTCCATTCGCCGACAGTATTCAGAAAAAAATGGCACCTCCGCGAAGAGCGAACCTGAGAAAACTCAGTCTGTTACCTACTTTTTAACATCCTTACGGCTCCTTAACTACAACCACAATTTCTTTATAACAATTTCACTGGTACGACGATATAACTTTTCTTTTGAATTATTAAAACTGTTAAGAATAATATATTCAACCTTTCTTCTAAGAAACACACTTTCTCATTCTCACAACACATTAGAAGAAAAAGAAGTACATCTATTCGAAATTAAAGAGATGACATGGTCTCTAATACATAAAGCTTATAAGCATGAATGCAAAATTCTAATAAAAATTGATGCATTAAAATAATATCCAATAATACAAATTAGACAAACGAACATGCAAAAAATTAAATATTGAATACAACTACTTAGACAAAATAAATAAAACTGGAATAGAGTAAAGAGTCTGTTACAAGACATAGTGTTGAAGATGAGCCGAGTTCTGGAAAAAAAATCAAGTGATACAGCCACGGAAAACATTGGTCTGGTGCTTGATATGATCACGGAAGATCGCCGATTGTCAACTCGACAGATAGAAGACAGGCTGGGCATATCACAGGAGCGAGCAGATCATATTCTAAAGAACGAGGTTGTTTATCAAAAGTTTCTGCTCTATGGGTTCCACGTCTTCTGACTCCCGAACAGAAACGCACTCGGTAATTCCTATCCGTGGACCATTTGAAACTGTTAGAACATGATGTGGACGATTTTCTCTGTTGATTCATCACTATGGACAAGTGTTGGGTACACTATTACCAGCCAGGAACAAAACAACAATCCAAACACTGGAAGCACCCCTTCTCCCTTACAACAAAGAAGGCAAATGTGATACCCTTCGCGGCAAAGTGATGGTCTCTGTTCTTTGGGATTTCCAAAGTGTGACATTCATTGAATACCTGTAAAGGTGTCATACAATCACAAGATAATTCTATAGTGACCTGTTGAAAAACCTTCGAGTGCAAATTCAAGGAAAAAGGCCACAAATGATGTTCCAGAGGAGTTCTCTACCATCATGGCAATGCTCACGTCCACATATCAGCAATTGCCATGGCTACTAATCACGAATGCGGCTTTTAACTCGTTCTTCATTGACCCTATTCTAAAGACTTGACCCCCTCAGGCTTCCACTTGTTCCCAGATCTAAAAAAAAAGCCTCTAGGATGTCGACGTTTTGCCAGCGATAATGACGTCATGACAGCCGTGGAGGAGTTTCTGTAGTCACAACCTAAGGAATTTTTTCTACTGGGATAAGAGCACTGCAGCAACGTTGGAGCAAGTGTGTTGCTGCCCAAAGGGATTTTCTTGAAAAATAAAGGTATTACCAAATCTGTACTTCTTATAATTCCCTCAAGGCTCAAAACTTTTCAGTCACCCCTCGTACAGTACGTCATGTTTAGTATTGCCGGAAACAAATAGTCCAAGGTTAATTTATGCCGGTGGTTTCTTTTGAAATTGTCGCACTAACACTGTTTCCCCAACAGAAGCTGTTGTACGTCGCACAGTTTGAGTATTAAATAATACCCAGCTACTCAACCTACGTAAAATCCTGCTACTTACATTGGGCCAATTGCAATTTAGGTACAATTTTCTCAGTTGAAGTAATCTTATTTCACCACATGTTGATCCTGTCTCATGTAGATTGTCAAGTTTATGCACTAATCTATTAAATTTAGTCTGTAATGTAACAGCCACTATTCAGCCCAAATCCTGAACAACGATGGACAGTCTCCCTTTAAACATATTGTGTACGAATACGCTACAGCACTTATGACCATTGCGATAGCCTCAATTTTCTTTTCGTCTTTGATATCCATAGTTCTCGGACGATAAATTTTCAATTGCAAATTATTTGGCCACCCTCGCAGCACACATATTTGAAGTTAAAATTAGGTAAGATTAGCTGTGAACATTTGCATCATTATGTTATCCTGTTACCAACATTGGGAAAGTGTAACATCTTCATATAACGAAAGTTGTATACCAGAGTTCTCCAGGATATACCGACGTGGCAGTCCACTACCGAACATTCTGCCTGATTACTTCGCTCGTAACATAAAAGTATACTTCATAAAAATGTAGTTACAGTGAGACACATGCTGTTTGCCCCAGGGCCTACTCTCAAAATTTCTACCCCCATCGCACAATTCTTCGGAACTGTAGTCAGTCACTGGTTCTCCAGATCGGAGTTGTGCTGGGCCGATCTCTCCGCATTTAAAATCTGCGATGGAGCATTGTTTCATGATAAGACTCGGATGTGGACTGATCTCTGGACGCCAACCTAGCTATGGACTATTTATGCTAACTTGTTTTGTTTTTAGATAATACCCGGACTCGGGGCCATGGGACGGAGGACTGAATCGTATGCGCCCAAGTAGGACGTGTAGAGTGATGCCCTGAAAGGAAATGCTAGGAGTCTGCAGTGCAGGAATCTCCATAGAATCATTGGTCCCTCCCCTCCCATGGTGGGACGTGGATCCTCTCGACAGTACCCATAAGTCGGCGGTGCACGTGGCTCTGCCTCCTACTCACTTCGACTTAGAGTCATAGTTCAGTTTGCTGACAAGGGTAATGCAAGTAGGATCTTCTATCTTTGTTGGCCACTTGGGAAGAAGACGGGAAGAAGGGAGGATTTTCGGTTTTCTCAAATTACAGACTCACACAAATTATACGCCATACAGGGATACTGGCAGTATCCGCAGCAAAGAGGAAAAGGTTAGTTTCGAACCAAGATATTTAATTATCCAGGATAAATCAACTGACACAGGCACAGCTCTCATTAAACTGTCATTATTTACTGTGCATTGGATATTATAACATATTGCAACGGGTACCTTTCCACCTGGACATATAAGCAACTTGGAACATTACTAGTACAAACTGTCTCAGATAAACAATCCCGACTGCTATTAGCTTGTACCCAATTAGGGCCTGCTCCTGTTATCGTTGAGTCTTACCGTCAACTCAATAGAAGCAAGGGTGTCCTTACAGATCGAAATCTGCGAAGAGCTTAAGGATAGTTTTGTCTTTGCTGTGCATCGGATTTCCACCAAGAAGAACGGTACATTGCAGCCAACGTACTACTGCATTCTTACGTTTGGTTTGTCTATCCTTCCGACACACTTGAATGTGGCTTACCATGTACAGAGATCCGATCTTACATATTCCGATGCCATTACGATGCTTCAACTATCAGCAATTTGGCCACTCAGCCATATTATGTAATGCTTCAGCCTCTATGGAAGATGTGGTACATCAGCTCATGGCCAGGCCCCATGTACGACCATAACTATGTGTATTAATTGTAAAGAGGCTCATTTAGCATGATTTCATGAATGTACCAAATTTTTGACCAAGAAGAAGTATCGTGAACTTATGGTTCTTGAGAAGATTTCAGCTGCTGAGGCTAAACGTAGCTTCAACCGGAAGTTTCCCTTGGCACCAGCTTCCTTTCACTTTTGAAGACAACTCCGTCTCAATTTACCCAAACAGTTGATACTTCCACCCAAACTGATCCTGATGTTCCCAGCGTGCCCGTCTCTCCCAAGGAGGCTCACTGGAAAATCTCTGACAAATTAGGTATATCCTGCTCGAAGCCCAAGTCTTCTTCAGAATTGAAGTCTACCCTTACACAGGTTGATGCTTCCTTTCCTCGGACCGCTACGGAAATTTCTGCTTTGCAGCCAACGGCCTCTACGACTGTGGCTCCATCTCGACTGCCGCTATTTCTCATTGATGACAGAACAGTTTTTCAAGCAAAGAGACTTCTACTCAATAACTCTCCAAGAAGAAACTCAAAAACAGCTTCAGGCCCAGTCTCAAATCTTCTCAAGCTGCCTCCATCTCTTTAACAACTGCTTCTTCTAACCAGCAAAAAAGGAAATCTCTACTCACAGAGTCTTCTGTTTCGTCTGAGGTGAAGAAACAGAAACCTCATCACGCAGTTTCCCAAGTGATGATGATACTCTCATGGATGGTACGGATGATGAGACTCTTATGGCTTTTACGATGGAAGAAAAATTTCATAATTTTTTTCTGGTGGATGGTCGTAAATAAGGAAAGTGCAGCACTAAGTTTCTTGTTTTCGAAGCTTGTTGAATATGTCTCTTCTTCAATGGAATTTGGAAGGCTTTTTCACACACCATGGAGAATTGAGAGAACTCTTGAGATGGTTTCAACCTGCCATCTTCAGTTTTCAGGAAACTCATTTTTACTGCTAGTGGAAATTAAGTTTTCTCTGGCTACATATTTTACCGTCATGATCACCTTACTGCCGGTCGCACAGCAGGGGGTCTGCTGCCCATCACTACTCTCTTCCATGTGAACAGACACTTGCGGATTTTAGTCAGCGTCGGGAAGTAGTCGTCATGACGTCTTTACTGCTGCAGATCTTGAACTGATTGCCCGTCAACTTCCATACTGTGCCGGTACTGTGCCATCAGTTGTAACTCAGAATACTTATTAAATGAATGCAAGAAAATGGGGATGAAACTGGTGCACAACACGGTACTTAATGTAAAATTATGGTTGAATTTAAACAAAATTCAAATGTCTTAATTTTAAGAATGACTAGTTTGCTAATAGGTGAGAGAAAGAAAGGATATAATTAAGAAATAAAGGAAGACCACTAGCTTGACATTCCGTTATGACTGGTGTCGTTCTGGTCATCTGAATGATGAAAGGTTTTCCTTGGAGGAACCTGGATAAAACAGATAAAGGGGGGAAAAAGGAAACAGAAAGAAAAAAAGAAAGAAAGCTCTGTAACATATGAGATGCATGGAATAAATCGTGAGTGGGAACCCTTCGCCCCTGGTGGGGGGGGATATTCATGAAGCTATAGGCTTATGTCTAATTATATTGGAATATATTATCCTTTCTTAATTTCGAACATACTAGATTCAATCGAAATGAGAAAACTTTTTATCGGACTTCTGAAGAAAATAAAATGAAAATAAAAAAAATACATGACCGTGTTTATTATATATGGAATTCCCAGTCACGACCCCCTTTTCTGTTTTATTAAAATAGAAGAAGAAGTAAAGAAGAGAAGAGAAAGTTGGGATGAGAAGAAAAATAGAGAAAATAAGAAGAAAAAAAGAACTGTTACTGGATATTTTTTAGAAATATTGTAAAGGAAAGTGAATAATTATCGAATTGGGATCATTTCCAATAGCTATTGGGTGAATGTTTGGTATTAAGGTGATCAAAGGTAGACACAAGTTAACCCATACATCCCAGACCTAGATCAATTTAACCCCAACTACCGAATTATCCCAATCTAACTCTGAGATAGATGAGAAAGTTTAATTTAACCGTTTATTCCATATTTCCAGAAGTTCTAGACTAATATTCAATATTTGAAAAATAAACGACGAAGTTGATGGCATGTTAGAATCGACCACAGAAGAAAAAAAATCAGAGCAACATACGTTTGTCGAAGTTTCTGACTCTCCAAGTTTTCCCATGATGATCGTTCGTTCAGGTTACTTCAGTCCTTTTTGCTTCCTTCATAGAGCCACCTTAAATTAAGTTAGTATTGACATTCAACGACTTTAATTGCCAACTACCATTAACTATAGTAACTCACACATATATATATCAAAAGAATCGGTGCACTTAATACTAAAACTACATTTCACTCACACTCACATTCATACAGGACAGTGTATACTTCAGGTTACATTTAATTGAATTAAACTAACCTAACTACATTTCTATAGACATTTATTACATTTCAATAAAAGAAAACTTAGTTTGACATAACAGGAAAAATTTGATACATGAAAAAAAAATGTTTCATAAGCATGCACAGAAATCTGCTACTTTCAACATATCAAATAACACATTTCTCTTTCTAGAGATATTAAAAGTTGGATTACATAAAAAAAATATTTGACAAAAGACGAAAGACAAAAATTTAAAAAAAAATCAAAGGTCAACATTAAACATATTTAAGATTCAGTGCAATGAATACATATCATTGTGAACAAAGAAAGAAAAAAATATAATTGGTTAATCATTCTTTAAAAAAAGCACTTTAGTAGCATTTTATTGAGTCTCTGTCCCAAGAGGAGTAATTTCGACAATTTTATGTCTTTGTTCTCACGTCGATAATAACTCCTTTTTTAACTCTCTTTATTCACTGTGATTGGTTCCATGAGAGTATTTAATAGTTTGTCTTAACGACAGACAAAAAATTTAGTTTCTTCATATTATATATAAAATTTTCATTTCGTCACTTGACGCACTTGATATAGTATGAGGTACTTAAATGCGAAGTGACATACAATTCCCAACTACACATTACTATCCCATAGCAAACTAGGTTGGATGAATGTACTGGTGTAGAAGTCAAAACGCGAGAGATGTTTAGTAAACATATTCATATTCTCACTATATAATATACACTAGGCCTATCCATTTAAATATAGGTGTCATACCATCTCATTCATATTTTATATCATATTATTAATATATCATTACATTCATTCATTATTTACTCATTTTCGCGCGAAGTAATATTTTACAGACACCCTATTTCATACATTTTACACGCAGGCCATACACATATTTATATTACACACTAATAAATATATAATTATCACAATCTATCACGCTCAAACTACTACACGATAACATTCATCGAACCACGGACTCTTTGTTTCGAAGCACCCAAATCGTATTTACTTCGCAGTAAAAAAAATCATACATGTATTTACTGAAAGTTAAATTGTCAACGATGAATTTATTTCTGATTTGCTGATAAAACTAAAGCAACAATGGAAATTTTCTACAGCCACGGGAAAAGAGAATTCAAAACTACATTTTGAAACAAACAGTAGCAGCATATGGACTTTACCTCTATTAAGAAAATAGGCATTCTTTATTTCAGTGGATATTTCGATTGCTACTTGACCTAGCAAGCTGTAATTTTCAGTACAGTAAGATCTCATGCTATCTTATATGAATGTATACTCATCTGAACCGAAAACCATGTCCACCGGATGTAATTTGAGAATAAATGGCCAAAATCAAACAATCTAGATCACTAAGTCAGGCGATGTCGTAATGTCAACAAACAATTGACTACCGAAAACGGACACTATGGCGCTGTAGTGGAGACATAATTTACCGTGTACTGAAATATATACTTGTACTTATTAATCAGAAATCTAATATTTACTCTCGTTTAGTGTGCTTTGAGTTAGACAAATGGTATTAAACTAATGCATGTGAACTACACTGTCCTAACCGTAGAAATCACACACTCACTCAGAACTACTAACTACACACACCACTATTTAATTACATGCATATTGGGGAAAAGTACTCCTTTTTGGTATATAGAGTTGGCTCTATTAAACTTTATGGGGGCAAAATGAGAATAGTTATCCCTAGGTCCAATTGACCTGACCAATTGTTTACATAATGATTGCTAACGATTGATGCCCTGGGGGCACCTTAACGAGGTTTATTGAGGGACCCTTCTCCTGAAAGGGGAAAAGGCCCTAAAACAAACAATAACTAACCCATTCCCCCGCTAGAACTGGTTCAATTTGGAAATGAATAGGAGTCTTTTTTTGTTAGCTTAAGCTGCCATTATGATAATTAGTATTACCGCTATGAAACCCACCATGTACATGCACTTACTGAATAATAAAAAAAAATCACATTTACTATGCACACTATAATATATGTACGAAACCAGGTCGTATTGTCCCTAATCCCTAACTGAATTTGAAAAGATAAAAAAATCACTTTCCTATACTGTCTATCCTATCTGGGCAGCAAACATGGCTTCCTGCAAACCGAAATCCTGAATCAGATATTTTCCCCTGGTTTTACAGTTCTTTCAACGAAAATATGGGTTTCCTGGCTCCTGATTGATCACACGACGTTTACGATGACATTTAGTCTAAATTTTACCTGTTTTTCACTCAAAATCCACGTCTTTACCAGCCAGTATAGCGTAGTTGATTTCCACGGCTGTGCTCGTAGAGTCGTTCTTGATTATTATAATAACATTGCGCCGAAAACGACAACGGTTGGAAAATTCCCCCAATCAGGACGAAAACTTTAGCCGCGGAAATTACAAAGCAAATAGAAATTTGTCAAATCCAGATATAACCGGATCTGAAAGTGACTATGGACTAGTGAGAGGGGGTGAGGGAAAGTTTAGGTACCTGACTGAATTCTACATTGGTCTGAAATTAATAAAATTTATATCCAATGACGGAATTATTTTTTGGTATGATGTCGGCCTGATAAACCTTGTTACTATTCAACTTGTATATGCGAAAATGGGATTTACACTTAATCAAAATATAAATAAATATATTATTCAGTGGGAATATGGTTACTAATGAAACCTTTCGATTCATTACATTTAATTTGAAGTAAAGAGAGTAAATAAATTGTGTAACTAAACCGAAATCGAATAAAAAAATTTACTAGGTACAGGGTGCGTAAAAAAAGTTACCATTACTTTCAACTGTAATGGTACATTACATGGATGTACCGGAGTCAGCCAACCACTGGAACTCAACTCTGCTGGACTGCTAGGGGCGTCAAGTTCTCTCTGCGATGATGCGCCTTTTACGATGATATTATTCTACACCTTCATGGCACTACTCAGATGACAAACTTAAAATGTGTCTGCGTCGATGAACCGGCAGAATGGTATTCTCGGGACATGGAGTCAGTCGTTCTCCAATGATCTGCTTGCCTCCGATGATACTGCACCTTCCTAAACTTCGTGGCGAATACCTCTAGTTCATGTGTCCTCCGTAGTTTTGTCTGGCTGTAAAGTGATGACTCTAGCGTTCGATGAACGGGGAAGTATCAGGTAATGTTTGAAGGTATGCGGAAAGGCAAGAAGGAAACTGGTCTAGTTTATTGACAATTTAGAAAGTGACAATTACAAATATGTGATTACAAAAACTGTCTGGGAATGTACAATCTTAATAAAAAGTTTTATTCCTTTGGATTTTAAAGAGTTCATGATTCTGTAGAGCATAGCCGCAATTTAATAAATAATTGAATTTGGCGAAGTAATTTAAAAGTTTACAAGTTATCTCACAATCATTTCACTATAATTGCACTGATACTTCACATCCCTCCTCGAAATCGGAAATACACGAAAATTTCAAATTTTTCCTTGTATAAAAAAATTATCGAATAATTTTCCAAAAAAAAAATGTTTGTGGAAGGTATAGAGTTCTTATATAACATATTGTTTGTTTTGAATGAAGCTTCCATTACAAACTGCTGAATATGTATTTCAAAGACAGTCCATGTTGTGAGTAGCCTTGAACATGAGTCAACAGCGTCTCTGGGGAGAAGGAAATAAGAAAAAGAAAATAAACATTAGTACTTGCATAATATCATTGTGAGTGACATGCGTTTTAAAGTGTTAGTGTGGATTAAAATTAGTGCTTATTTTAGGATAGGTTGGGAAGAGTAGGAATAATAATTTAACAATTACCAATATATATATGTTCCTCTAATACAGAAAAAATAATTTCAATATCAAACGTGACGAATACGCGAGAAGAAAAAAACGTAATACTATTTAGCTAACCAAAGATAGTAAAGTTAGATTGCACAAGAAGGGTACTGATTTCAGTTTGAGAAAAATGAGCTTTAAGTTATTTAGGCTTAAAGCGTCCGTAGACTGGAAAAGAATTCCAAAATATGGTTATACCCCATATACTGGCTGTAATCAAACTATATGAAATCAGCACGACAGAACTATTCACCACATATAACCTAAAACCCTATCTAACATATAAATTATTCTTGTCTTCAACTTCTTTCTTAAGTCTTGCCCTCTTTGGGCAGCGAATCCTGGACATCAATCATGTCATCAAATCCTAGACATCTGAAGGGATGGAGCACGGTTCTAACAGTCTTGACATCGACCTTCCTGCATCTTCTTGATGTATCCATCTAATATCAATTCATATACATGACGTTCATTTTCTTCATTCTTCACATACTCACATTTATTTCAAAAAATAAAGGTAAGAAACATTTGCAGTTCTACGTTGTCCAAACAAATGTTGAAGATACTAACGTGTTCCAAATTTCGAAGTATTCCAAGTTTCGAAGTGTTCTAAGTTATAAAGTGTTCTGCCGGTATTTTTGGATGCACAATTCAAAACCAAGATAAACTAACTTCTAAGCGTGGCCAGTGCTAAAAGAAAGTTCATCATCCATTTACAAGGTGTTCCTATTCACAGTCCAATCTTCAAGAAAAGTAATCTACATAGATGTTATGTGCGGACAGACGGACTAACAGGTTCGTGTTAATTTGTAGGGAAACAGTTGATTTATCATAAATGAAAATTAAAATGCACGATCAACTATCATTACGAAGATCTATAATACTAACATTATGAAGACGTAACCAAGAAAGTTCTGTCGCTTTTTGTTGAGGTCTTTGTTTAATTCCTCCCCACACCGTGAGTTGAATGCTAACGTAGATAAGGCGAAGGTCAGTTGTTGGTGAGAGTATATCCAACATATTACCTGTTTGTGGCAGTTCAGTTACAACGTGAACTTGCTTAAGGACAGAGTGGACATGTGACCTTCACAGACCGTCATAAGACGGTGTATGTTGTATGAGTTCAAACTGGTGTCAAACGCCGCTGCAGCGGGGCGGACGGTTTGTGGAACTTGATTGACCACAGTAATTTCAACCACCCCACATCTGACGGTTTACTTCACAAATATGTTACCAACAGTGCATCAAACATCATTGAGTTTGCTATATATATAAGATTAAAACAGGAGTGTCAACCACGAGAAGATTACAAAGAAATTTTAGAGCTCACAATTAGTGCTCTCAAACGGGTCGGGTCGGGTTAGTCGGGTCAGCTCGGGTCGGGTCGTCGGGTCGGGCTACTCGGGTCGGGTCAGGTTATCAAGTTGGGTCGGGTCGGGTCAGTCAGGTCGGGTCACTCGGACCAGTTCACTTTGGTCAAGTGAGTTTAGGTTGAGCTGCTGTTTTTCACTAGCTGCCTAATTAAAAGTAGCAATTTTCAATTGATTTTATAGAAACCTTAAATCTATTTTGTACACTTGCTGCTATTGTTTTTATGGTAAATGCTTTTTTTTTGTACTTGTGTGTACTTTAATTTTTAAATGTGGAAGATTGATTTTACCAATCGACTATAATATTAATATCTACGCCAATATGGAGTCTGGACTCAGAACAAAACTAGAAGTTGTTTAAGCAAGGCCAAAAGAAAGATTGGATATGGACGGCAAAGCGCAAGCAGGGCCGTGGTGGCTCAGTGGTAGAGAATTCATCTGTGTTGCGTGGTGTGCTTGGTTCGATCCCATCTTGGGTATACGTAGCATTGGGGTTCTTTTATGATGAAGTTAGCATAGTGGAAAAACAAAAATTGGTTGAAAGAATTTAAACTATAAGGGAAAACCGTGAAGCAGCAAAGAGGCTTGACGCAAGAGGTGATACCATAAAAATTCTTGTGAAAAGAGAAATAAGTGATTTTGTTACAACAAACAATTTTTTCTCGAGAGATTTAAAATACCCAAAGGGTTTCTTGAGTGTGATTCGAATTTTTGGTCAAATAACAATGACTATCTTCAAGGAAAGATAATAGTTAAATTCATTCTCCATAACAAACGATGCAGCAGAAAGGGAAGTGAAATGAACAGAAGATTACAACAACGTTTTTACGAAAAATGAGGATCAGAAACAGTTTCTTTTACAGATAGTGAAGGCCAATAGGCAATCTTTTCCTACATGTGACAAAAGTGAACTGTGTAGCAAATAAGATTGAAAACTTATTGAAAACTTACCACAAAGCTACTACTAAATAACGGATATTTCAATTTCTTCCAAGTTATAAGTTTTCTTTTTCCTCATAATGGTGTATGAATCATCTTGATGTAAAAAACTTATTTGTAGTTCATAACTTTCTCTAGCAGTTTGTTTCCAGTTTATGTAAAAGACTTCCAAAATTCTTAAAAATCTGTGGTCCATAACTACAATAAAATAACATTACATCGAAGCATTTCGTTTTTCAAACGTAATAACTCTTACAGGATTATCGGTAGCTTCAAACTAATACTAGATTTTTGCTTCTGGATATGTCATATGACCCTTTTCCTATTTGAAAATTTTGACCTGAATTCAAGATAGCGGATACCAAGATGGTCGCCATGATAATGCTATACAAGACTAGGCTGGCCTCTTCCTCTAGTTCAATTAACCAAGATTACTCCCCATTGCCTTAAGCTGTTTCTAAACTACAACATTTTATTCCAGATTTCCCCCATATACTATCTATTGTAATCGGATTCAAAACTTTAGGTCGCTTAAGACACCATTTAAAAGTATTCAATGGATCTAATTTTTCTCCTGGCTTAATTTGGAACCATTTATTTCTCATATGGAACAATTTTAAGGGGTTCGTCCAAGGAAATTCCTAAATTGACTATTTCCAATATAAATAAGGACCACCCCAATATATATATATGTGAATGTGTGTATCTTTTTGTGTGCGTTAGTATGTTCCAGCATAAATCTAGAACGCTTGGAGTGATTTTAACCAAGCCTGGTACACATATTACATTCTGGAAAAGAGCACTGTCGCGATAAGATTCCCCCTAGCACGTGTAAGATAAAAATTCTGAAAACGACAAATTTTAGTGTAGAATCCATTAGGGGTGGAATCAAGATGAGATTTTGTACTGTCTCTGTTTCGTCAAGACTGGTAAGTAGCAGTCTCGGTCTCGATCTCGTCTCGAGTTAAAAATCGCCGTCTCGGTCTCGAAAGCCAAGTCTCGGTCTTGTCTTGAAAGTCTCGAAATAAATAGTGTGAAATTAAAATTGTAAAAGTTATTATCGTACACTCTCCCGTTTCCGCTTCTTATTTTTTGCCTTCATTCTTGATTTAGAGTTATGGTATGATGTACACTCATGTCCAAAATTATTGTCGCATGTCTTTAAATATCTTGTTGTAGGAATAAAATTTGATAACGAATTCGTCTGGTATTTCTTATAATGTTAGTATGTGTATAATCGGCAAATACATGTATGTGGAAACTTTCATGGTCAAAAGAGCAGTAAATAAGGAAAATAAAACTAAAATAAAATGTTCTTGTTTATTTAGCAACATTTTGTTTTACTCATTCTAATTTTCGTATTTATAATTCTTTTCCTACGAAATTTACCACAAATATACATTTCTCGATTATACACACAGCATCAGCATTAAAAGTACCATGCAAAATAATTATCAAATTATATTCTTACAAGACGACAGTTATAGATATGCGACAATCATTTTGGACATGAGAATACCTCTTCGTAGCTAATTTGCTATCGCTAATGCTTTCAATGCGTGTGTTCCAGGTTCAATCATCAGGGGGTATAACATACCTGGGATAAAACCCTAATAACAACCCATATTTCACTAACAGCAATACACTTTATCTCCTATAGCCTCAGTACTGCCTATACAATTAAACTCTATTAAATTAACTCCAGTACTGTATAGTAGTTTATTTCCTTGCTTTGAATCAGAATTGTTCAATACCTCCTAACGGATAACGCAGGACATAGCAGCACGAATATATTTAATCGTATCGAAATTGAAATTTTACAATTTCTCATTTATTATCCAATACATTCTGCTTTGACTGTCATTTCAAAAACAGAATATAACGTTCATTATCTTAACAAATAGGGTAAATTATTACTACAATATATTTCGTTTCAAATTAATCAAATCCTTTATTACCATTTCACATCTCAGTGTTTAATTGCCACTTTAAAACAGGAACTTGCTAACTTTGTGCTGGGAGCTACGGCACTCATTTTGTTTTTCTCTTCTCTCGGGTTGGATCACCAAACAACTTAGATTCAAAGTCCGATATTTCATATAGTTCGAATCTCACTTCAAGTACATTCTGTTTCTTGTACAAGTTCATAAGGACGTAATGTATTATATAAGCATACCAGTGCCGTAACATACATTAAGCTTATTCCTGAGCTCTCAGCGGTGCATGTGATCTTTATTCGAGAAAACTAATCGTGCGTTCATTACAAGGTAATTCAGGCTATCTGTATCTACTTTCTCTCTCGTCAAACAAATGATTGTTAACGTTCCAGTTTTCTTTTGTGTTAATTTAAGAATACATTTCTTTTTTGTTCGCTGTAGGACTTTCGTTAAATTTTGGATCCATTTTTACCCTACCTTACCTAATAATATATATATATATATATATATATATATATATATATATATATATATATATATATATATATATATCGAGAGAGAGAGAGAGAGAGTAGGACGTCGATAATCCAAACATCAAAAATCCGAAACGTTAAAAATCCCAAAGCGGTCCCTAGAAACTAGTGACAGTGCACCAATTCAATTCTCTTTGTGTGAAGTCAGTGTTTTTACAAAGCCTTTTTCCTATGTAATTTTTTTGTCATAATATTCTTTTTTATTTTTCCTTAGGCCTATACAAGTTAAGTTTTGAGGAGCCTAAATGGAATTTTCTTGTTCATTTTCGAAACCTCCATTAACTTGGAACGCCACCATCCTAAAATTCATTGTTTTATATCTCATCGTTTTGCACCCATTTTGCACCGTTTTGCACCTTGCTTTAAAAATTTTGAATCCTCACCATTACTGAGAAATTCAAAATTCAAAATGGTGTTCCAAGGTAATGGTATTTCAGCTACTAACTCATTTCGAAGATTAAACAATACCATCATCATCTAGTAGTTTTGCACCATTTTGCACCCCCTTTCAAAAATTTTGTACCATCACCCTAACCGAGAAAATAACATTTCAAAATTCATAATTCAAAATTCGAAATTTGCCACAAAAGCAAACTTTAAGTTTCAACCTGCCATAAGAGTACATTTTGCAGCTTCCGAAAATACCAATATTTCATTTTGTACTCCCACAGTTACCGAGCAATTTAAAATTCAAAATGCCGAATTACCATTAACTTGGAACGCCACTATTTTGTACTGAAGAATTAAGAACACCAGCGTCTTCTACGAGCTTTGCACCCTCCGAAAATGTCGGTATTTCATTTTGTACTCTCACCGTTAATGAGAAATTCCGAATTCCAAATGCCGAATTACCATTAACTTGGAACGCCACTGTTTTGTACAGAAGAATTAAGAACACCAGCGTCTTCTACGAGTTTTGCACCCTCAGAAAATGTCGATATTTCATTTTGTACCCTTGCCGTTAATGGGAAATTTCGAATTCAAAATGCCGAATTACCGTTAATTTGGAACGCCACTATTTTGTACTTAAGAATTAAGATCACCATCATCTTCTACGAGTTTGGCACCCTCCGAAAATGTCGTTATTTAATTTTGTAATCTCGCCGTTAATGAGAAATTTCGAATTCAAAATGCCGAATTAAAATTAACTTGGAACGCCACTATTTTGTACTTAAGAATTAAGAACACCAGCATCTTCTACGAGTTTTGCCCCCTCAGAAAATGCCGATATTTTATTTTGTAACCTCGCCGTTAATAAGAAACTCCGAATTCCAAATGCCGAATTACCATTAACTTGGAACGCCACTATTTTGTACTGAAGAACTAAGAACACCAGCATCTTCTACGAGTTTGGCACCCTCCGAAATTGTCGTTATTTCATTTTGTAATCTCGCCGTTAATGAGAAATTCCGAATTTAAGATGATGAATTACCATTAACTTGGAACGCCACTATCTTGTACAGAAGAATTAAGAACACCAGAGTCTTCTACGAGTTTTGCACCCTCAGAAAATGTTGATATATCATTTTGTACCCTCGCCGTTAATGCGAAATTCCGAATTCAAAATACCGAATTTCCATTAACTTTGAACGCCACCAATTCGTATTGAAGAACCAAGAACACCAGTGTTTTCTACAAGCTTGGCACCCTCAGAATGTGTCGATATTTTATTTTCTACCCTCGACGTTAATGAGAAATTCCGAGTTCAAAATGCCGAATTTCCATTAACTTGGAACGCCACTGTTTTGTACTGAAGAATTAAGAACACCAGCGTCTTCTACTAGTTTTGCAACCTCAGAAAATGTCGATATTTCATTTTGTAACCTCACGGTTAATGAGACATTCCGAATTCAAAATGCCGAATTATCATTAACTTTGTACGTCACCAATTCGTAATGAAGAATTAAGAACACCGGTTTCTTCTACGAGTTCTGCACAGTCAGAAAATGTCGGTATTTCAGGTTGTTTTCTCACGGAAAGTAAAAATTCAGTGTCGAATTATCATTAACTTCGTACGGCACGAACTTATTTTGAAGAAATAACATGAGCGTTTCCTGTGAGTTCTGCTCCGTCAGTAAATGCCGATAGTTAGTTTTGTGTCCTGACAATTAACGAGGAATCAAATTCAACATGCCACAAATTGCAGTTTGTCTACAGGAAAACAACATATTTCGGCAATAGGATTGTTTAGTACTGAATAAGTAATTAAAACTGTCCTAATAGGAAACCGGATACTCTTATGCAGATATTTTGTTATAAGGTAATTCAATTAATTATGTTTAAATATGACTAAATACTGTATAATGATAACGTACATTATTTTGTTATTTGCATGGATAAAAGTGGATGTGAAAAGTAAGGGCCGCATGAGGTCTCGCTCGCAAATTTACTGTTCTTTCACTAATCGCTTTATACCCATTTTTCATCGGTTTGCAGCTTAATTTAAATATTTTGTACCCTCACTTCTAACGAGAATTTGAAAATGCAATACACCATTAACTTGCAACACTACCAACACATTTCGCAGGATTAAGAACACCCCACGAATTGTTTATTGCATCCAGCAAGAGTGGTAACATTGGAAACTTTGATTTGAACTATGTCAATTAGCACCGGAGTGCCGTACCATGGAAGGATGTCAAGTATCCGGTGGTATATGGAAAAACGCATAATGAAATGAGTATATTTTGTTGAAAACACTTTCGTTCAAAATTCTGTACACTCCAGTTTTCGGTGTGTATCTATGATACTTGCTGTCGTGAAAGTAGATATATAAGCTATCAGATGAACTTAATGGCATTTCTCTACACCAATTAGAAAAGAAGCCACACACCGGGAAATAATTTCAGATATTCTCTGGCTTGTGGGAAAAAAATAAAAGCTTTATGCGGCCAGACTCTGCTCTCTTTAGACCCAGATCGTATAAATGTGGGTAAATTAAAATAAAAACAGGAGAATCTCCTTAAAACTCACGAGATTAGGGATGCGTACGAGACGAGTCGAGACACGGCTCTTCCGATACAAAAATATACATTTTTCGAGTCGGGAAATCACTTTTACAGCACATTTTCAAAACGAGACAGCCACAAATCTTGTCTCGTGCGCATCCCTACAGAAAATTCTGCAGTTTTTTAAAGCTTTTTAAAATGAAATTTATCCAATTTAGTTCCAGGGCCTGTAAGATTTCTTTTTAAAAAAAAGTTAAAGAAATCTGCTTTCGTTTTCCTATATTTTATGAATATTTGCGAAAATGCCATTGTCTCCTGAATTCAACGGTCGAAAATTGATGCATGTTTATAGATAATGTGCAAGCGTAAAGAAGGAAAGGTTACTAGATTTAGGCTCAATATGTGCTTCGGATGTAACTTCGGGTTACAAATGCAAAACGTTCCACAAATATTGTGCATTCTTAATAGGAATAATCTTTTCTTTATGTGACCATAGGTTCCACAAATATTATTGTATTCTAAAAAATATTGACTACAATAACTCAGGATAATTCAAAGTTTCGAATGATACCAATCTTGTTGGTCAAAAAATCTCTACAGATGAAGCATACCCAAATTTATGGTATGGCGGCCTCATTGAAATGTTTTAATATATGGACACCTCATGAAAGGTCTTTGAGTACAACCATGTAATTTTTCTACAATAAACATTTTTGTGGGGCGCATGGATTTTTAAAGAAGGAATAGTGTCCAGATTTATTCTAACTCTGAAGGCTGGATATCCCTTATCATTAGAAACCAGATGTTTAGGCATTAAAAACCTAGAAAATAGGCAGGCAAATAGGCACTTACAATTTTAAAAAATAGGCACTAAAATGTTACTCGAAATAATGAAGATAAAAAACTTCATACAATTAAAAAATTAATTCAAGTAATAGTTAATGTTCAAAGAATATAGAAACATACCTGTTTATTAAATTTCTTCCTTTACTGTATATATGAAAACGAAGCTTGACATGTAGTCCATGTGCATTATATTTGGTAAATACATTCTCTACAGCACTTTAATACTACACATAAGAGTCCAAATTTTGTACACATCAGTACATGCAGCAGGCCAAAGTTTTACAGCACTTTACCAGTACATATAGTAGTCCAAAGTTTTACGACATCTTATCACTACAAACAACACTTTTCTCGGAGGAGGCAGAACCCTTTCTTGAAATACTAAATTATATATTTTCCCCCAATAGAGTCTTACTTTGAAGAAAAAGCATAGAATAGGCCACATTAGGCACTAAAACAATTATTTAGCAGGAATAGACGGAATAGGCAAAATAGGCCAACAATTGGCTTAAATTGAAACTATAACTCCCCATATAAACCTTAAAAACTTATTGTAATCATATCTTTAATATTAACGAATAGCCATTTTGCCTAACATCCGGGTTCTGTATAAGACTATAAGTATCACAAATATTACTGTTATAAAAAAAATACATAGGCGAACTCATTGAAGTTTAGGGTATCGAACTATATGAATCTTGTTGGGTCATGTAATTTTCGGAGATGTAAGCATGTCCTCGTTTCCATGAAAGAGTCGATTTTTTGTGAGTACGCCCATGTAACACTTTTAAAGAGAAAATAATGTTGGAATCTATGGCCTTTTTGAAAAAAAAGATTAGCGTAGATGTTAGGTCCCACAAGATAAGTCCCACAAATGAACTAAATTGTAAAAAAAAAGAAAGAAAGAAAAACTCAGGATACCTCAATGTGTCCAATGACACCTATCTTATTGGATCAAAAAAATCGGGGTGTAATCATTTGGGTGAAAAATTTTCAAAGGGTCTGTGAATACCTAGATTATGGGAGTATGGACAGTCACCTAAAAATGTTTATCCCCACAATATGAACATCTCTAGAAATCTTGAACTCTTGTGAGTAATTTTCTACAAATAATATTTTGTGAGACCAACGGTCCTTTAAAGAAGGAGTAATTTACAGATTTATGCTACCTCTCAGGGCTGGACAACCCTTTGCCTAAAAGCCCATAGGTTCCACAAATATGATTATATCGTGAAAAAAACCTACATAGACAAACTCAAAGGACTTCGAGGGTTCCAATAATATAAATCTTGTGAGCACACTCAAACTCTGAAGTATGTTCAAGACATTCGAAGAAATTTTATCTTCACAATATAAATATCTATGGAAAGCATGAACTCTAGTGAGTACGCTCACGTGGTTTCTATACAAATAAGACATTTTTAAGGGATGTATGGCCTTTTAAAGAACAGGTAGTATAGGTTTAGGTTACCTCACAAGGCTGGCCAATCTTTGTTTTAAGAAGTCTTAAGTGTCACACATATGATATTGTAAAAATATTTCATGAGCGAACTCTGGAGATTTTAAAGTTTCCAAACATAGCAATCTTTTTGGGTGACAAATTTTCTTAATGTCTGAGTATAACTAGGTTCTGAGGTATGAACAGGCCCTTCGAAAAATTTAGATCCATATCAGATGGATATTTGTAGAAAACATGAACTCTTGTAAGTACGGCTGTGTATTTCTTTTACAAACCAGCTTATTTTCTAAGACCTATGGCCTTTTAAAGAAGTAGTGTTCAGATCGAAGTTACTTCTAAAGACTTGATATTCCTTGGTTCAAAAGAATGTAAGTTCCAACAATATTAAAGTGTGAAAAATTTACACCGCCAAACTGAGGAAACTTCAAAGCTTGAAACATATCAATCTAGTTAGATGAAAACATTTTCGGGGACTGCTGTTAATTCTATAAAATGTAGCGCCCGAAGTTAACAGGCTATCCTCATCCAGAATTTAGAATTTATCGTTAACTATGATGACACAACCTGTAATATCGTAGTTTTCTGAGGGTACAAAACTCGTAGAAGATGGTGATGTTCTTTGTTCTTTAATATGAGTTGGTGGTGTTAAAAGTTAATGGTAAATCGGAATTTGGAATTTTTCATTAAATGTCAGGGTACAAAATGAAATATCTATATTTTCTGAGGGTGCAAAACTCGCAGAAGACGCTTATATTATTAATTCTTTAATACGAATTGGTGATGTTCCAAGTTAATAGTAATTCGGCATCTTGAATTCCGAATTTCTCATTAACTGTGAGGGAACAAAATGAAATTTCGACATTTACTGAAGGCGCAAAACTCGTAGAAAAGGCTGGTGTTCTTAATTCTTCAGTACGAAATAGTGTAGTTCCAAGTGAATGGTAATTCGGCACTTTGAATTCAGAATTTCTCATTAACGGCGAGGGTACAAAATGGAATATCGACATTTCCTGAGGGTGCAAAACTCGTAGAACACGCTGGTGTTCTTAGTTCTTCAGTACAAAAAAGTGGCGTTCCAATTTAATGGTAATTCGGTATTTTGAATTCGAAATTACCCATTAACGGCGAGGGTACAAAATGAAATATCGACATTTTCTGAGGGTGCAAAATGCGTAGAAAACGCTGGTGTTCTTAATTCTTCAGTACAAAATAGTGGTGTTCCAAGTTAACGGTAATTCGGCATTTTGAATTCAGAATTTCTCATTAACGGTGGAGGTACAAAATGAAATATCGACATTTTCTGAGGGTGCAAAACTCGTAGAAGACGCTGGTGTTCTTAATTCTTCAGTACAAAACAGTGGCGTTCCAAGTTAATGGTAATTCGGCATTTTGAATTTTAAATTGCTCGGTAACTGTAGGAGTACAAAATGAAATATTGGTATTTTCGGAAGCTGCAAAACGTACTCTATCTTATGGCAGGTTGAAACTTAAATTTTGCTTTTGTGGCAAATTTCGAATTTTGAATTATGAATTTTGAAATGTTATTTTCTCGGTTAGGGTGATGGTACAAAATTTTTAAAAGAGAGTGCAAAACGGTGCAAGACTACTAGATGATGGTGAGGATACAATATTTTTAAAGCAAGATGCAAAACGGTGCAAAATGGGTGCAAAAGGATGAGATATAAAACAATGAATTTTAGGATGGTGGCGTTCCAAGTTAATGGAGCTAAATCCGAACTACCTGTGGTCCCAATTAGTTCGGATTTTCAACTTTCTACTGTATATATATATATATATATATATAAACTTTAGAAGTAGATTATGAATACTTTATTTAAGAATACTTTTTTAATAGACAATGTTCTTTCTAGTGGTGTAATAATGTAAGTCTAAAAGCATTATATTACTTTGTATAGTTTGAAAAACAGTAATATAGGTCTTATTTAAGGAACCGGATTTTCGCTACCCCTGTAAAATTACGAAATTATGTCTTGGTTTAGTTTACCTCTGAGGTCCATATATAATAAAATCATAACCATAATCAACCATTATTAATCCACTGCTGGATGAAGGTCTTTCCAAGTCTTCTCTACAACTTTCTATCATGAGCAATTCTTTTTCAGGTTACTCCTCAGTTATTCTTGATTTCGCCAAACCTTCTTGTATGAGGACGTTTCCTAGGCTGTTTTTATCGCGTAGTATCCAGTCTAAAATTGTTTTCGTCCATTGATCACAATTTCTTGCAATACGTCCAGCACATTTTCCAGCTCATGTTAAAAATGATTTCATTAGTACCAGCCCTTAGTTCTCAAATAATTCATTTCTACATATTTAGGCTACAAATAGTTCAAATATGCTACTTCTGGAACACAGACACCCTACTTTTTCACCTTCGAATCTGACAATGTGACGACCTCATTTGGTCTAGCGGCTTGTGTTGCCCCTTTCGGTATGGGCATTACAATCTTGTTATTATTCTGAAATGTTTAATGAAGTTCATGTTAATTTTGTTGAGGAGGTACAGAAGCTGCGTTAAGGGGACTTGGAATATAGTCTGGACCATAACAGAAATAAATGCTGATAGAAGAAGAAAAAGCACAATATTTTAATCAAGGATCTTGTAAAATAGATTTATAACATGGGTTATCATATAACCATCAAGTACTGTTATATGAAGGTTCAATTATATCACATTGCACAGCACAGTGTTGCCTAGAATTTCGTATTTTATGTAATGCATTGATTCTTTGTACATCATTTTGTATATTTCGGTTAACGTTTTATCTATGACAGGTTGAGGATATTTCTTTTAATGTTTTGCATGTCTAATTTATTTTATGTTCTTTGGTTTGTCATTTAATTTACATTTTTATATTATGTATGTCCGTTTATAACTTAATGCAATTTACAGTTTGAAAAAAAATTCTTGAGTTCTAAGTATTATTAACACAGATGATGTGGAGTTTAGGTCGGATTTCACCACAACCAGAAAGACGAAATTGCTTGTGTTTTATTATACAAAGTAACTTCTGCAGTTTTGGAACTGTTCATTTGGCATTTATTCCGAAGTTGGGCGTCCGCTTTCGCCACTGTTTTTCGCTGTTATCTCCTTTCCACACTTTCTGCAATTTGTTATTAGGTTCATTAATCCGTGCTCTTCACAAACTTTTAAAAGATTTTGCTCGTTATCAACGTATTGCTTCACAAATGTTAAAACTGTTAGTTCATTGCTCTTGTACATTCGCCATGTTAATAACATAAATGCTCGTTTCTTTCCCACAATGCAACTGTTCGGTTACCTTGCGCCAAGTAGTTCCCTCCGCTCGCCGTATAGTCCCATGTTTATAACCGCTTATATATAACAAATAAACATATTTTTCGAGACTCATACATTTTCAAGCACACAAACAATCAAATTATCCATATCTTTCCTGTAAATTTTAAAAATTTTCCTGGAAACGGACGCCCAACTTTGGAATTTAACCCGTTCATTTAATAAACTAAATGATTTTGTAGCGTTTAATAAACTAAATGATTTTGTAAAGTCCTTTAAAAGTCACGAATCTATATTATAAAATTAAATATATAGATTTCGACCATGGAATGAAAAATGCAGTTGAAGATTTTAAAATTCTATCTTTTAACAAGTATTAGTTCTAAAGTAAAATGTTTAAGTTTGGTTAGTGCATCAAGGTAAAACATTGGATTTTTCATCGTAATTAGAGTGGAAAAACAACAATTGATTGTAAGAAGTAAATAATTTGACATCGTTAAGCCTCTTCGTATATGTTGACTTGAAGTTATGTGTTTAAACATTACGAAGTGAATTCTTGGAACCCAATCCGGGTTCTGATAAATAATGTTTCATCCGATATATGTAGCAACGGTCTAAATTAATTATAGCCTTGTCAAAATTCACTGTTAACTACTACTGGGTGACACCTCCATCTGCTCATTCATGACGTCAGAGGAACAGTCGGATCAAAAGCAGTTGAGAGAGCTCGATCTTGCTCATTTCTCGGATGGTCATTCGTTATACATTTTTGCCGTTGGTCACTTCCTGGTCATTCTGTCTTCGGTCCGTCTTTCGGTACGGTCGATTGACGGAAAAGTCTTCACCAATAGATATCATCGAGTTGTTCCGGCTAATTCTTCACAACGCTGGTGTGGCTATTCTAGCATATGTGGAGATCCCATATCGTTGTGGTATATTTATTATCGGTACCTTATTATGAAAAAGTGGTAACATGACATGTTGGCAATCAACAATGTACCAAGTTACCCCCTCCCACAAAATAAAGAACCAAAAATACAAATAGCCCAACGAGATGGAATCTCCATACATACATCATCATACTCATACTACTACTACTAGAACAACTACTACTGCTGCTCCTACTACCACCACTACTACTACTACTGCTACTATTACTATTACTGCTACTACTACTAATACTACTTATGTCGAGAACAGAACCCAACTAACCCCTACGGGGCTTCTAGCCTGTTCCTTCTATTACTACTGCTACTACTACTACTACTACTACTACTACTACTACTACTACTACTGTTGCTGCTGCTGTTGCTGCTACTGCTACTACTGTTGCTACTACTACTACTATTACTACTGCTACAACAACTACTACTACTGCTACTTATGTCGAGAACAGAACCCAACCAACTCCTGCGGGGCTTCTAACCCGTTTGTACTACTACCACTACTATTACTACTACTGCTACTACTACTACTACTTATGTCAAGAATGACCCAACAAACCCCTGCGGGACTTCTAACCCGTTTGTACTATTACTACTACTACTACCACCACCACCAAGGGCGCGCATGTTGTGGTTTCGAAGGAGGGGCAAGTATAAGCAACGCTTCAAATATAGTTTAAAATTTTGCAATAACTAATGTAAAAATTCTATTAGGTTTTCAATATTCCCAAGTACAATTTCCTCTTAGGGGGGTCGAGCGCCCCACCTTGACCCCCCCTGATGGGCGCCCTTGACTACTACCGCTACGACCTGCGGGGCTTCTAACCCGTTCGTACTACTATTACTACTACTGCTTGTATTGAGAACAGAACCCAACCAACCCCTGCGGGGCTTCTAACCCGTTGCTACTACTACTACTTATACTAAAGCAACCTTACCCTGCTCTAAGCATTACAATGCTTAACTTACCTAACATTATACGTGGGTATAGTCTACCGACCTCCACAAGGCTATACTTACTGATTTCGCACCCGTCACAAACTGGAATACGCATAAGAATCCCGCGTGCAATTTTCGATCTCAATTTACCACGCCTACTCGTCACACTAAATAGTTCTCGAATGTTATTTCCTACTTAATACAATTTGGGTTAATACACTGATAAGCTCGATCGGTGGCCACATATACACACGACAAGGCCACTCCACGCACTGAATGCAATTACTGTTTAAAAATCATTTTAATGAAATAAGGCTCTCATACTTCACAACAAGCACTAACATTTAATATTTAAAATTTCAACGAAAAGTAATCAATGCATTCTGCATGAACCAACGAACTAGTTACCAGTTTAAGTTAGTGATGGGCCGAATCGAATACAGCGAATTCGATTCATTCACTTCACTCAAGAATTCGGATACCTCGAGTACTACGGAAAAGAATTCGAATTCTTTTTGTATTCGCTTTTGTTACTTTGTGCTGTACTCGTTCTTTCACAATTTATTTTCGAAAAAAAAAAAAAAGTGTTGTTTAATATTCTGTACCACGCTAAATCTCCATCATGAGAATATCACAAATAGCAAAGAATTACACAGTTCTCTCTCTCCCATTTCCTTGCCTCCAGCCCGAGAAAGCAACAGACTTCCGCTGCTAAAGTTGACTACAATCACAATGCATGCAAGCAAGCTGCAAAGCAGACAGAACACTCGGATACATCAGTATTCGAATTCACCTGCAGTGTTACCAATTCAGTCATATTTTAGGTTATCTATTTTACCCTACATCTTAATTCAGTTACAAGAAATGATGACATTTATTCTTTTACAGGGTTTCTAGACCTCATTTTTTTCTGAATATAAAATCGAAAGAAACGATCCCTAACATTCAATAGCAAATAATTTTTGACTTTCGCTTTAATTTTTTCTTCCCTTCTTTTTTTTTCGTGCAGCTATCGTTGGCAATATTGTTCTCGTTGCGCATGCGCAAAAGTGCGAATTCGTATGATGAATTCGCTTCTTGAATCGAATACACCGAATACACTAGGCCTGGCCGTACTCCATGCAGAAGAAAGAATGCGATAAATAAAACGTTATACACATACCCATTGCTCCTTGCCCTTCCTCTTATATAGTAATGTTGCCGACTCGTACCTGTTCGTATTTTATACAAATTCATTACATTTTTAGCCTGAGAACAGCTCTTTGTTTGGACAGACAGGGATAATATAAGCATGATTGGCTAACTACTAGCAACTCTGCTGACATTGCGTAACAATAAAAGCGTTTATAAAATGTGTGAAGATTTGCGACTTGAATTATTTCATTTTTATTTATGTTTAAGATTTTTTTATGTTTAAGAAGGTCACAAAAATTGCTGAAAATATCAAATTATGTACAGGCACATAGTCAGTTAAAGGGGTAGGTGGACTGCCTCCCCTTAAATTTTCTTAGCCCCTTAAAAATCTATCTTTTCATGTGTAAACAGGAGGTATAAAAATCGTGATATTTATTTTGTTATTGGCGATATGATCAGTTATGGTTGAAGCGGTGTCGTAGAAAAACGAATAAACATTTATCTCACATTATGAGTCGCCATGGCTCAGGCGGTATCGCATCTTACGAAACAGGCTCAGGTTCATATCCCGGCCAGGATACTACAGACTTTCTCGCATTGTTCCTATGCCTGGCGCTCTGAGGTGCATTCAACCTTCTATCAAATTGAGTACCAGCGTCGCGCCGTCGCCTTGGCATTCCTGGACACCTTCGGAAGATAAAGGTGGTCTACCGTGAGATTGATCACCCCACCTCACTTCGTACCGTAGGTCGAGAGCTCCTCCGTGGCTAAGCGGTTAGCATACGCGCCTTTGGCGTGGGAGACCTAGGTTCGACTCCCGGCGGGAGCTCATGGGGTTCGGATTCCATGTTAATCAGTAGGTCCACGTCTCATATAGCCTCGCTGCTGAACGGGACGTTAAACTTCAATTCAACTAGTACCTTAGGTCGAGAATATGTTAGGCATGTGCTTGTTGCACAGTTGATATCTTTTATTTATCTCACATGCCTACTAATCCAATATTTGTGAAACCTCTGCCACTTATTGCAATTTGTGTCCATGTAGCAGGAGCTGAATTAATACAGATTGATGTGAACCTAAATGCGCCAGGACACTATGTTCAATCTGAAATATTAAAGAATACATTTTTTTTTCTAAAAATGAAACAAGCAACATTAATTTCATCTCTTTCCTTTGTGGCGGTCGGGTACAAATCTCATCCCCCCCCTAAAACACATTTTAAATCGGATTATGGGGGGGCATGTACCACACCCCGAAGGACATCACCCGGGATTTGCGCCAGTGTGATTATCTCACAAAGGCTCGTACTGTCTTTCTCATCCCTATTCCAGGAAGAGTAATCGCCGAAGGACATAATCTATCAGACGTGACGGGCTGACGCCGAAGTTACAGGCTTTGGTGACGAAAGATTTTTTTTAATGCGGTGATAACAAAGATGTTAATTTTGCTAATTTTATAACAATGTAACTAAATGGAACTTAATGTATAGGATAGTTTTAAATTGACATAAATGATTTCAAAATAATGTAAATGACTGTTCTTTCATCTAATTGAAATATACGTATTTTTATTGCGTTTTTCTCCTATCAGTGACACTAGCGTCCAGATGTACAGTCAGCGACAAAGGTTCTTTCCCTTCGGTGAAATTTCTTTCGTTTATAAGTTTCAAACGAATTTACTAATTTGAGTTTTTTTTTTTTTTTTTGTAATTTTCAGAAAATCACGCCATCTCTAATTTAGTGAAAACTGTACTCAAATCCTTTCCAAAGCTATTCGCAGAAGGATTTTTTTATTAAACGGAAAAAACTTTTGTCATTGACTGTATATCTCGAAGCATTCACTTCAAGCATGGTGTTTTGCCACTTGTATTCGATTCACCTTACGGTGTTACAAATAATGTATATTTATTTATTTATTTTACCTTTTCCACATTCTCGTTTAGCAACAAGCATTCTTTATTCTTTCGCAGTGATTGATCTAGTCATTTTTTTATTGAGAAATTAAATAAAAGAACTATTCTAGGCTTATACTTTCTCTCTTGTAATTTATCTATCGTTGGGAATACTGTTGCCGTTGCGCCTGCACAAGACTGCGAATTCGGATAAATTCGGATAAAGAATTCGCTTCTTGAATCGAATACACCAAATACACTAAGCGCGGCGCCTCAATAATAGCAGAAGTAAAAACTTGGTTTCTGCCTTGACCTACTTGTCAACGTCTCCTACTGTTTGCAAAATTATCCCTTATTGTAAAGGCAGCAAGGTTCATTCTCGTGCAGTACAAGAAACAACAGTTCAATATCCAACCAATCCACTTCGCGCCTGAAATACTCTCTCTGTCTATCCCCATCTCTTTCCGTGAATTCGAATTCATCGAGTTCTTCAGAGTCCAGCTATCCGAATCCGAGTTCTCAGTGTGAGATGAGAACTTGTAGAGTGAATACGTGGTTTCAACCTCATCTTGTCTAATAAATTCAATAAATATTGTTGCACCTATTTTCTAACTATTTAGCCAATCAGCTGTGAAAATTGATAAAGAATCATTAAGAAATAATAAAACAACTGTGTGTATTTGTACAGAAGCTACCATGAAAACGTTCGAATACTAATTATTTATTGAGATTTCTTCAATCATTTCCCCATAAATCCCTTAAGGTGATTATGAATGTGCAATATTAATTGGTCACACACACACACACACACACACATATATATATATATATATATATATATATATATATATATATATATATATATATATATATATATATATATATATATATATATATATATATATATATATATACACCCTCCATTCCAAAAGAAACCGAACTTTTGAAAACAAATAGTACCACTAGTGCCATCTGTTGTAATATTTTACCGGTAGATGGCGTAGTCCCTCATTGACAACTGGTATAAATGTCATGACATTTGGATGCACGGCAACAAAGTTATTGCGTTTCAACTGTCAGTGTGTTGTGTACATCGGTCGGAAAATGAGTTTCAAACAACGAGCTGCAATTGAGTTTTGTGTTAAACTGGATAAAACTTTTCGTGAAACGCACCAAATGCTACAAAATGCATATGGTGATGAGTGTCTATCCCGTACGCAAGTTTACGAGTGGTTCAGGCGATTCAAATCGGGCAGAGAGACGCTGGATGATGACGAAAGATCAGGCCGTCCCAGAACCGGATTATCGGAAGAAAACATCGAAAAAGTGTGTGAATTCATCAAACATAACAAAAAATCGTCGGCGAAAGTTATTGAAATGGAATTAGCATACCGCATTTTGACCGAAGTTTTGGCCCTTAAGAAGGTTAATTCGCGGTTTGTACCACACAAACTCACCGAAGACCAAAAAGTTGATCAAATTGCGCATTGCAAAGACATCGTTAAAAGTGCTCGGCAGGATCGAAACTTCTTGAAATCGATTGTAACTGGTGACGAGACGTGGTGTTTTGAATATGAGCCCGAAATAAAGCGGCAAAGTGCTGAATGGAGAGCGCCGGATGAAGGAACACCCAAAAAAGTCGCTTGGTGAAGTCAAAAGTTAAGGTGATGCTGATTTGTTTTTACGATTTAAAAGGAATTATCCACAAAGAATTTGTTCAGCCCGGCCAGACAGTCACTGGAGAGTTTTACTTGGGCGTCATGAAGCGTTTGCTGGCAAGAATTTGTCGTATTCGGCCCGAATATCGCGAAATCGGCAGTTGGACTCTTTTGGACGATAATGCACCATCACATCGTTCGCGACTTGTAACTGAATTTTTGGTCAAAAATCACATTATTCGGTTGCATCATCCGCCCTATTCATCAGATCTCGCTCCGTGCGATTTCTATCTGTTCCCGAAACTGCATTTGGCGATGAAAGTAAAGTGGCACGCATCGATTGATGCCATTGAGGAGGCGACGACCGCCGTCCGAAGACCATTCCAATAAATGACATGGAGAAGTCGTTTGACAACTTGTTGGAGCGTGCAAATATGTGTATCGATGCAGAAGGGGAATACATTGATTAATAAAAATGATTTGTTGCAAAATGTACATTGCTTTTTTGTTTTTTTAAAACGTTCGGTTTCTTTTGGAATGGAGGGTATATATATATATATATATATATATATATATATATATATATATATATATATATATATATATATATATATATATATATATATATATGGTGTATTCGTAGTATTCGAATTCGAATTCGATTCGTTTGTACAGTATTCGAATACGTATTCGATTCGCTAAAGAATTCGATTCAGCCCATCACTAGTTTAAGTGTTCCACCACACACCAGAAATACAACTTCCACTACATGCGCACGCACACACTCACTCACTACAATGTAAACAATCAACATGGCTTCCAGCCGTCATATTTTATTACGCAAGTCCTTTTGTAATTTTTAAATTAGATTTAAAGCTACTTATGGAAAACCTGCAATCTTCGTTACCAGTCATATTAAATCGACAACATATCTACATAAAAATAAAGCAGAAAATGCACCTTTACCTATTCGGGAAGTACTACACCACCGTCATAATATATAATCTTGCTCCGACCTGCAAGTCCCTGGAACATCGAGGACAGCGCCTAACTTCACAAATGAATAAGAGGCAGGAGAGTGGAACTTCATCGAATTAGGGTGAGACTTCAAAATTAGTTGCTTTTCTTTGCTCTGACATCTAACCCTTTTACACCCTTATTACTACCATTCATTACCATCAGAAACGTGTTTCATGTCAAACAAATTTATCTCAATTATCTTACACCACTGGATTCAGCGTGTCAAGAAGAATCCAGCTCCTCCATTAACCGTCTGTTAAACCCAGAAATGGTTCAAATTAACCACGTCAGGTTTCAACTTTTGTGGGTGTATAATGAAAGCAGTGACAAATAGCTAGAAGTGGATTTTGCAAACGATTCAGGGTCCCAAAAGAGTATATAATCGTAACCCACAACAGTGTACCAAAATCGGAAGTGGTTCAAATACGGATTTTCACATAGTAAATACGGTAGGCGATATCGAGATGCGATGTACTGCAATCGATTCATTGTCCCAAAAATAATTTCTGCTCCTTACGTTAAGGCTCTTTTCAAATCAGAAGTAGTTAAAATTAATCATTTTCGGTTTCAGTACTTACCATCATTGAACACAAATGGTGATAGATAACCAGACGTTAATTTCTGAAATCAATTCAGGTCTTCCTTAACCCTCCATTCAAACTGGAAGTGGTTTTAAGTAACTACTTCAGATTTCAAATTTTATTGTCATAGAACAAAAAAAAAAAAAAGTAAGGGATAGAAATTAATCGCTTTTGGTATGGATTCAGCGTCCGATGAACAGATTTAACTTTAATCAAAATGACATTTACCCAACACTATATTGAGCAAACATTGTACCAACAGACATGCTCAATGTCATCATATGTAATGCAGTGTTGCCATTTGAGCACAAAATGAAGTTTTGTTAAATGACACGAAACACAAATTATAACATGTAGAAAATCTAATTATGAGTAGAACCATACTTGTGAAGTCATGATGTACAGTGTTGCCAACATTTGAACATAGGCATATATGAATTTCTACATGAATCTTGGACGTAGAAGAGTACGTACAGTACCAACACACTGTGGAACGCTTTATCAACAGCAACACTGAAAAATTGACTAACAATAATGTGTGACGTGATACAATATTACGTACATCAGAAATATGAGCCTGCTAATCAATCCAAGAGTATGTATCATTTCATTTTTGTGTGTTGTGTTTGATACTATTCTGATTTTCCACTTGGGCAAACGTGCATCGACACTATGCTTCGTCCCTTATTTTCGTACTTCAGTGATTATATTCTTGTTTGTGGACTCATATTTTGGTTTTAACTAGTTTGAATCGTGTACTGTATGTTCTCTTCTACATCCGAGATTCATATAGGAATTTATATAGGCCTATCTTCAAACGTTGGCAACACTGTACATCATGACTTCACACGTATGGTTCTACACATAATTAGATTTTACACGTGTTATAATTTGTGTTCCGTGCCATTTAATAAAACTTCATTTTGTGCTCAAATGTCAACACTGCATTACATATTATGTTATTGAGCATGTCTGTGGGTACAATATTTGCTTACTATAGTATTGAGTAAATGTCACTTTGTTTACTTTAGTACGGTAGTTTTGAAGTTCTTTCTGTGTCAGTGTATCTTTGGCATTGCTATCTTAACATGATTCTAGATCCTTCTTTCCTCTGTATCTCCTATGTTTTTGGGTGTCGGCGCGTAAAACTTTGAATGTCTCACTTTTCTTCACTCCTCTATCGATTACACATTGTTTGATTGGGCAATGCTACTATCAAAATAAAATGTCCCCTTGACAGTACGCCGCTGTACGCTATTTGGCTTGCCATAGCTCTTCAGAATTAGTTTAGTGCTTCTATGAGTTAGCTATGGCATCAGTACTTCAATATCGTGAAAATAAAGCATTTGTTATCTATCTCTCCTGCAGTTCGCCTCACTTCTCTATACTGAAATAAAATACCAAACTTCGTCTCGCAGGAACCCATGAAGGACACTGGCCGGACACATGCCTTACATTTCAGCCAGTGACGTGGTTTCGATTGCTATATTTCTAACATTGTCAGGTTTTAGTAGCTTTTCAATAATTGGGCCATAGCAAATGTTTATTATTCCTCAAGGAGAGTTTAAACCCCGTACTTGCTCGAGCAAAATATTATGAAAAAATAAACAGTTACTATATTGATTTAGGTCTCTCTCTCTCTCTCTCTCTCCCTCCCTCCCTCTCTCTCTCTCTCTCTCTCTCTCTCTCTCTCTCTCTATATATATATATATATATATATATATATATATATATATATATATATATATATATATGTGTGTGCATGTGTCCCCCTGGGCGTACCACTGTCAATTTTAGTATGCCGCAATTAATAAATATTTGTAAAAAGTTCTTCCCCATTTTGTTCTCTCACAAATGGCATTTTGGGGATAATAGTATGTTCTTAACATGAAAAGTACTGGACTGCACTTCATCAATGGTAGAGTGCCTGGGTCACTGGTTTGATCCCAGCTGTTGCCAAGTGAACATCGTGATTGACAAACACCATGTACGAGAGTTTTCTTGGAGTTTTCTAATTTTCCTCCTACTTCTTTCATTCCAGCTTATCATCATCATTCATCTCATTATCATTGTCTGTCTTAGTGTCGATGCTTAACGTTTTAAGTTAAACTAAAAAATAATAATAGTAATAATAATAAAATTTAAATAAAAAGTATTAGCTAGTCAAACAATAGAAGTTTGTTTAAATTATAACTTATTTTATTTGTTGTAATAATTTAATTATTTGTTACCATAAGCACATTAGATTAAATTGATTATAAGTAGAAATAGAAGATGGACATGAGGTGAGTTGATATTTTTCTTGTAAATATTTTGGTAGTTCATTTGCAAAATTTATATTAAAGTTTTCAGAATTGATTCTTATAGAATAAAAGCGCATATGGGATTTTCAATATTTTATATTTTAGTTATTTCCACCACTTGCATGCTACCTGTCAAATATGAATGAAATCAGTTTCTTATTATTCCTCTTATTTCACATGTCTCTAGTTTATATAAAAGTTCTCTATGAGGCACTAAATCAAACGCTTTACTAAGGTCTGAAAACAATCCTATTCACTTATTTCTTTAGTTCGCTTACATAATTAAATATTGGTAAATAGCGGTTTCCGTTGATTTCCCTTCAATCAATGCATGATGTTCTTTTGAAATTGTTCCAGTACTTTGTAAATATTGTGTAACCTGTTTGTTCATTACTAATTCTAATACCAGGGGCGTACGCAGGGGGTGGGTCTTGGGGTCCGGATCCCCCCCCGAAATCCCGACTTTTTTTTGTAAATGTAGTCAACTTTTAGGGGCAATTTTAGAAATTTTCATATAATTTAGCCTCAAATTGTACTTGATCCCCCGAAACGCTTTAAACCCCTTCCGAAATAAATTCCTGCGTACGTCCCTGTCTAATACTTTCGCGAATGTTGTAACGAGAGAAATCGGTCTGTAGTTACCGATATCCATTTTGTTCCTTTTTATATATACGGTATATAAATTGGTTTAACTTTGGTAACTTCTAATTTATCAGGAAATACCCCTGTTTGAAAAGAAAGGTTTATTAAATAGCACAAAACTTCAGCTACAGAGTTATTTACAACTTTGATAAGTGCCGACGGTATTTCATCAATACCTGCTGACCGTTAATTTTTCATTTGATTGATAATTTTAATTAAGTCAATCACATTTACAGAATATATGTACATTGAATTCAGATTATTGTTTATGTTTACTTTCCCAAATTGGTTGCTATTTTTGTGTTTGTCGTATATTCTACATCAATTTGAATAATATAAAGGTAACCAAGAAAGCTCTGTCGCTTTTTGTGGAGGTCTGTGTTGAATTGACCCTCACACCGTGAGATGAATGCGAATGAAGATAAGGCGAAGGTCAGTTGTTGGTGTGGGTATATACAACATACTACCTGGTTATGGCAGTTTAGTTACAGCGTGAACTTGCGCAAGGAGAGTGAACACGGGACCTCCACAGAGTGTCATAAGAGCGTGTATGCTGTACGAGTTCTAACTGGGCTCAAATGCCGCTGTAGCGAGACGGAAGATACAGCAGATGTTTGGTGAGGATGTCGTGACTACGCGGTGGTTTAACAAGTTTAAGAACGGTGATGAAACACTCGAAGATGCACCACGTGCCGAAAGACCAACACACCTAAAAATAAGATTTCATGCAGCAATTAAGGTGAACACTGGCCAGACATGTGGGAAACTGGGACTACAATATAGTGTGAGTGGAAAAACCATTCGGCAGTACCTCTATCAACTTGAGAAACACTACAAGTTGGGTCGATGGGTCCCACATGATTTGACTCCAGGTTAGAAGGCAAGCAGACACTTGTGTTTCTTTGCAGTCTCGTCTGAGAAACGAGCCATTTCTGGACAGGGCGTTGACATGTGATGAGAAGTGGGTCCTGTACAAACCTTTACGGCACCGTCATCATTGTTTAGTATCCCATGAACTGCTTCCAAAACAGCCGAAACAAGCATTGCACTAGAAGAATGTCCTCCTGTGTGTTTAGTGGACGGCTCGCGGCATCGTGCATCGGGTACTAATACCAGCTGGTCAGACCATAAATGCAACTGTGTACTTTCAACAGTTGTGCCGTGTTGAAGAAAAACTTAAAACTGTGGAGACAGCACTTCTGAATCGCGAAAGGGTCCTTGTGTTACACGACAACACTAAGCCCCACGTGGCTATGATGACCCGGCACACCATTGTATGCCTAGGATGGAAACACTATTGCATCCGCCATACTCCCTAGACATTGCACCGTCCAATTATCACCTGTTCCGTTCCTTGGACTATCACCTGAAAGGACATCAGTTCAAATCCCTATAAAGATGCAAAATGCACTTGAAAACTTCTTCGCTTTACGCCCACCAAGTTCTTCCGCAATGGAATCCATGACCTTCCAAAACGTTGGCAGAAGTTCGTCAATGCTGATGGTGACATATCGATGTTCAAAGGTGGTGGTTGATAAAGTGACAGAACTCTCTTGATTATCTTTATAATAATTGAAAGTGTCTGAAATTATTTTTGGATTATGGATTACTTCATCATTACTTTTATTTCATTGATATTTTCTCTTGTTTTACTCATTTTTAGTTCATTATCTACTGATGTTCACATCGCTTTGGTCTTATTAACTGAATACTGTACTATAGTTTTGTTGTGCCATAATAACACGTTTATATATATTCTTAAATTTTGTATAATTGTTTTCGAATGTTTCTGTAGTATTTCCTTCCTTCCTTAACAAGTTTAGTGTTTTCATTTTTTGATTGGAAATTTTAATGCCCTAAGTACACCGTTGTTTGGAAGTGTTTGTTTGTACAGTAACATTTTTTTTAGTTGCTACATTGAAATAGCAACTAAAGTTATCAAGAAAAACTACCAAGTTTTTCTTGATAACTTTATACTACTCTTTCAAGTTTCATTTACGGCATTGTATAAAAATACTTCTTCCAAATTTCCATTTTCAATTAGCATTTTAAAATGCATCAGGATTATATACTTGCAGGCAGGTAAGATTTTACATATATATTAATCATCATCAGCTGCTAATATCTACCGTTTGTGGGAAGGTAACGCTTGGTGATCAGTTTCGTACACGACTAAATAAAGTCGCTTATAACTCAGCACTATTAATCCTACACTAATATAAGTATATATGTTTTGAAAGAGCATAAAATGACGAAAAACTTTTAGAGGAAACATTTTTCCGAATCCGATCTTGTAAAGAATCTGTGGCTAAATAACTGACGTCACACGCAACCAATACTGAGAAAAAAGGAAAATAACAAGAAAACCATTATATTTAGCTCAACAATGCACTACAATTAAGTGAATAATAGAAACGGCTAAAATTTCGGCTCTCTCCCATTCCCCCTCCCCTCCCTTGAAATGTTTTTTCTGGCATCCGGCATTTTTGTGATGTCGGGGCCGGTGGCAGAGGGCGATCAAAACTTTTACGGCCACTTGTGAGGGAGTCCCACCACAGGTAACGAATATAAAAAGATATTATTAGCGACGCTATCTCTACCGAGGGTAGACGGATTCAAACTAAAAGAATAATTAATAAATGACCACGGAAAGGTCTCGAGAGTATCACTTACTTAGAGAGTTGCCTGACATTTAAAATGAAATGGAGGTGAGCAGTCTCTTGGCTCAACAGTTAAATATTAAGATAAGGAGGAGGTCCGTCCTGTTCAAACAAGGGCCGACCAACAAGGCTGTCGGCAGAGTGATTTGATAGAGAGATGGAAACAGGATAGTTTGAGTGCCAACGTATGATAATAACAACACCAACTAATCACAAAGTTCAAAGCACGAGTTTAACGAGATTATAAGGGAGCCTGGATTGACGAATGTCCCGCAGGTAATTGCCAGCACTTTGGGACAGTGGCGGCTCCAAAAGGGGTCACTAGTTAATGTGAAGCCCACACAACAAAGAGATTAATTAGCACACCAAAATAATAGACAACTAGGACTCGTGCAAAGAGATAAATACTTGTAGCTGGACGACAACTTAATAATTAGGCACTTATTATACAACAATGAATTAAGTTAAAGCTAATACAATGTAAACAAGATTATTAACGCAATTAATGTACCTCAAATAGGTAAATTTACACGATAGGGTCAGGCTTGACTATACTCAACTAATCACAGAAATATTCGTTTCACTAGAGACTTAGATAATTTAGCCTAGTAACAATTTAATCGATAAAACAATAAAATGGAAAAGATAGTTATCGCTAACAACCTTAGTTGAAGAATCACTTTATAAAAACACAAACATTGAAATCGGAGATTGGGTGCACAGAAGTAGACGTGATTCTGAGTTGATGCGAGAAATCAAGATGCACAATCAAGATCACCAAAACAATTTAAATCACTCACCTCGCAATTAAACACCTACGTTGATTGAAGAGTTCCAAGTGGCCTCTGGAGATGTCGTCAAGTCGGGTATAAGTCCAGTTGAGCTTAGCGTGGCAAGATGTTCACGCGACCAAGAATTCCTAGAAGGCGTCTGTATTGGTTCGAGCGGTAAAACCATCAAGATGCTATCACTTCCTATGGAGAGCGAAGTCCCTTCTCCAATCGGAATTTCCACGGGCGAATGCAGAGATGGTACTGGAGTCGCAGAGCATACAGGGTCGGGATGAGGTACTAAACTTCCCCAACAACAGAAGGTGAAGCACTCAGTCCTCGATAGGCGTGACTGGCGTAGTGATTCACGTAACAACAAGATTACAAGAGAGATGTTCGTAATAATAGACTTCGACGAACGGCTTCTTCGGAGGTACTTTCTGAGAGAATATTAGAGTAGGTGAAGTAGTACTTTGAGAACTTTAGATAGGCATTGTAAATGACTGGAACGCCGAGTTAGAAGTAGTATGAGTTTTATTGAATCTTGCTTTTGCACAGCACAGAAGAGTTTATAACCTATAAGTTTGTTATACAGCAGAGGTAACATAAGATGACGTCTAAGTCCAGTGGCGTATGCGTGAAATTCGAGGGGGTCAGAATATGACCGATGTTAAAAGAGAAATAAGGGCAGTTCAATGAAGAGATCGGATTGCGACTACCTGCATGTAGTAGTAGCAAACTTACTAGAAACAAAGTTCAGCACAATAACAAAGTTCTTACAGTCTTGCACACACGCACCGAAAGCAGAGATGATCCTTGGTAGGAGAACGGAGATGACGGAGTTATCTACTGACACAGTGTAATAACACACTCTGGTAATGCACTAAGTTATTCTCTCTACGACTAACAAAGTCAGAGAAGAGAGACAAAGTCCGGCGGGCGAAGGGCAGAAGCCTGAGCCCGAGGAGTGGGCCGGAGCCCCGGCGACGAGCCCGAGGCTCGTGCCTCCGTGTTAACGCAGCACTTCTTCCCCCGAAACAGTCTGGTATTAAGAGCTGTTTTGTATTCAGGAAGTTTTTTCACACGTTACGTACGTGGGCGTATAATAGGGTGGCGTCTTTCCAAAGGGGAGGACACTCATGTGCAATAAAATGTCATTGCGTTTAGATTGAATACTGATTATCTAAACGACTATTTAGGGTGTTAAGTGGAAGAGTCACAAATGCGCGTTATTATAAACAATATAAGGATTTAGCGTCATCTAGTACATAATATCCAAATTAAAAGTTAAAGGTTAATTTGATAATACAAAGAAAATCATGTGTTGTCAGGTTTTTATAGGTTTCTTAATAGTTTCACAGTGATACCAAAAATAGAAGTGTTCAGTAGACGCTTATTTTATACAGTGTCAAAATAGAAATATTTAGTATTTTTGAATTGTCAACTTCGGCGTTAAAAAGTTAGTTATATGTCTAGTATGTTTTTGAAAACATCTGGGCTTAAACAGACAACAATGAAAGTATTCAGAAAATAACATCAGACCTCAGATAAGACAGATGGGTTGGATATTCCCTTGCACGTGCAGCGAATCGAAGGTTATAGGTTACCAATTCAGATCTGTTTCTCAAGATGTAAAGAGGGGAGAAAAAGATATGAGTTTCCTCTTACGAGACAACAGCTAACTTTAAATATTCGTCTGGCTTAGTTATTCTACAGAAAGAACAAATATATAAGGAAAGAAATTTAACACTGAATAATACCTACAGTAATTGGATGACAATAAAGCAATTAAACGGTTTTTAAATACTAATTATGAATTAATAACAATAAGAAAAACAAAACATTAGATCGGCCCGAAGGCACCACAGGTCGGCCGCTACAGTGATCAGTGATGGGTATATATTCAAAAAATATCGGATGCCAAATTGTTACATGATTTGCCCTTAGAACTCAATTTTTAAGCCGTGATGCCTAGACTATAATGGTTGTCGAGATCTCTCCCGCCGACGATAAGTGTCGTTTCAGAAAAAGCATCCCTTTCTCGCTTTCTGTGCCCTTTGCTACTGTTGCAGCTACTTCTTGTAAATCTGTGGCAACCCAGACGTTTCCACTCAAACATATCTTGTTTCCGACAAAACTCCAGAAATTTCGACCCCAGTCACATAAACTAGCGAACCCCCTCAAACCTCACGTTTTTCTGTTAATATTCCTTCAAGTGGTCTTCGGCGAACTCCACCTCATCGCCGCTCACCTTATACGGCCGGCCTAAAACTTAGCCAGTGTGTACGGCAACTTGATGATACGGTCGTTTCCCTGAGTAGAACAAAATCTGCACTTGTTCGTAAGCCACATTTTGTTTCCTTGAAATCTGATATTTTGGAAAAAACGACCTGATGGATACTGAATATAAAGTAGTTGGCCCAAGAAACTAACACTGAGAAAACTCCGTTCTCCGGACAGCGGTATATTGTACAAATATATGGAATACTCTTGCTTACTACAGAAATCAGTACGGAGCATGCGTTATCGACATGCTACATAGGCACTGCCCTTAGATGTAACATCATACCGTTGCAGGATGTCTAACATCTAACAGTCTTCCTTATATTACATACATAAGTCACCTTCGTCAGCTATATGTCATATACGTCATTTGTATGTGAGATCCTGACCGCCGATATTGTTTCATATGACAAGTACGTATAGGTGGAACGCTTATACAGAACGTATTATAAAACATGCGTTTTCAGTTTGTTTGCTGAACGTTAAGACCAAAAACGTATAGGATTTACAAATGTAACATTCGATTTTCCATATGCCACATACAATTTTTTTCTCAATGTAAATGCAGGAACTGTTCATTTTACTATATACGTCGACTAATAAGGCAAAATTAAATTTAACTCCATTTTTTAAAAAAATAAATAATGCTTTGAGCACACTATATGACCATTTTCCAGTGTTCTTTGTGCTAAATAATTCAGATTAAGAACTGTAATTATCCTGAGAAAATATATCAACGAAATCTTACTCTTTTATTAAAGTTGTGTACATTTTACATACAAATCATAGTTTAAAGAAAAAGGACAAAATTAGTACTAAATTCATGGTCTAGAATCCAAGTGCTATTATGTGGTGCAGATAGAGAAACTATCGGCACTCTAAAAGCATTATGAAAATTATTTAACATTGCAAAATTATAAATTACTAGCAGCGTTCACCCCGCTTCGCTGCGGTCACCCCGGAACGCAATAAACTTTGTTACTTAGATAATTTTTACTTTTTCGCTTTCAAGTGATATGATAAAAACCATAGAAGATTGCAGTAAATGTTAACATTATATCGCCTGTCATTTATGTTAACCCGCCCCGCTTCGCTGCGGTCACCCCGGAACGCAATAAACTTTGTTACTTAGATAATTTTTACTTTTTCGCTTTCAAATTGCAGTAAATGTTAACATTATAGCGCCTGTCATTTATGTTAACCCGCCGAGTGACACGGTCATGCGGGTTGCATATAAATACGTTTATTTTTATACCTATGATGAACTAACAAAGGATTTGTACGTTATGGACACTTGAATGGTCAATTATCTCAAGACACTGGTAATTAAAAATTAAAGTGATATGATAAAAACCATCTAGGGTCCAAATCCTAATAACCCCCCAAAAATGAAAGAAATTGGTTCAGCCGTATTAGCGTGATGAGCTAACAAAGGATTTGTGCGTTCTCTTTTATATAATAGATAACACCATTTGACTAATTGAGGCAATAATTAAATAAAATTAACAAATAAAATTAATGAAAAGAAACTATAACAAAATCAGGTCGCGTTACTGGCACATACACTAGTAACCAAATCATTTTCTTTAGGTTATTATTTAAATGAGGGGGTGCAGTGGCTCAGTGGTAGAGCGTTCACCTCCGGTGCTTTGGGTCCCTCGTTCGATAACAGCTCGCACCGTGTGGACTTTGTTGTGGACAAACACCGTGATCGTGGTTTTTTCCGGGGTTCTCCCGTTTCCTCCCACTTTCTTCATTCCACCATTTCATTCATTTCTCATCTTCACCGTCTCCTTTAACCTAACCTGCATAACCGTAAGACGTAAAAGTTAAAGAGTTCATTTCATTTTTTTATTAAAATGAGGCGACTGGAGAAATTATGAGCGCGAATACTATAATTTTCTACAGCAATTTAATCAAACGTGATTTAAAATTTAAAGATGTCCAAATCGTTAAACACTCATTTAAGACATCACTATAATTGGATTTCTAGCTTTGGTTGTGTAAATATCCAGGAATGGCAATAGTTCCGTGGTTATACTTCAACGTGCTTCAATAGGATTTGAGGAAGTTGGGATAAAATAAGTTGAAGGTCTTGAGAAACTTCGAGATAATATATTTTAAAAATATAATTTCTACCAGGAAAGCAGGCTTTAGTTATATATAAGCAACAGCATTGTGGAATGACGGTTAACGCAGCGCTCAGATAGTAGAGCATAGACAAGCGAACAGGAAAAATATGGGCAAGTGTCACTATGCCTCATCGACGTTGGAAGACTCAATGCATTGATGTACTGTGTTCGAATAGAGCCTCATGGTCTTCCTACGGAAAGAAAAGCTCATATACTGTGAAATTTGGCAAGTACAAAGCATACCCCGAAAACAGTGATGCATGAGAGGAAACAGAAGATAATCATACGAAAAGGTAATGAAGACAATCAAACGAACATACGTGCCAAAAAATCTCGTTAGAACATTTCTGCAGCTAAACCAGTCTAGTGCAGTATAATATGGTATGTGACAAAGGATTCTTGTAAGACGCACGTTGAAGGTTCCACTGTATTCGCAAAACACTTCATACTACACATAGATTGTGCTTTATCTTAAATCAAGCTTTTTTTAAGCTACACTAGCACCACCACCACCAAATTCACAGATTTACAAATTTCTGCTTTCGAAAGCTTAGTTAACCATAACCTTAGTCCGTTGGTTGTAATAACTATTTAAAAGCTATCAGTTACAATTCGGGCAGTCTGTATTATTCGGAGGTTTAAAAACAGTAAATAAATTGCTTTAAACTGCATGCCATTTATTTATTTATTTCATTTTAATTCCAGATTTTACTGAGGTATTCAGCCTACACATTGAAGGAATGTGGATCCTTTAACAGACGAAAGAATCTGTCTGGATCCGAGTGGGTCACGTGCACTGCTTTGGCAGCTTTGGTAAGCTCTTTATCAAGTAGAATAAGATAAGTGTGTTTCTTCTATTGCCATTTGCAGGTTAGCAGTGGTCACGGCGCAAATCACCGGGAGGATGAGGGGGATATTTTCCTTCCAATTTTGGAACTGGGTGGGACTGTTCTCACAATAATCCGATTTGAAATGTGTTCTTTGGGGGAAAATGTGATAATTTGAGCCCGACTGCCACAAAATAAGTGAAATGAAATTGATGCCCCTTGCTGTACGGTACAACATACAACAGGTTCACCTCAGAAACTAGATTCATCAACCGTAATATGAGTCTCATCTGCTTTCACCCAGAACATGCCTCCAAACTGCCAGCCTCCCAATGTGGAAAACAACTCCACTCCCCTGGTCATCAAAACTGCCAGCCTGCATTGTTTTTCAACTTCATAAATATTTTGAACATCGCCTAAAATATATATATATATATATATATATATATATATGGAAACGGTCTTATTCGCCCCTCTCCCTTCCAATTTGAAGACAGATTTGCGCTGCTCGCTGTGATGATGGCATTAATGCATCATCTTACATTAGCAAATCGGAAACATAAATACAAAATTTCAATTAACATCATTCTAACTAATAGAATTTATTTCTAGTTTAATGTCTCTTTTCAGCATTGAGTCTATATAAGTCATGTACCGAGTTTGATGAAGTTCGAATCAGTGCAAAGCTCCGTGGTTATATGATTAGCGTACGCACTTTTAATATGAGTGAGTCGGTCGGAGATTGACTATCCGTGAAACTGTGGGGAAGATAAATATTTCCATTGGTTCCAAATTTTACTCCTCACGAAGACTTAGACGTATATTGGCGAAATTCATTGCCATATTGAACCAGAACATTCATGTCATCATTAGTAGTCGCTACCCAAGGAAACAGTCAACAATCATCCGACAATTCTGACCAGTATCAACATGCAGGATGAATCATGGGTCTACATGTACGAAAAATCGAGCTAATGTCATCCCATTGGATGTCACATGGATCTACAAGACCCAAAAAGGCCACATAAGGCCGATCCCGGTGAAAGTGCTGCTTTGTTTTCACTGTTCGGAATCGCACATCACAAATTTCTTCCATGTACGCAAACTCACAATAAGAAGGTCTACGCAGCTGTGTTACAATCGTTACGCTACAATCGTTAGTCTGTTCGTAAACGGCCGGACAAGTGGGCATCTGAATAGTGCCATTAACATCATGAATATGTTCTATGCCTCCCTTAAGAGATTGTATTCGACGTTTTTCTCAAATACATCATCCCTATCGATCATCATCGTCCCGGTTCCGTGTGTCGTTTTCCTTTTGCTTGCACTGAATTTCGCATTTAAAAGAAAACTATTTAACAACGTTCAGAACATCCAGAAGAATACGACAAGGGAACTCTAGCGCATTCCATAGTTTTATCAAGTCTTCTGCTGAAAGAACATGCAGTGAATATGCAATTAGAAATCTTGGTTTCAAAACTAGATATATGAATAAGATCATTACAGCAAATAGCGATCATTAAATCCAAAGTATTGTCCCTTTGTGTATCAAGGTTCACGTCCCTTAGTACAACCATCGTCCTATATATGTACAAAATCCAATTGTAGAAAAGAAGTGCATAATGAATTAAAATTATCTAGATTACATGTAGAAACAATGGATGGAGTCTTAAATCAGACCCGTAGCAGGGGAGAGGTTATAGCGGGCATTGTCTGCTCTAAATTATTTCTTGCTCTCTTTGAAATAGAACTTGTGGAGAACTTTTTAAAACGGCTCACAAGATATGAAATTCTTGCAATTTTGTTTATCAACTTATATTCCGTTTAGTGCATTTTACTTACTTCTTGCTAGACTAGCAAATATCTCGCAGAAACCATCGTAGTCTTGGAGTTTTATACAAGGAGCTACAGCTCTTTGTTATAGATTTCAAAAATAAAAAAATAATAAATAGTTTTGTCGGTTTCTTGATGTCTTTATCATTGCCCCCTCAGTGTTCACTTCTGTCTTCTCTAGGAAGCAATGACTACAGACTAGTCTTAAATATCTAGATATTTGCTTGTTACTTTAATTTTTGTGCGGCAAGAGAAATAGTTCCAAATGTCGAATACAGAAATTACTTTTATACTAGAAAAACATGAATTACCTTCCGGCTAACTTGTTTTGTTGCTGTGTATAATTATTTCATAAAATACAAATCATTCTTGGGAAAATGACTTCACTGGAAGAAGAAACTGCTTAAAATTTCAGGAGGACTGTAGGTGCAATGCCTCTGTCCCTAGCAACTTCTCCTACACATTATTTCGTCTCAGTCTAATCTCGGAATCTTTAGTAACGTTTTCATTGTATTGTTTTCTTCTTTTGAAGTCTTACATTCCAATAATTTCATCAAACTCCTTTTGGAAAACTGAAACAAGAGGAACACCGAAGCAAAAAATCTTTTTCAACTTCTCATTCAACATATGTTCACAAATAACAGCCTTCTATAGTCGAATTGTCTGCTCAAATTTCGTTTCAATTTGGGGAATCAATCTGCTACTGTATGCTCTAAAACAGTTTCTACTTCTGCGGAATTAGTATTGTAACTTCTGTTACACTACGCTTCTGCTACAGTTGTGTTATATTTTCCCAAGTGAAGCATACATTTATCTATCTATTGTATATAATATAAAGTAACTAGGAAATGGAGATGTATATCGATAGACAAGAGCGCCTGCAGAATTTTTTCCGAGTTGGAGGGGGAGGCAAGAGAGTGACACAAGCAAAGTCGCGAATATAAACACCTTGATGCATATGACATTTCATGTAAAACAATTATTATTGTACACAGACACATTACATAGCTTTATTAACTACAGCAAATATACTAAATACTAAACTGTAATGGTAAGCATATCTAATATATTTTCACATGTATTTCGAAGAACCGAACCCCTTTCAAAAATCCAGAGGGTACAATTGTCCCCCGCTGCGGGTGCCCAGGCCAACAGGAGGAATAAGCTTGTTTTCTCTATTTTTTTATGCTACGTACTAGCGCAAGTACAACACTGGGTGTCGTAACTTAAAGAAACTTTTATCCGACAAACAAAGGTTTTAATATCCTTTTAAAATTATGACACTAATATTTGTTTATAATTAATTAGTGTACTTGGATAACTTTGAATTTCCTTCCGACTACTGTATTTGAATGGAAAAGAGTTTCGGTGGGCGATTCGTGCTTTCTGTCTTGCTATCAGACATTTCGCACAACATTAACTGCTAAATGTAAATTATTGCTGTTGTTCTCTTTTTCATTAGATACTTAGCCTGAAATTATGAATATACAAAATAATTCAACCAAATTTTAATAAATTTTAGGAACTTGAATTTGTGAATAGTTTCTCAAATATTAGCAGCAAGCGTGTTTTCTTGTCAAGGGGTATTCTAGATTAGAAAAATATCTCTGTTGCATAGTCATCGACAAAACCTCGTTTATGTTATACTTATTAGTGAGCCATGTAATCTTAAGTATAATAAACAAAAGAATAACCCCAGCTAGTAAATGTGATGATGGTACCATTGATTGATAGACAATAATTGAGATATCTAATATTTTAAGATGTGTAGGTTCTTTAAAGCTTTCTGTGTTTACAGGCAGATTCTCATTCGTCATATCTACCAACTAAAGGTCTTTGTTTTGATCCAAAAATAAATGAAAATTCCTTAAGGAATCAAGACGGAAGAAGAAGATGCATTGTTTTTAAGGAGTAATGGATCTAAACTTAACTTGATTACATTCTCAGTAGTATGTAATTAAAAAAAACATATCCTTTGTGCCATAAGTACAAAACCTGCAGAGATGACTTGTGATTCAAAGGGAAATTGTGTACACATAGTCCTTAATTACGTCTTCAAGAAATACTTCGATTGGATTAAGGAATTAATACACAGTATAACTTCAAATTATTGGAAGAGTTTAGTGAGACATTGAAAAATATAGTTCATAAAGCAGACGTTTTCGACATGATCATGAATAATATAATGGACATATATGTGAAGTATAAGTAGATATAATAATTCCTCGCTTTTAGAATACAGTGATCTTATGTACTTCCAATGTATTTTTCTTTAATCTTGGTTCTATTTAAGACGACGTCCAGAAATTTTGTGATATGTTAATCAAAAGAAGATTGTAATGGAGCTAAATTTTGGAGAAAAGCATTCAATATCTGTTATTATTCGCACAAACAGTTGTTCCTGTAATTTCAAAGGAGTGTATCAGGTTTTAAATATACAGTAATCAATCAAACTGTATAAAGTGATTCTATCACACATCAATACAGTTTGTTTACGAAATTTTGTCGATAAATACCGGTACAAAGTGGGAAAAAAGTCAATACGTATAAATAACCAGAAGAATAGAAAGAAAATGATATTGAAAGAATATACAATTGATATAACCTTCGTCACCACAATATGTTTCTTGGTTCTTCTATGGACATGGATGGAAAAATGGAAAAATGTATGCTCAGTCAATTACAAATTATGTAAACAGCAAAATTTGAGATGAAAAGATCATAACACGCTTACATCAAGGCACAAGATTTTGTACAAAATATCTTACGACTAGTTGAATGTAAACAGTGTACACACACAAAAGAAATATTCAGAAATTATTAAGATATAAATTGAGAAGCAACAAAGAACTTCAAGTTTTAACTAGTAATCAGTGTTCTTCCAAAGAAGAGTGTAAATTTCAAAGTTTCTTTAAATTTCAAAGTTTCTTACTCAATGACTATAGAGCCATCGAACAACTCCCACAGATTACTCCAAGAAGGAAACTGTAATGTTTCAGCGCTTATGTTTTGTTATTCAACGCTTTTTAACCACTTCAAGACTTAGTTACTCACTCTTGCTGGCGCATCAGAGATTATTACAGTCAATATTTCCGTGTAACAAGCAGCAGATGTCTGTTACTAATCTTCACAGAGCCGAAACATCCAACGTCTGCAATGAATTCTTGTGTTACTGATTGTCGACTTTAAGTTATATCCAGCTTCTACGTTGGAACTGCTGTCCATGCCTTGTTTAAATCCAATGGACGTGAGTGAGTATAAGGTTACATCTAAACCTTACTTTGCAGTAGTATATTTCTCTTTCTTTTCAGAACAACATACAAGTGTTTTCAGGATTTGAACATTACATATATCCATTGGACTTATGACTTAGGAACTCGCTGAGCAAATTGAAATTTACCGTAGTTCCGAATTCTCATCAAATTTCTTCGAAATGACTTTTCCCGAAGTCAAGACTTTGTTAAATCGATTTGTCTTGCCCGGAAAGTATGAATTCATCCCATTTGGTGCAAACTGTTAGGTAACCAAAAGAAAGAATTTAAGAGAAAAAATTAAAAGTTATTAATCTCTTTGAACACATCTTGTATTCACCAGTAAAAGTTTCCCTAAAATCTGTCAACAATAGCACAGGTCAACGCTATAACTCCTCTGATATACCGATTTCTGTGTGATCATCGCTGGACATTGCCAGTAATTAGATGAGATGTTTGGAGAAGCAGATAGTATTTGCAATGTTGCTTTTACCTAGCGTTTACCCTTTTCCCTTCGGGGGGCTTGGTCCTGGTGGAGTTCCACACGATGGATGTTGTCGCCATACAATGTTGTCGCCGTATTTCTCTGTGTAAATTGGGGATAGGATATGTTGGTAATAAACAGCATTGATTTTGACTTTTGTTTCGTCCTTTACTCTATAGCAAAACAAAGTAACACTCAAAATACCTTTTGAAAAAGTTGTTTGCATTCACGCACCAAGTTACACAGGTCTCTCTTTGACGAATGACTCTGTTTATGATGGCCGACCTTTTTCATAGTCGTTTAGGTAAATCTGTATTTCCTATATTGTCACAACAACTTTCCAGTTTTATCAGACAGGTGCACTCGTACGGCTTCCTGCCCTTGCAGGTCCGTAATCAAGCCAAAAATGGTGGTGGTGGAAGGTACAGGAGGGCCGATCCAACCATATTATAGTTTTCATCATATAGTTCATTTGCAAGCCTACAGTAAAAAATTTAGGGGGCCAGTAAATATTTAGGAGGGTCCGGCCCTCCCAGACCCTCATGGATACGGGTTTGTGCCCTTGCTCTTTCGTTTCGTAATGTTAATGTATGCACTTGACATGGAGACAGATTACAGCCTCAATATGTGATGGATCGTACGACTCACTGTGATTGAGCCATATATAATTGACTACAATACGTTAAGGTAATGGATTCTCACAGGCAGTCATATTCCGGGTCTTCTTTACCACAGATTTTGTGTTTCAGTAGGGCCCTCTTTGGATGGATTTCGTAGGAGATGTGTTATAGAGGAGCACGCTGAGCATAACGTTTACTCACTGAGAGTGGCCCGCCCCATTACAAAGTCATTGTTTTGACACTGTTCTACTATGAGGGAAATGCTAATTTCCATGAGAAAGAATTGTGACGTACCCTTCTCAAAAGTGTTTTTTCTCATCGACATTTTTCCCATTGCAAGATCTTCATTCTCCTACACAAGTGAGAGATGTGTCCGATTCTATTGAAAAAATTTACTATAAAATACACGATGACAAACGCTAACCGTTGGTTTCTAAATAGTACAGAGTGATCACAAAGTCCCGCTACCCCCTATGCATTACATAGATGTTAATGAATTGTTGGTTCTTATTGTGGCATGTGCTGATATACATCTAAATCATAGCTGATGAGTCCACTTACATCATGGAGAAATGGACGGACGCACTTGGGCTCATGAACGACCCCAAACAGAAAAATTAATCAAAGATCTTATACTGTAAGATGTCAGAACAATTTCCCTTCAAAACCAACAATTTTACGGTGGAAGAGAAAGCTTTTTGCAACTGGTTGCGTAAGAGATAAGCCCAACTAACGACGGCCACTAACACGACTGGAAACTTGTGTAGAGGCTGGAGCGTCTGTCGAACGTTTGCTGGAAGTCCATTTGTACGCGAACACAGAAATTGGTATTCCATACTCGATATTGCGAAAACATACAACGAAGGATTTGCAGTGAGAGTATTTGATTTGTAAACGAAATAAGTGATAGTGACATCAAAAAACTCAACAGCCTTGTGAGCGAATGTTCGATGTTTTTACAGCTCTTCTTCAAAGGAAAAATTGTTTTTCTCGAACGTGTGTGCAATTTATCGCAGTGCGAAATCCAGAAACGTTTATCTCTGGAGTAAAGAAAGTCCACATTTTTTAAATGAAGAACTTGAACACAAGCCACCACATATGATCTGGGATGCAATGCCTGCAACTCACTTCGTAGGTTCATATTTCTTTGACGGTGCTGTGAATTGCATTGCGTATCTCACCATGTTACGTGATTGGTGTATTCCATATCTGCAAGATCGGGGGTTGCTCGGTCGTGTATAGTTCCAACAGGATGGAGCACCAGCCCATTATGCTATTGCCGTTAGAGAATATATCAATTAGGTGTTTCCTGATAAATGGATTGGATGTAGTTCTGAACATTTGTCTGCACCCGTGTAGTGGCCACCACGAAGTCTTGATCTCTCATCTTAAGACAATTCATTACGGAAGTTCGTTAAACAAAAGGTTAATGCCACACATTAGGAAACAGTTGATGAACTTACGGATGCCGTCCGACATGCATTTACTGTCATCACACCAGCAATGTTGAGGAGAATTTCACATCGTACATGGAGGAGAATCATCTCTGTTATGAAATCGATGTTACAGATACTCTGGAATAAATAGTAAAGAATAGTCATACTACTTCGAAGTTGTCCTCTGCCATGATCCCACATTAATACAATGTGATCATTTGTGAATATATCGACACGCGATAGGGGATAACGGGACTTTGTGATCTCTTTGAAGATATTGAGAATATTTAATTCCAACTTAAGTACTGATAATAAATAGATTAACTATCACACATAAGTAAACAATTGAAGTATATAACATTGAATCATGGATTAAAATGAACAAAACTTTAACATCCTTCATTCTTTTCAGGTGTCAGAAATATTCTGCCAAACAAGAAACTATGGTTAAATCATCTTGCCAATTATCTTGAAATTGTACATAAAGAAGAGCAAGATGTATATCTTCCCTCTCAAGAAAGTAAGTTTTCTCTTTATTTTTGTATAATTATAGACATTCCTTCTACTCTCACTAAACGTGGAACCTTGTTTTCGATTACAAGGAGCATAATTTTTATGTATACTTTTAAAATAATACGCATATTCTCGTAGATTTCAGTGCTTTATACTGTACGATTAACGGTTTAGTAATTTGTCATGCTCTCATCTAACCAAAGTGCCACCTCGCATGTACTTCATAAAATGTGGTCTCGGGTTCGATTCCCCGAATGCATAGAATTCTGGTATTATCCCATCATCATGAAACAATTGGGGTCATTAGATTAAGCGGTAACGAACTCCATTCTATACAGAATGACAACAACGAAAGGATGCGAAGGGCTGGCCACACACCGACTAAAATCCATCTAGTTAGCCATAATACTTCGTGGGTTGAACGTTAGAAAGAAAAATTAGTGGTTATAATCCATTTAGCTATATTATTAATTTATTGTATTGGGGTTTAGCGTCTCTGCCAGCATCGTGGCTATATGAGGGATGGACCGGCAACTTAACTTGGAATTCGAACCACACGATCCACCATATTCTACTTTCATTTCTTCTACCGACTACCGCCTCTTCCGGCATCTTGATCATTTCTTCGCAGGGAACGTTTCTAATCACCGAGCAGTGCAACGTGCAGTGGAAAACTTCGCATCGTAGACTCCAGATTTGTCTCATCATTTCATCATGATGTGTTGCTGAAGCTAAAATCAAACTCTAACCAGGTATATTTTTTTCCTTTGATAATTACACGTTAATGGATATTTCTATTGCACCAACCCAATACAAATATATGTAAGTATGTATATGTCTCTCATGACATCTGGTAAGAATGAAGTATTTACATTTTAAATTTGATTTGTATCATCTTTAAAACAGCATATTGGCGTTGTTTCCATATTTAAGTTAAATATGATTTATAACGTAAATATTCCAAAGAATTAACCTTGTTTGAAATTTTTTGGTTGATTGTAAAATAGGTTCTCATGTCTTAACGAATTTAGCTATGGGGAAACAAAAGAAATACAGATTTTCTAGTTTTAGTCAGTAAATAATTTTGCCAGTGGCGTATTTACGATTTTGTTTCGGGAGGGGCTTTGCTAACTTTCGGGGGGGGGCTTTGCCTGAAAATGTGAAAATTCTGCAAGATATTTCATATACTTTACTATAGTAAGTAAGATTTCGGGGGGGGCTTAAGCCCGGAAGCCCCCCCCCCCACTAAATACGCCATTGAATTTTGCTTTATATTTTAAGTTCTAGTTTTTTTTTCTTCCACATAATTGTGAGGATAGCATCTCGGTGGATAGTACTGTCTTCTGATTGGAAGCGTCGCACTTCAGTTTTGAGCCATATGTGTGGACGTTGATTACATTATGCCAGTGGATTCTCCCCTTTTCTTCTACTTTCTCGCCACCTTTTTCCAAACTTATTCACTTAAATCTATCAGCAATTTTTTGATTTCATTTTCTTTCTGAAATACAGTTCGTCTAATGGAAAACATCTCGGGCAATATATTAAATGAATTATCATCTTGGTATTCAATCAAATGATAGGAGTGGAGCAAATCCATAATGCACAGTCGTCTACAAGTCTCTACAGTGTTTGCTGGTTTGCAACTGGCATCCTCCATTACCTAGTGTGTATACTGCAAGCTATGTCTTTCCTGGCATATTTTTCCCTCCATAAGTTAATCTAGCAACTTCTTTATTAGCTCATCATGACATAAGATACGAGGGCTGATCAACAAAGACTGAGACTGATAATTGTAACGCAGTTAACTTTGTTGCCGAATGCCAGCATGCTTGATAGTTGAAAGAGTTTGTTTCATTTATACCCTCACTAGCTGGCTGCATTGTCGTATCAGTAGGTTGGGAGTAATCCACTGTGTTTTAGACACTATTTTTATTTCACCTCATAACGTGCTCTGTATATGTATACAATGAGGTCGCACGAGAAGAACAGTATGGAGCAATAAAGTTTTGTTTTCGCTTGGCCATATTCTTCTGAAATATACGAAAAGCTCAAACAAGCTTGTTCCGGAGTGAATAGTCGTGGTACCCAACGGACACAAATACGAGACATATGGAGATGATCTTGCATTATTGAAAGAAGATACTGCCATATGAAATTCCAAACACTTCACTTAGTTTACGTAATTTTATCCCTCGATCCTCACGGACAATCACAGCAGCAGTATTGATGTTTCTTTCTGTCACAGCACAGGCTGAAACACCAGGTCCACCTTACTTAACTCATGAAACTCGTCCTTCTTTGAATTCTTTGAGCCACCGAAGCACTGTTGCTCGAGGTAATGCACTTTCACGGCAAGTTTGCTTGAGCTTTTCTTATGTTTCAGAAGCTGTATGATTGAAGCGAAAACAAGACTTTATTACTCCATACTGTTCTTCTCGTATAACCTCCATTGTATGCATGTACCCAGCACGTTGTGAGGCGAAATGAAAGCAGTGTCTAAAACACAGTGGATTACTCCCAACCTACGGATACGACTATGCTGCCACCTAGTGAGAGTATATATGAAACACAACTCTTTCAACTATCAAACGTGCCGGCATTCGGCAACAATGGAAACTGCGGTACAATAATCATTCTTAGTCTTGGTTGATCAGCCCTCGTATGTTTACTCCATCCAAATATCTCTACTTTTTACAACACTTTTAACAAGAAAGTTGTTTTCTCTCTGATTATTTTCAGTACTTCTTGGTTTATTTCTTTGTCCACCGTAGGAATTTTCAAAACACGTTGGTACCGCCAATTTCAAAGGCAGTTACGCGTTTTTTTTATTTGTTTGGCCAGGCGTCCAGCTCTCGCTTCTAGACAAAGGTAGTTAGCAAGCGCTCGCGAATCCTCATATCAATATTATAGGAATAAGTATATTCCATTTGCTGTTGAAGGTGGCATTAGCTTGGTTTATTCGATAGCAATCTATCCTTAAATCTTCCATGCAGTGTTATCTTACAACCAAGGTACGTGAAAGTAGATACATCCTCTAACTTCTCTCCACCAATAAAATGTCTTGACTTTGTTTAGTTCTTACTTGCTGCCATTATCTTTGTCTTAGAGCGATTGATCTTCATACTATACTTTTCGAGTACTTGATCCATTATATTAAGCGCGGCTTCCATCTCTTGCTCAGCTTCAACTAACTCCTCCTCTTCTGGATCCGAATTGATCATCTGTAAGGATAGATTCTTCTTTTCTTGTGATTCCCCGTAGAACGATTGCCTGAAATACGAAGATCAGAGTTCTAAATCTTCAAATTAAATGGCTTTTATTTTGCGTAGCAGTTTTTAAAGTCATCCAGAAACTGTGCTATCTTATACACCCCTTGCACCGGGCTAAACAGCTCATTACGTATTTGAGAACCAGAGAACTTGATAAATTCTGCTGACCGTGTGATACAGAGTATATTCTGTGAACCACTTCAGTCAGAAACAAGTTTTGCTTGTATAAAACATTCATTCAGTGCTGACAGAAAAGATAAAGGTTATTCTGAGCTGAGGCATTTCTCGATTTGCTTTCTTTTTTCCTTTAGTTTAACATACTTTTGCATGTAAGTCAATATGTTAACTAATATTACTAAATACGTCCTAGCATACTTGTGGTAGAAGTCATGAACTCAATTCTGTGAAATATTACAGTTGATTTTATCATCATAATCGTAATTTCTCATCATCTTCTCTGTTCTAAAGGTTTTAAACGTCAAAAAAGAAATAGATTCATAATACTGAATTACTACTGCCTCTGACTTCTGAAGTAGGTTCCGTTGCTCTCAATTTACGAAATCTTTCCGTGAAAAGTCTGAATTCAACATCTCAATTACGTGGTGGTTCACTTTGATGAGCTAATCAACTTTAAACCAAATTAGATGTTTTTTTTAATATATATATATATATATATATATATATATATATATATATATATATATATATATATATATATACAGATAAAACGTCCAGTGCTTATGAATCCGAAACGGCTGAGAATAAAAAGATGAAACAAAAACTGAGATAGGAAAATGTCATAGGGCACATCACATGGTGGTGTTGTGGTGACCCCCAGGGCATTCCTTCAAGAGGCCCAAGGGCCAACTTCAAATTTTCAAATGGGAACATGTATTGAATCATATCTCATTCAATAGTCCTTGGAAAGCGAAACAACTTTTGTAGGAAACAATTTTCGATTTGGGCCACCGTTTTTAAAATGACCGCAAAAAGTAGGTCCTGTATCAGATAAAACGTCCAGTGCTTATAAATCCGAAACGGCTGAGAATAAGAAGATGAAACAAAAACTAAGACAGGAAAATGTCATAGGGCACATCACAAGGTGTTGTTGAGGTGATCCCCAGGGTCCTCCTTCAAGGAGGCCCAGGGGCCAACTTCAAATTTTTAAATGGGAACATGTATTCAATCATACCTCATTCAATAGTCCTTGAAAAACGAAACAACTCTTGTAGGAAACAATTTTCGATTTGGGCCACCGTTTACAAGATGGCCGCAAAAAGTTCTGTATCAGTTTGAGTTTGGCACCTGGGCCCCCTTCACAGAGTTCCCTGAGGGTCACAACAACAACACCACTTGATATGCTTTATCATCGTTCTCTATCTCAGGTTTTGTTTCATCTCTCTATTCTTAGCCGTTTCTGATTTAGGCCTATAAGCACTGGACGTTTTATCTTATACAGGACCCATTTTTTGCTTCCACTTTGAAAACGGTGGCCCAAATCGAAAATTATTTCCTACAAAAGTTGTTTCATTTTTCAAGGACAATTGAATGAGGTATAATTCAATACATGTTCCCATTTGAAAATTTGAAGTTGACCCCTGGGCCCCCTTGAAGGAGGGCCCTGGGGGTCACCACAACGACACCAGGTGATGTGCCCTATGATATTTTCCTATCTCAGTTTTTGTTTCATCTTGTTAATCTTAGCCGTTTCTGATTTATAAGCACTGGACCTTTTATCTGATACAGGACCCACTTTTTGCGCCCATTTTGAAAACGGTGGCCCAAATCGAAAATTGTTTCCTACAAAAGTTGTTTCGTTTTTCAAGGACTATTGAATGAGGTATGATTCAATACATGTTCTCATTTGAAAATTTGAAGTTGGCCCCTGGGCCCCCTTGAAGAAGGGCCCTGGTGGTTACCACAACACCACCATGTGATGTGCCCTATGACATTTTCCTGTCTCAGTTTTTGTTTCATCTTTTTATTCTCAGCCGTTTCGGATTTATAAGCACTGGACGTTTTACCTGAAACACCCTGTATATATATATATATATATATATATATATATATATATATATATATATATATATATATTACAAACATTGAAAACAAAATGTTAAAGCAACATACGTATTAGAAGGTGCGAAAGAAATCGAGATGTAACGAAGAAGAGAATTACTCACATATACTAAATTTTATTTATTTGTTTATTCCGCATATTTATTCCAAAGTTCAACGTGCTTATGGCGTCGTTGCTAAATAACTTAAAAAAAAAAAAAAAAAAAAAAAAAAGATGACACTTAAAACTGCTGTTTGTACTTATTACGTTTGAGTTCTTTGAAAACATCAAAATTTCAGAATCTATGTTACTGAATACGTAATCATCATAAAGGGCAAGGTCCAGTGAATATAGTGGATTGCCCATGTATTGAAACTACAGATCTTTAAAAACATCCTGTCATTTACTCTTCTCGTACGAACAAGATTTGTATCTTTCACCCTCACTTTTCTTACAACGAGTTTTAGTTATCTCCAGCACGTTTCAACTACTACATTAGCATTAGTTCTTTGACCTTTCCGATGATAGTTTGTAATTGGTAACGAAATACTGTCCTTACTTTGCAGATAATCTATTTGCACTAAATCTCCTTGTTTTCAATTTTCAGATCACAAAGGGTATGCAGAATCGATTTTATGGTATGTAGCTTCAATTAAATGGGGTGGTTGGATCAATGGGTGGGTGGGGATAGTGTACCATCAATCTTCAGAGACTTCAAAGGGTCAAAGGTGAAGATTGATGGTGGCTGGATTGACAGACAGGAGAACAGGCAGTGGAAGGAGGGCGTTTGGGCCGCTGGGCAGACGGTCGGATGTAGTTACGACTTTTTTTTTTAATCTGCGCTTTACATATTGATCTTTTTTTTTTTCTTGGGTGGCATTGGATTGGGTGCGTGGGATGTCTTACAGAGGTAATGCCAGTCAAGTCTAGAGATATCCCAATTAAGAGGCAGAAAGGTTTTACTCTGAACACACACACATCTATACGTAGACATATACACGTACGACACCACTTCCATGCACGCATACACAAGTACATACGTATAAATATATTAAACTACACGCACCCCATCAACACTGTTAGGACTCCAGACACCCATACAAACTCACACTCACAAACACACACACACAAAACAATATATATATATATATATATATATATATATATATATATATATATATATATATATATATATATATATATATGTTAACAAATACATGTTTTGGTGCGGGAGACCCGAGTCCAATACTCGGCTAGAGCATATGTGGTTCGATTCCCTTGTTAAGCTGTAGATTCACATCTCATATAGCCTCGCTGCTGAAAGGGACGCTTAACTCAAAAAATGAAAAAAAGGAATCCAACACACTCACACACATTTGACACTGCGATAGAAACGTCCATTATATCACTTGTACACAACTACATTCACTGATAAAAATCAAAATTGTTAGAAGATACTTGTTAAATGATTCCTAAGGACGTGCAAATAAAATATTCTGATTTGTTCCAAGAGTGTACCTTACATTTATTGCCAACAATTGTCGAACATAAATATCATTTCAATCGTATCTACAAATTGTTAATATTATTATTAAGAAAATCTACTTTATTATCTCCGCATTTCTTTTTCCACTCGACTTCTAACATTCCTAAAAGCGTACAACGACATCAATCAATTTACATAACAGACAGAAATGGTGTAAAATATTGTTCATCTCCACCCACCAAATCCCACAAACCATGATTTAATTCGTAACCCATTTTGATCCTAAATTGAACTTCGGAAACATAGTGACAATCGTAATTCCACTCGTCACCAAACCTGCCGTGTTATTCTTATATTTTTAATGTTCAATCCTTCTCCTTTTTTATCATATAATTTATTATACCTATAATTATTTTCTTCACTCTCCTTTCTCTACAACTTTCACTCCTAAAGAATTCGTTGCTTGGTGTAGTCTTCTATTGTTTCACTTCCTTCGAAAATTGCTCTTCTATAATTTATTTCCCAGTTCTTTTTATCCTCACTTTTCTTTCCCGATCTTCATTCATTCCGAATGTTTTATTCGTTTCCTTTACTCCAACATTCACCATAATTCAGTAGTCGTATTGGAAATAATAAAGTACTGAAGATATGATTAAATGCATAAATATATCTTTCATATACTTCAACATTGTGGAGCTTATTTTTAAATTTTTATAACTACTAAGATTTATTGTTTTGTAATTTATTACCAATACGCCGTACCGATTCATACCGCCCCAAGTCGATCAATGCCTCAATCATTTCATAAATCATAATTTTGACTTCAAAGGTTTCTATACGTTACTTCTACTTGTGTACTACGCATGTTGACACATCTTCCATGAACAAACGTTTGTGTTATATACATATAGAAAGGTTTTATTGTTCTCAATATTTCTTTTTTTTTCTTTAAATGACTGATACTATATGAAATGTGGATCTATAGCTTAACAAACAATCCAAAACCACATGATCTCCCACCGATAACAGAACCGGAGTCTCTCGTACCAAACACACGAAAATATTATTCATACAGAGACACGTTTTCTACACTTTATTTATTTATTTATTTAATTTATTATAATTATTTTTTAGTTTAACGTCTCAAAACTATGCACTGAGGCTAAGGGAGAAGGAGATAATAAGATCGGAAGATAATGGTGGAATCAAGAAAATGATAGAAAACGGGAACAACTCGAGAAATCCATGCACACGTTGTTTGTCTACCACAACGCTTATATGGGGAGATTTGGAATTGAACTAGGTACCCCTGCGCCTGAGGTGAGGCTCCCTACCACTGAGCCACAGCGGTCTTTTTTTTAACATACATTTACACAAATACATTACAGTGATATTTCCAACTACGCGCACTCTAACTCTTTAGATCGCAAGTAAGAGGGAACACCCAAACTATCCAGAATTGCAACATAACATGTATTCGTTTTATAGTTATGGAATGCACGTCACTTGCCGAGTCGCGTCATCTCTGTGTGGGGTTGGAATTGTTTATTTTTGGCGCTGCTTTGTATGTGTTCCTGCTTATAGCGTCCAGTAATTATTATGATGTATAATTACGAGGAGTGAAGAGAGTGATTGAAATTTTACTTTTTGTTGGAGAAAACTGCAGCTGAGCTTTGTTATCCAGTACGCAGAATTCTTTGAATAAATCACAAGTTTCCAAGTGTTTCCCTTTTCAACTGAAAATTTCCCAGAAATTGAGCTCTTTCTGTGCTTGTATGATCATCAGGACCCAACTATGACTGACTCGACTAATTCCAAAATCTTATAGAATTCGCTGGCAGGCACACCATGGTAAATTTGTTCAGTAGTCTTTTGACTATCGTCTTAATAGCCTGTAGAATTTTTTCAATGACCTTTTATTTCAGGATTACTAGGTAGTGGCAGGTACAAGGTTTGTTGAAAAAATACCCGTATTTTATTCATTGTGTATTCAGCGTAGCTCTCCTTGGGCTGCCAAATATTTCTCTCAACGGATCTTAAATTATTAGGAGTAACGTTGTAACGCCTTTTCCGGGATTACGGACAGGTTGTCCGTCGCATCTTCTCTTGACAGTGACATACAGCTTTTTTTTAATCTCTTTCCCTACTTATACCTGGTTGACATTTTTTATGATTCGCAACCATCTTGATCGGTCCCAAACATATGCACTATTAACCTCTTTTCTTCCAAATAAATAATCACACAGTTTGTTCATTTTTTGGGTTTCTCTTCCTCTTTTGCCTTCTACTTCCATCTTCCCCACACTCTTGCGAAATAATTACCATTTTTCTCATAATATGACCATACTACTTTAATCTTTTCTCACACTTCCTTCGACACATCATTCAATTTAACGTTCTCTTATATTCTTTCGTCTCTGATCCAATCTGGTAACATCATACATCCAATCTGGTAACATCTGAGCATTTTAATTTTGTTCACGTCTAATTTCTTCTCTTATGTCTTCTTGATTTCCCAAGTTTGTACTCCGTACAGCATGCAGATTTCATTACGGTCTTGTAGGCTCTTCCTTTTCCTTTGGCAGTTACTCTGTGACCACAAAGAAACCTAAGATCTGCCATTTTATCCATCCCACCTTAATTCTGTGCTCTATATCCGCATCTTAATTCCCATGCTTATTCACCATGGAACCTAAGTACTTAAATATATTTACTTCCTCTATGCTCTGTCCTTCCATGAGTGCGGTTTTTTCTCTATCTCCTCCAAAGTTCATATATTGAGTTTTCTTCCTACTAATTTCTAATCCTGTTCCCCAAAGTCTTCTCCACTTTTCGAGTTTCTCTTCTAACTCACATTTCTCTTGGAGTTAAACATTTCTCTTGGTATTATACAAAACAATATCGTCTACTAGAAACGGCATACACTGATGTGGTGTGTCTTTAATACTTTTCACGTAAGACATCCGTAACCAGATTGAGTATGCATGGACTAAAGGAAGATTTTCGATATAATTCGACGGACAGGTATCCAGTCCGTGTATATTATGCTACTCTTGATCCTTTCCTAGCTTCTTTATATCTATCAAGGGTGAGACGAACATATTTTCCTGGTACGCTACATCTCATGCATCTTCAAATCTTTTAACATGGTACTTTGTCATAACTTTTCTCTAGGTAAATAAGCACTACATATATATTTACTACTTTTTTATCATATTTTTCCATCATTAATCTAATTGCAAAAATGACATCTGTTGTTTCCTGACCTGGCATGAATCAGAAATTCGAATTGTTCCTCCCCTATTGATGTCTCCTTGCGAAACCGTCTCTCAAAGAATTTTTCCAAAATCTTCCTTGTATGGGACATTAGCTTTATAATTATTGCTATCTTAGATATCATCCTTCTTAAAATTAGTATTATTATATTATCTCTTCATTCTTTGGATATTGTTTCTTCGGCAAATAACTCTTGCATCAGATTTAACAATAGATCTATTCCTTCTTCGCTGAAGCATTTCCATACTCCACATGTGTTTCATCCGTACCAGTTGTTTGCTTATTTTTCATTATGCTACCCTTAATATTACTTCTTTCTTTATGTTACCTGTAACACCTTGCTTTGATACACCGTTCTCCATGATTTCTCTAAAACATTTCTTCATTTAACAGCTTTCTATAGTAGTTTTCCAAACATCTTTTTGTTTTATGTTCTTTATGTAGTAGTTCTCCTTTTTCGTATCTTGTTTGCATAGTGTTGACAGAAATGTTTTATTGTTTGTTCCATGCCCAGATTATCCGTAAAAGTTTTCTCTAATTTTTGCATTTTTAAAATCTCTTTCGAGTGTTGCCTTCTGCAGGAGAGAAAATTTATTTAGCTCTTCTTTGTTCCAATTTTATATGTAACTAACTGCTTTGTATTCGTTTAGAAGAACGAATTACATACAGCATAATCAGATGCCACTGCAAAATTTAATATTCTTTCCAATTCTCTATTATTTTCTCCGACATTCCAACCTTTCTGGAACCTTGAATATATAACTCCTACTCTATTATCAATATGCACGTTCAGGCATCCAATCAGAATTCTCTTTCTTCCCTTGATATACTAATTAATTTTCTTTCCAAATCATCCGAGAGAGCGTCCTTTTCTTTCTCTTCGCATTCAACTTGCGCAACGTATCTCGGCCGTAAATTGTTACCAACAAAAACTATTTCAGACATCCCCTTATTCCTTGTGGTCATACATCACAATAATCACAGGACACCACGAGTACGAAGACACACAATGCAGCACTAAGCAGGAACCACTTGCAGGCTGACGCCACTCCTGACATTGGCTAGGGAATCACAAGCTACAATGTCCAGTGGCACATTCTGTAACTATAAAACGTATCCATACTGTGTTGTAATTCCGGTTTTGTGTACCCTCTCCTATCAGTGATAGTTATATGAACAATTACACTTACACGACACCATACCTTACCTGGCTCTCCATATGTTATGTATATTTCTACATAGCTTATGGCATTTTCAGCAGCGCCCTAACACTTGGTCTGATGCCTACATTTTCATCTGACCCGATGTCCTATGGCCCAGATGTCTCTCCTGAAGTTTTTGTGCTCCCCTGTCTGTCTTCCCCCCACCCAGCCATTCTTTCAGCCACCCCATTGAAGTTGGTGGACGAATAGTTTTATGGCTGGCCTAATGAAAAGGAATACTGGAAATAATAATAATAATAAATAATGGAAGGAAGAAAGTTATCAACGCCCAAGACAGAATATATCCATCTATGCTGAAGATAAGTCATGCTGGAAGAGATTCATAATTTAATGTCCAAGATAAATGGTATCCAAAGAGAGGGAAGAATATCAGAGAAGTACTAGTGAATGGAATAGTGTATCATCAACAGAATGACGAAGTCGAAATTTGGATTTCACGAACATCACTAATGGTCAAATATATACTTATATTTTAGAAATAAATGTCTTTGCCCTTAATTCAATGTGTTTCTTTTAATTTCGTCAGTATGTTTCTTACATATTTAGTGATGTTTGAATACCCGCGCTGTCTGTTTTTAGTCCATCGATTTGTTTGAGGTTTATTTTCTTTGAAATGCAAGGAATTTTTAGCAGTTTGACTTAGTTTCCCCTTGAAACCTACTTGAATGTTTCTTTGTGAACTTATATTTTGTAATTTAAGATTTAAATAGTTAATTATAAAATTTAATTTGAGTAATATTATAATGCAAATTCAGTTTGAAAGAACAAAAGAAACATTTCATTCGACTTAAAGAAGAAATCGGTAAAATCACTTCATTAAAACTTTAGTTTACTGGAAACAAAATAGAAAAGAATTCCTCAGATTCAGTAAATCAATTGGTCAAAGAACAAAGATGGCGAAGGTGCTCAACATGGTTGACAACGGCCTATTCAGTGGTTTTTACAGGGGCTGAAGAATAGAATTTAACTGAAATCGCATATTTACATAAGTTTTAACAATAACACCATCTATGAATAAATTTGTTAAGTATCCAGAAACCATACAGTACCCATCTATGTTTACTAAGCTCTGTAAAAAAATAATGCATTAAATTAAATGTTAATATACAAAAAAGATAACGTTTAAAATTAGAGTCAATTTCAAAATTAATTTAATAAATTTAAAATTAAAAATGTAAATTCTCAATATCTTGCAATTGTAAGAATTGCTTTGAACTGTAAAAGTTAATGTATACAGGGGGAAATGAATCGACTATTATAAATAATTAGGTCTTTCGAACACAACTGAAATTAAAGTAAAATGAAAGTAATATAAAATTAAGAAATAGCGTTAGCAATTTTTATAGATGGAAATAACTCTTCCTGCTGGTCTACTGGCCAGTGGGCATGCCTTTCACGCACGGGGTCCTGATTACGATTTTCGATTCGAAAGAATTGAAATTTGAACGATTTACGTTGGTTCGAATTTCATCTCCAACTGTACACCCACGTCTCAGAGCTGAGAAACATCAATGCCAAACTTCAACAACAGATATTGATAAAACGTATTAAAAGATAGTAACAGTCAGTGGCGTATTTACGATTTTGTTTCGGGAGGGGCTTTGCTAACTTTCGAGGGGGGCTTTACCTGAAAATGTGAAAATTCTGCAAGATATTTGTTATAATTTACTATAGTAAGTAAGATTTCGGGGGGGCTTAAGCCCGGAAGCCCCCCCCCCCCTAAATACGCCACTGGTAACAGTGATATGTGTATGTAATGCCAGTTTGATATCAGAAGGTTACTTACAACCTTCAATAATGATGTTTTCGTTTTTACAAAGTTCGCGAGAGAGGGTCTCGTGACCATTCAGTCGAGTGTATAAAGTTAGGCATACCGAAGATAGATAATTAATATTAATAAATATAAATAAACAAGTATAAAACTATTGAACTCACAAGTAAAGATTCTCTCCCAAGAATCGGGGATCCGGAAACTGCGCATATATTTAGATAGAGGAGGGCCACGAAGGAATACTGGTGAAGTATGCCGGGCCGATAGCAAAGGATAAATCCAATATGGCCGCCCTAAGGTCATGCCAATCGACTTTTGCAAGCAAACTCTCATTCACTTCCCATGGGCAGATTGACTTAATGTCTAATGTCTAAATTAGAAATATGTAATTCCTTATGTAGTGCAATTTGAGAAAATATAACTTTATGTTGCGTTGGCAACACTGCTTGTTTATCTAGTGGTATTGCAGGATATCTAGAAGAATTTCTTCTTCAATATTTCGTACAACATGGTACAAAATTTTAAGATTTTTAATTATATATTTACAGGCGCGGATCCAAGGAGAGGGCTATACGGGCTATAGCTCCCCTTGACACTCAGGTTTACACAGAATAAAGCGGGCTTCAATCCTACTTTCTGTACACTGCACAAAGCGGCAAACTATGTTTTATCCCCTCCCTTAATCATATCGCGGATTCGCGGCTGCATATCTGTATATATACACACACAACATATATTTATACATATATATATATATACAGGGTGAAAAAATCATTTTGATCATCTGCTATAAAGGAGAAAACAAAAGAGGGAGGAGGGGCACGTATTAAACAGAAACACCCAACAGTGTTGCCAGCCCAATATAAAGTTGAGTTGAGTTGATTTTGAGTTTAACGTCCCGTTCAGCAGCGAGGCTATATGAGACATGGACCTACTGATTAACGTGGAATCCGAACCACATGAGCTCCCGCCGGGAATCGAACCCGGATCTCCCACGCCAAAGGCGCGTACGCTAACCGCTTAGCCACGGAGGAGCTCTGCCAGCCCAATATAGAGTTATGTTTTTCCAAATGGCACTTCGTCAGATATTACATATTTCAAATCAACATGTTAAACGAAAACTTAAATTAACACATTTATTATTCAGTGTTGCAAATTAAGGATGCTATAGTACCACAAACATCCAAAGTTTGGAATCGTCTATCACACAAACAACACAACCGAGTTGGACAGGATAATGCACAATGAAATTACCTTAGCGTTGCATACATAGTTAGGGTATGACTTTTTTTTTTTTTTTTTTTTTTTAGTGAATAACAACAAAGTTACAAGGGCTTGAAACCTTAATTCTTTCGAAAGATTTTATTACGAAAACATGTCTAGGCAAGTATCATATCTAGTTACTAGTATGGTTAGCAATTGGCAAACAAATCATCTTGCCGTTTACAGCATTTCAATTATTCAAACTATTTCGGAGATATGAAAAGCATTGCTGAAATTTGCATCACTGCTTAAATCATATAATTGTAAGAACTTGTAATTACTGGTACTAAATGTTATTCCTGCAATGCTGTAAAAAAAGAAGGAAAAGAACAACGATTTTAAATATCTTCCCACAAATATGCCATTTTCAGCATTATTGCGAACTTTATCAATGCTTATCATATCTCCGGAACGGTTTGAGATATCGAAGTGCTGTAAACGGCAAAATGATTTGTTTGCCAATTGCTAACCACACAAGTAAATAGATATGATATTTACCTAAGCATGTTTCGAAATAAAACCTTTCGAAACCCATTCTTGCTATTCATTCAAAAGAAGTCATACCATAACCATAGTATCCAATGCAAAGGTACTTCTGATGTGCATTGTCCTGTACATCTCCATTGTGTTATAAGTGCGATAGAGCCTTCCAAGTTTTTGATGTTTGTGAAATTATAACATCCTTAGTTGGCAACACTGAATAATAAATGTGGTATTTTAAGTTTTCGTTTAACGTGTTGATTTGAAATATGTAATAATCTGACGTAGTACCGTTTGAAAAAATATAACTTTATACTGGGTTGGCAAGACTGTTGGGTATTTCTGTTTAATACATGAAAAGATGTCCCCCTCCTTATAGCTGCTTCATGCAAAGTTTCGCTTTTCTACCTCTTTCGGTTTCTCCGTTATAACGGATGATCAAGATAACATATTCCCCATATATATATATATATATATATATATATATATATATATATATAGAGAGAGAGAGAGAGAGAGAGAGAGAGAGAGAGATTATATACATCAGCAGTGGATTCTGTTTCGGGAAAGGCTTGAGGACCGGTTAAGAAATATTTGTATTGAACGTGCAATGCGAAAAAAATTATCAAAAATGTATTGCAGGAGGGGCTTGAGCCCGATATCCACCCCTAAATACGCCACTGTACATCAGTCAGCCGTTCCCTCTCTGTATGACACAGCAACGAAACTAATTTTGTGTAAAGGATATTTAATAGCTATCAATATTTGAGACGAGACCGAGACTTTCGAGACTGACCTAAGTCTCGTCTCGACTTTTAGAGGTCCGTCTCGGTCTCGGTCTTGTCTCGGTCTCGTCTCGGTATATAGGAGTCCGTCTCGGTCTCGGTACCATCCCTATCTATTACCGGTTTTACTTCATGGCGATTAACGTTAAAATCGAAAGTGTTTGATTTTTGTCATTTCCTGTTTTAGTAGGCAGATTAGAATAGAAATCAAATATATTTTTGGGACGCTTAATTGATTACAAAAACATAGGTGCTTGCTATGTATTACGATTTTTGTTCTGTAGAGATCAATACCAAAATTGGAAGTTGTTGATTTGTGTCACTTCCGATTGGAATAGAAGAATAAGAGATAAAATGGTAAGTATTATAGAACACTAACATTGTAAGTAGATTCCAGAAAACCGCTTCTCCCTATCTATAGTCTATCCTTTTTTTGTTCAACATAGATCAATATTGAAACTAGGAGTCGTAGTGAATTTCAACCACTTCCGGTTTTAGTAGAGAGTTAAAGATGGAGATGTAATGTATTTTTAAGACGTTCGATCGATTCCAGAAAACCGCATTCTCTCTCTCTATTATCGCTTTTTTTTCTAAAGCGATCAACATTAAAACCGGCAATGGTTAATTTCTACCACTTCCGATTTGAATATCGAGTCCAAACACAAACTCGATTCCTAACTTCTGACCCTTAACATTCTGACCAAATTTGGTGATGACTGACTCAGTAGATACCGAGATTTTTTTGTCTCCCGAACGGCGTACGAACGGATATGGTAATTATATAAAGGACTTTTGATAAACCAAACTCCTTAAAAAAATAACGATTAATTACACTGTTCGACATTTTTTCTGATACTTGGAAATGTGTGTCTTGTGTAATTTGGTGATCTGAATCATTCGGATATGACATCAAAAAATGGGTGTCAGGTATACTTGTCGAATTATGGCAATAAATGTCCAACGTCAATAAGGCCTGGGACGAACGATCTGGGTACATTTATTCGTTTCTTTGTCTCCCACGATATATGACGCATTTTTCAGACTTTTAACTTATAATTCTGAGGGTAGTCTCGCGACACACATGAGATTTGCTGTGTAGATTTTTGCGGTCATCCGACAGAAAATTCCAAAATGGCGTTCAGTTGTCCTCCAGGTCTCGTTCTTTAATCATTTACAACCAAGTTTATCTTAATGACTTAGTGCATGACCTGGGTTTATCTAAATACAAATCAGAACTTCTAGCATCAGGGCTGCAGGAACGCAATCTACTGCAACCAGATACAAATATCACCAGCTTCAGACACAGAGAACATCATTACGACGAGAACGGTTTAATTACAGCTCCAACCATACACTGCGACCCAAAGAACTGGCAACTCTTCATCGATGTATGAAAGACGTATAAATTGGGTGCTTCTCCACAATGGCAATACTCTGCCTTCAATACGCTGGTAAAGTAAATGTCATTTCCGCTTTCTGTTGAGCTATCTGGTTACAAACAAACTAGTTTTGAGCGGGTTATATGAAGAAGTTTACATGGTACTCGCCTATGAAAATGACTTGTTTCCTTTTCGGATATAACCAAAACAGTTTAAGAGGTACATGCAATGTTTTTTTTTTCCACAAGTATGGAATTAGAAATATTGTACTATATAACATATTAAAGTGAAACAAAAACAAAGCCACACTGTACAACAAGCGAAATAATGATTAATTACTTACTGGGCGAACAGATAGGCCTATATCTCATTTTTTTTTGAAGAACACTTTCGCTCCTTGCATAGTCTGCCAGAAAGAAATCAAAACACACTTTTTTTTACCAAAGTTCCCTTGTTCTCTCTTTTTTTAGGGATGCACGCGAGACGAGACGAGACAAGAAATGGAAAAGTCTCGTCTCGTCTCGCAGCCTCAAATATTAGTCTCGTCTCGCGTCTTGTCCCGTCTCGCAAATGTGAAGTCTCGTCTCGCGTCTCGCTTAAAATTTTGAGTCTCATCTCGCGTCTCGCGCGAGACTTTCTCGTATGTCTCGCAGTCTCGCATATATTCTGGGTCAAAAATTTGCAATGTGTTATTCTATGGCTGTTAATGAATGATGATGTGATATTCTATGGCTTTAATTCTGAAAATCAACCTTGAATAATAATAAATCTCATAAAATGTCTATTGCCTCAATCACTTTTTTGTTCCTGGAGGCATTAACGCTCAACTTAGAAAACTCAATAACTGTAAAATCACTAAATATACAATTAAATGTAATTCATAAATGTTGCGAGACTGCGAGAAGTCTCGCGAGACTTCTCGTGCGAGACTTAACCGAGTGTCGTCTAGCGTCTCGTCTCGCGTGCATCCCTACTTTTTTTGATTGTTTGTTTGTGACATTTTTAGGCTAATTTCACTGTTTAATATATATTAATACTAAGAACACTGTAAAATCCTTTCTTAGTAAACTGCTAATTGAATCACACGTTTAAAGGCATACTATAATCTTCGAACAGTGCCTGTCCCAACATGGAGTGTGATACTCACCTGCCTCCCCTCTTTCCGATCCTCTACCAGCGTAAGTTCGATGACAATTTTACCTTTGTGCTTACATATATGTGTAAAAATTTGAAGCTCTTGATACAATTGAGATTTGCAGGCAAGGGATGATTTTAAAATTGGTAAATCGGTGTTACATATATATGCAAGACAACCTCATTTAAGTAATCACAAGCTAACCTAACCGTACCTTACCGCATATGAATGTTGGTAGAAGTAAGGCAGTATAGTAAAGTTCAAACTGGACTTGTTAATTTGTATCATCCCGTTTGACAAAATATAATTGCTCCATCCTATCGATCTACACTAAGTACGCATGAAAAATACGGGATCATTTTTTTGAAAATTTATGTGTAAAATTTTTCTAATCTACGAAAATACTTACGTGCAAGAAAATTATTTATGTAAAAGGAGAACATAGAAACAGCGTTAAATATGTGCCATGGTTACTAAGAAATTGAAATACAAATCCACTTGTAATGTTTACTAGCCCTGGCTAGTGTACACTTTTCGCACCTGTCTTCCTTTCGTGCATACCCAACTTCACTGATCCGCCTGCTCCCTACAGATGCATCCTTTAATACATGTATATGCTGGCATGTTACAAATCTGTACGCCGTTTCTGCTAGACGCAAAGAAAATAATTCAGATAACATTAGAACATTATATAAAATAGTTAGACAACTATACCTTTTAAATTATTTAATTATTTCTGGTGATGCATTTCAACTTTACCAGTGCCAAGCAAAGAATGGACACCCGCTAACAAAAGAATGAAGAATAAATTAGGAAATTATTTCCACTTAGATGCTAAGTTTCTGAGATTATGTATTTGTAACTGTATGCTTTAAAATGCATTGGTTATTCTAGCGCTGTACTCCTTTGTTCCGAATATCTGATCACTAATTTTATAAAAATCAAGTTACTTCCATATTAAACATTTTCACTGAAGCTAAACAAACAATATGACAGACGTATATAGCATAACAATTTTCAATAATTTTAATGGAAAATCTAAAATTATTATTAAGGGGCGCTCATGTAGATGTCTCACTCATTTGTTGTCCAACAAGTTATTGGCGATTGAAGGAATTAAAATGTAGAGTGATTTTGTTTCATATTATGATAAATATAGCATTCCTATACGCATAAAGTAAATATATTCACTGCTATTCGTGAACAATATAACCTTACACACACACACACACACACATATATATATATATATATATATATATATATATATATATATATATATATATATATATATATACAAGGTGGGCCATTTTAATCAATCCATGGAAATATCTGAAAAATGATAAAACATAGAAGAAATTTTTGAAGTACACGTTATATATTGCTAAGGGGGAAAACCAATTCCGCCAAAAGTACCCCTCCCGCCCCCCGTAAATGGAGGTAACGTGGGGTAACTTTGAAATGTCAAATGAGAACATGGGTCGAGTAATACCTCATTCGAAAGGTCTTGGAAAACTAAGTAACGCTGTACCAAAAGATGTTTCATATTGTGCATCAGTTTCAAAATGGCCGCCATCATATGGTTCGGAAACTCCAGTACCCGTAGTATGAAAACCATGGAAGGTAAATGAATGGAACAAAATTGAAATACGTAAATATCATAAGGCAGATCGAATGATGTAATCTCTCTGATCCCAGTGGCCTCCCTGAAGGGATCTTGTGGGGCTAACTTCAAAATTTCAATGTCCGACCGGACAACGGTTCGGGCGTACGCTTGACCTACCCAATGCTGTTTGGAAGGCAGACTTCATGGGTAGAGAATTGGTGCACTGAGTTAATGCGGATGGCTACAGTTACATTTTGATTAATTATTAGCACTCATGTCATATTGTGAGCTTGAGGGACGAAATCGTGTGTACGTATATCCCCGAAATGCTTTCTGAATAACCAGCACGCATTGCATAAAAGTTCCTGTGGCGACGGAGATTAGCAAATTCACACGTTTGTAAGTTCCAGCAACTGCATTAATCGACAACTTCTTTCGTATAACGTTCCTTCTGTTTTCACATCAAATCATACTCAGCCATACAGATATGCGTTACCCTTCAAATAAAATTTCATCTTTTTTTAGTCACTACAGCGTCATCCTTACCAGGGCCGTGCTGGGATACTAATGAAGGCGGTGGACAAGTCTTCTAAAAGGGCGCCAAACAAACGGGTATATCTATCTATCTATCTATCTATCTATCTATATATATATATATATATATATATATATATATTAGGGTGGTCCTTAATTACATGGCGAATTTTTTTCCGAATTTCTTTGCTCCCAACCCCTAAATTGGTTCCATGTTGGACCCAATTTATCCATGAAAAAAATGGGCTCAATCGAAGAATATTTAACCGACCCCCAAGCGACCTAAAGTTTGAATGCATATCCAATATGTTAATATATAGAAAAAGTCTGGAATAAACCCTTCTTACTTTAAAGCGGCTGAAGGGAAAGGGACCAAATCTTGGATACAGGGATTGGAAGTAATCCACATTTGACCCTGAGAAATAGTATGATGGCGGCCATTTTGAAGTCCGCAATTTTGTATTCGGACCCAAAATTTTAAATGGAAATGATGTTTTGTGACATCGTTTTTGGGTAACCTTTCATTATAAAAACGCATCTTAATATATTTTCAACTTATCTCTGGTCATTTAATTCTTTTTAGCTTTGAAATAATAGTTTATTATCTTTCAGTAGTGTTTTTTTTTATATAGGTTACTGAAATATTAATAAACTATTACATACATTTAACAAGGAAATAATTATATATGTTGTTATATAATTCCATCCCGTCGAAATACATACCAGCCTATATTGAAATTATTTATATGAAATGAAATTATATAAATAATATAATGAATGTTTAAAGTGATATTAAAAGAAAGCTGAAGGCTGTGAATAACTAGCCAAATTCTACTGCATCATTAAGCCAATTTTTGTAGCATCTGGATACTTTTTTCTGTGTTCACTGATTATCTGCAATATGTATTGTTTCTCTTTTTCGTCCTTTGTTAAAATGTTCCCGTATTCTTGTATCAGTTTCACACCTCTCTCTCTGCAACATCAGTCACCACCACAATGTTTTTCAATGTATTCAACCCAAGTTGAAAGTTCATATCTTCTTTCCAAGTAGATGGGCATGTGCATTTCTTTCTTTACTTTATGGTTTAATTCAAATAAGGGAAACTATTCAACAATCTTATAAATCTGCAGCCCGTACAGAGATATAAACTCGCAGAATATTAAGTTTTATTACTTCGGAGCTTTTATTTTCCATAGTTTATAATTATTACATGTTCAGAAATAAGTGGAAAATAAAGGCAGACGTCTGTTTGTCGTCAAAAGTTACCTCAAAATGATATATCATACGAGGTCATTTCTATTTAAAATTTTGTGCCCGAATCCAAGATGGTGAACGTAAAGATATGCCTCATCTCGGTCACTACTCAGTATCAGGTATGGATCTACTTCTACAACCTCTATCCAAGATACGATTCCTTTCCCTCAGCCATTTTTAAGTTACAAGAGTTTATTACAAACTTTTGCCATATACTATACATTGTAAATGCATGCAGATGTTTAGGTCGCTTGGGGGTCGGTTAAATATTCTTCGATTGAGCCCATTTTTTTTTTACAGATTAATTTGGTCCGACATGGAACCAATTTAGGGGTTGGGAGCAAAGAAATTCGGAAATCGAAAATTAAGGACCACCCTAATATATATATATGGATATAGATATAGATAGATAGATAGATTTTTGAAAGAAAGTATAGATTCCTTTCTATATCAAAATCACCACCAAATTTATTTTAGTATTAACGTAAATAGCTAAATTGTGGAAACCTTGAATCGAAATCCTCTTTACTAGAGAAAAAACTTTTAATTTCTCTAATAACATTTCTGTCAAATAAAAAGAAGCTAAATGTATCAACAACTTAATAGAGCTCTATGGCCTATGGACACAAAAGGTTCACTGCCGCGTTTACAAAAGCTCTCCATTGATTTCTGTCCTTAGCCAACTGGACCCAGTCTCTACTTTATATTCCAATCTCTCCGAGAACCAAGGGAGCCGATCCTGGGGGGCCGGACGCCCCAAACTCATGTGGGCCCCCCTATTGTATTTATGGATATACAGTATTTGGCATAATCTGAATGCAATTCGTCTTAAAATCCTCATATATATGCCTTCTGCATCTGAGTGCTTCCCCCGCAAAAAAAAAAAAAAAAAAAAAAAAAATACAGAGAAATCGGCGCCCTGGCCGAGAAACATTTTAATATTGTCCTCCCATCTGCGTCTCAGTCTTCCTAATGGTCGTTTTCCTATTTTGTATTTCCAGTTAGAACTTTGAAAGTGTTTCTATTTTTTTCCATTCTGGCTACATAACCTGCCCATTTGAGCCTCCTAGACTTGATGACTCTAACAATGTTTTTGTAAACGATATAAAATTATGAAGTTTTCGCCATTCCCCATTCCCGGTCCTCTTGGAGTTCGAATATTGAACTGAGAAGAAAATGTAGGTGGCGTACTTAAAAAGATAGGTTACATGAGTAATTTCTGTAGTTTTTGGACTTAACGTACAGCAGACGTATAACTGAAAACGCAGGTTTTAAAATACTTTCTGTATAAGTGTCCCATCAGTACGTACTTTCCATATAAAACAATATAGGCGGTCAGGATCTCATACAAATGGACTTATATAACATACAGCTGAGGAATGTAACATAAGTATATGCATGTGGTATACGGAAAACTGTTAGATGTCAGACATCCTGCAACGGCATAATGTAACATCCAAGGGCAATGCCTATGTAAAATACAGATAACGTATGCTCCCCATTGATTTCTGTAGTGAGCAAGAGGAAACCGTATATTTGTACAATACACCGCTGTCCGGAGAGCGGATTTTTCTCAGTGAGGTTTAAGAATCTTGTTTTCAAGTACATTCGGTCTGCGATTTTCCCTCAGAGTCAGTGACCATATTTCGCAACCATACAGCACAACAGGCATGATTATCGTTTTATATTTTAATCTACAAATTCCTCAACAGAATTCGCGACAACAAAAGATTTTTAACTGAATAATAACACGAAATCCCTGCGTTCAGTTAACATCAAATTTTTTAGTGATTATGCTTTTGGTCTGTTAATAATGATTCTAGATATTTGAAAGTATCCACTTTGTCGAAAGAAAATATTATTTGATATTATAACACATCCATAAAATGCAGTATTACAATCCCGACAAATTTCCATTTATTTAGTTTTCTCTGCATTTACTTTTAAGCCTATATCTCTGCAAGCGTTAAATAAGATTTTCTGCATTCCTTTCTATTGTTCTATCATCCCCTATTAAATTTACGTTATAAGCATACGCCATAACCTGGTAAATACAATTCAGCTCTAGGACTTGTGTCCTGTCTTTGATTTTCCTTATAGTGTTCTCCAGAACAAAGTTAAATAATAATGGCGACAACGCATCTCCTTCTTTCAGGTCATTCTCAACATGAAAGCTCGTGAACAAGAATTTCTCTACTCGAATCTTACTTTAGAATTCATTTAAACATATTTTAATTAATCTACTTTTCCGGTATTGTAAATTCTGTAAGCATGTTGTATAATGTTTCCCTCCTACCCTAGTCTAAAATCAATAATTGATGTGCCAGAATATTGTATTCCCATTCCTTGCCAGAATATTGTATTCCCATTCCTTTTTCAAGTATTAGTTGAATAGTAAATATCTGGTCGATAGTTGATCGATTTTACCTACATCCGCTCTGATAATCTCCAATAATTTCATCTGCGTATGGAGTCAATCTTGCTAATAGAAGGTTTAAGAGAATTTATTGGATGTTGACAGAAGAGAAATGCCTCAATAATTATTACAATCAGTTTTGTTGCTTTTCTTCTGAACTGAAACAATGATTGATTCTTTTCTCTCTTGTGGTAATTCCTCCTTGTTCCAGATAAGGAGAATGAGTTTGTGCATGTTGCTCTACAATTTTCCCCCTCCAGCTAAAATTAAGTCAACCAGAATTTCGTCTACACACAGAGATGTGTGTTTCTTTAATTTTTTAATAGCGATTTCTATTTCTGTGTTAAGCAAATCGTGCTATGTGTTAAGCAAATCGTCAAAGAAATCTTTCCATCTATTTAAGATGCTATCCTGATCAGTGAGAACTGTTTCTTTAGCTTTATTTAATATATAAGCACGAAATTGATAGCCTTTCTTAAGTCCATTAATGCATTTGTACATGTCCGAATGTTTTTACTTTTACTATTATCTTTAAGTTAATTAATTTTAGCTTTCAAAACTCGCGTTTCTTTGTTCTAAAAGTTTTGGAAGTTTTCCGCCAAATGATTGAACTTATATGTAGTTATTTTGTTTGGAGTTTGTAGCCAACGCGTTTCTTCTGTTTTCTCTTCTCTGCTACTTTAGTGCATTCCTGGTTGAACCATGGTTCCTACGTATTTCTGCGTGTCCCAGTATCTCTTTTGCTGAAATCTTAATGTTATCTCTAATTTCAACCAAATATCCTGAACAGTAGTGCACTCCGAACCTTCTAAAAGCGAGAATCTATTCGACACTTCAATCTGGCTTCCCTCTCACCTGACTCTCCTCTAATTTCTTTAAATTAAACCCTTCCGTTTTCAGATATTGAATATTTCCTTTATTCAACGATATATATTCAACTCTTTTATTATCATAATCAACTCATCTGAACGACCGAACATCAGTTGTGCTAGACTGTTTTCTTCTATCTACTAAAACATGATCGATTTGATTATATGTTTTTTCCGTCTGGTGAGGTCCAAGTATAGTTATGAACGTCGCGATGTGGGAATTTTGTAATCATCACGATAAGGGTTTTATGCATTTGCAAATTTCACGAGTCTAACGCCGTTGTCACAACCTTCCTTATGCAGATATTTATTCTATATAATCGGTTTAAAACTACTCTCTCGTCCTACCTTCGCATTGAAACCGCCTAGCAGAATTTTCATATGGTATTGCAGGAGGTGATCAAATACCCCTTCTATTCTTTCGCAAAACCTTTTTTATTGTCATCCTTATTTTCTGTTGGGGTTTAAAACAATAATATTACACCACCGACCCTTAAGAGAAGTAAAAGAAAATGTATCATTCACAAATTCAACCCATGTAATTGCTGATATTATGTATTCGTTTGTGAACGAAAAGCCCTAATTCTCGTTGGTAATTTTTAATTCGTTCCCCGTAAAAGAACGTAAAATTTCAAAGACTTGACTCCTCCATTTCCTTCTCATCCAACTTTCTGATATCCCACTAGGTCCATCTTCTATTTCTAAACTCATTCGTTACACATTTTAACGCGCCTGCCCTAGACTTCTTATCTTCCATGTTCCAATTCTCATGTCGATTTTCCTTTGCTGAGTTCGTGCCAAGTTATCAGTTCTGATCCGAGGATTCAGCGAATATATCTGAACAAGCTTTTTTTTTTCACAGGATTAGTTGTTAGCACACACATCAAATTCCCAAGCTGGAGGATCACCCCTTGTATGTCCGCGACTGATTATTCAGTATATTCGCAAGTAATCTCTATATCCCAGAGGCCTTCTCGTCGATCCAAAACCTGAGGACGCGCCGTGGTGACAGGAAGACCACTTTTTATGGAAATTAATACAGCTATATTGTAGAATTACAATAGATACTGATTATACGAACAGATTTAAAATACACATGAACAATCACTATGCTAGGATATATGAATGCATATTAAGACAGTGAAAGCTTCGATGCCATAAAAATCGTAAATTAGAGACTAGTGTCAATGTAGTGTTTCATGAATGCATCGTACGTTTGCTATTCGAACTATTCTTGATGTATTACATTGTTTCGTTTTATAGCTACATAACTTTATAATGTTTTTGTAAGTGATTATACTCTACCTGTTTTCTGCTAATAGCAACTGTATGAATTTATAATACAAAAGTGAAATACAGAAAGATATATTTTTTTTAAATGTGATATTTCGCAGGGCATCTCATGTAAAGGGCGCCCTGTATTCTTCACAGCTTCTTTATTAACAATCACTATTCGAATTTATTATACAAAGCTGGTACACAGGATAACTAAAACTAGTTATCTAGAATGTGATGTTTCGTAGGGCGCCTTGTGTAGAAGGCGCACTGTACCTTTCACGGATTCTTTACCAATAGTAACTGTGTGTGTTTACTGTACAGAACTGTGGTACACAGAAGAGTAAATAATATCCTTCATCTTTGATGTGGACTCGCAAGGGCACCTAATGTAAAGGGCGCACTGCACCTTACACGGGTTCTTTACCAATAAAACTGTAAGAATTTATTACTATATTTTGTACCTTTATATAAATAAAGGTGATGTTTCGGAGGGCGCGCCGGGACACGTCCCGGTGTCCCGGTGGGCCAGCACGGGCCTGATCCTTACAAACAAATGTTTCAACCACACCATACCTATTTGTAGCGTAGCCTTAGTTAGCGAATTAAAGTAGAGTTCTCATTTGAACTTTCACAGTTACTTTCCACCCCACTCACATACAGAGCGCAAGGAGAGATTATTTTGCAGGACTTGGATTTCTCTCTATACAGTATGGCAATTTTACTGTAATATTTTTATTTCTGTTGTATTATTCTCGAGCCTTGGAACGCCTCCGTGGTTTTCGTATTTAATTTTCGTTATTTTCATTTGTGTCTAACTGTATTCATACTATGGGCACTAGACGTTTTCTTAGACACAGTCACCACGTCTTGGCGATAATTTTGAAAACTGTATCTCATGTCGAAAATTTTCTTACAGAAGCTTTTTGATATTAATTTGTCTATGTAACGTGATGTTACTCGCTTCAAGTTGCTATTTGAAATTTTCAAGTTGGCCCCGGATACCTTTCAATTGGCCCTTGGAATCACCCCAAAAACACCTCTCGATGTGCGTTACGTCAGTTAGCTACTCCAGTTTTTCTTCTGTTGATTTATCTCCAATCGCTTTCATACTACGGGTACTAAACCTTTTCTCTGACACGGATACTAGGTTTCGGCGGCCTTTTGAGAACACTGCCATTTCACCTCAATCGTTTTCTCCTGCAATATGTTTGATTTTGTAAGGTTTATCGAACGAGGTACCACTCGACTCATGTTACTATTTGAAATTTTGAAGTTAGCCCCCAAGACCTCTTTAGAGAGGCCACTGAGATCACAGGTATCACACTATTCGATATGCCTTATGATATTTACGTATTTCAATTTTGTTCCATTCATTTACCTTCCATGGTTTTCATACTACGGGTACTGGAGTTTCCGAACCATATCATGGCGGCCATTTTGAAACTGGTGCACAATATGAAACATCTTTTGGTACAGCGTTACTTAGTTTTCCAAGACTTTTCGAATGAGATATTACTCGACCCATGTTCCCATTTGACATTTCAAAGTTACCCCACGTTACCTCCATTTACGGGGGGCGGGGAGGGGTACTTTTGGCGGAATTGGTTTTCCCCCTTAGCAACATATAACGTGTACTTCAAAAATTTCTTCTATGTTTTATCATTTTTCAGATATTTCCGTGGATTGATTAAAATGGCACACCCTATATATATACACAGGTATATATATATATATATATATATATATATATATATATATATATATATATATATAATTTTTTTAAGTTCGTCTTTCACAAGACACAGCTGCTATAGACAATGCTATGAAACTGCCTTAGCAACCACCTTAGCAAGAGATTGTTCGTACCCAATATGGCTGCGCCCAGTAAAATTCATAGCAGACAACTTCAGCAGCGTATTGAAAAGACTTTGGGGCAGAAACCCGTCAAGTCCAGAAAGTGGAAGTGTAAAGGAGATAGCTTCACAAGGGTTTCTCGTTATCTGATTTTCTTCAAACTTGGCACATATATCCTAGACCGAAAATAAATCGACAAGCATTTTTTGTTTTTTTAGGAAAATAGATTAAGGAAGGCAAAGGGCCTCTTTTTAATAATAGGGTACCTTTGATTAAAAGGGCCACATTAAAGAAACGAAACTCTGTGGATTCAAAGATGACTTCAAAAGTAGGAAATACGGGTTTTTCGTTTTTGCGAGAAAAGAATTCCAGGGGCCAATTGCCCCCTTCGAAATGCAAAGGACCGGCATAATCGTGATATGTTGCAGATATTGTGTTGTTGAGAAAAAGTCGTAATGGGCACAACCATAAATCACTGACAGTTTGGCCACTGCAGGGCCACTTTTTTGAAAACAGCGAAAGATAACGATATTCTGGATTTCGGTAAAAATGACTGAAACCGTAAAATGTTGTAGATATTGTAATCCTGAGAAATGTCTTAATGGACATAATCACCAATCATTGATCGTTTGGCTACTATGACGCCAGTTTTTTGAAAGCAGCCGAAGATAGTGATTTTCTAGATTTCGATGAAAATGACTGAAACTGTGATATGTTGTAGATATTGTGATCCTGAAAAAAATCTCAATACGCACAACCACCAATCACCGACTGTTTGGCCACTACAGGGCCACTGTTTTGAAAACAGCACAAGGTAACGATATTCTGGATTTCGGTGAAATTGGCTGAAACCGTGATACGCTGTAGATATTGTGACCCTGAGAAAAACACTAGAGAGGCATAACCACCCATCACTGACCGTTTGACCACTATAGGACACCTTTTTGTAAAAGAGCGGAAGGTAATGGTATTCTGGATTTCGATGTAATTGCCTGATATTGTTATCCTCAGAAAATGTCTGAACGGACACAACAAGCGGCGCAAATCTGTCTTCAACATTGGGACAGGTAAGAGCGTTATTTATTGTGTGTGTGTTTTTTTTTAAGCGTTGTGTTCAAAATATGCTATGGATATTTATAAGTGGAAACGGACAAATGTAAAGTGGACATAGTGGGCTTGAGTGAAGTGAGATGGCCAGGGAAAGATGAGAGAGTATCGGGAAATTACAGAATATATTATTCGGGTGGCAATAAGGCAGAGAATGGTGTCGCGATAGCAATGAAAAACGAAGTAGCAAGAAGTGTAACCAAAGTGGAATGCTGCAGTGACCGCTTGATGTTTGTAAAACTACATGCAAAACCAGTGGATATTGTGATAATACAAGTGTATATGCCAGCAACCGACCATGACGATAATGAAGTAGAAGAAGTGTATGATCAGATTAGTGACTTATTGCATCCGGAAGGAAGAGGTAAGGTCAACGCCATAGTAATGGGAGACTTCAACAGCGTAATCGAGTTTTGTACGAACGTAGTGCTCATATAGCTTTCGGATAGAGATTATACTAGTAAACTCTTTACTGAACTTGATGATGAATCCAAGATTTCTGTACACCTGGTCCATCATGTGATTTATGTGATTGTTAAAAGTTAAGCTTCAGTTATACATCACCCCTAAGTTCCTGACAATATCCGACGTTGGTAAATTTATGCGATTCATCTTATACGAAAATTTCTGAGGGGTTTTGCGATTTATAGAGGACATTACATTGCATTTTTAGTGTTCACGTTTATGACGTTCTCTTTGTACCATTCCTTCAGTTTATTCATATCATTTTGAAGCATTTTACAATCATTTAATGTTTCTGTTGACATCTATATTTTAACATCATCTGCAAATATCAGCGTGTGAGAGTTTTGTATATTTTCCGGTAGATCATTGATCTTCCTAGCTAATTACAGTGAATTTTCAAATGAACATGATGAGAGGTTCTACAAGGACGGAACGGATGAGAGGTTAGATAAACGTTATGCAGAGAAGTGGGTACCTTCACTTCTGGCTGACTATTGCTAGACGATTGCCAACGACTGTACTGCAAACACACCGCACAAAAGCGGCTTTCATAAGTCACTTTCAGAATTACAGTCACAGTTATTTTCACTTTGAAATCAGCAAATAAAATGTCTGCTTTGTTTTCATGATGATTATATGTGTTTTATAGTGCTTTGTGTTTTAATTTCATATGCAATAAGTCAATTGTATTTTGTATTACCAGATGTAATAAAACTTCTACTACAGTGCATATAGTAAAATATATATCGCGAAATATTTCGAAAACAATCCCTGACAGAGCAAAACAAATTGCAGATTCGCATTTAGGAGGTCAGTTGGCATAAAAATCAGCTATTGCAATTTTGTCGAACAGTGTTACATATTCGTTAACCATTAACAATTAAAAATTAATTCCTGGATAATTTCATTGATTAAATTAAAAATTAACCGAACTTAACTGCTTAATTTAATTGTTTATTTTTTAACGAATTAATTACAAGTCTGATAATCATTACTATCAACTGGGACGATTTTCCTCATTTTTCATATTGAACGTTCTTATACTCTATGACTAAACAACGTGTAATAATAAAATAGGTTGTGTCCAGGGAATATTTGTAAAAATGATTTATATTCATATTGTTTAAATAGAATCGAAATGTGGGTGGACAACGACAGAGTACTGGCATTTAGTCGTGGTTGCACCCACTGTTTTTTTAATTAAACAAACACGACATTTATTAGCTCGCAATGTGCACCCATTGTATACAGAAATAATCAAGGTTTATTATTATTATTATTATTATTATTATTATTATTATTATTATTATTATTATTATTATTATTATTATTATTATTATTATTATTATTATTATTTAGTACTAATCTTTAACCCTTCAGTACATGGGTGAAATTGTTGTTAACGTGAGTGCACGGGTTGAGTCTGTGAGGCAGCACAAAACCTATTGAAGTTAAAAACATATATAAAATACTTTTTTAAGTAAAATATCTTTATGTTTCAAAGGATACATGTGTTACTTGTTGATTTCTAATGTTTAAAACACGAAACTCAATATTGTTATGTTCTTTTCCGAAATTTATTAAACATGTTGGTTTTACCTTATTAATAGCGGATGCAATCAAATTTTACGCCGTAAAATTACGACTTCTGAGAAATTGCATCTGATTGCATGCCTGAAATATTAAGAATAATGTGTGTAAACGTAAACAATTTATTGAGGTTTATAAGTGTGCGTTGTATTGTTTGAACCACAGGTCCAAAACGAGTCATTTTCACCCATACAAATTATATTCAATTCTTTCCGTGCATAACATTGCACAGTGTTTGAGGCACATCTACTTTTGCACAACTTACAGAAAAAATGTTCCGCTGTTTTTGCACTTGCAGCATCTCCGTTGTTTTCCTTGTAGGGGGTCTTCCTTTTCTTCTGGTATAAAATCTAATAGTCTTGCAGCGGGCTTCTGATGTGTCACGACAGATAACGCAGCTGAGCTCGTTCCCTCATTTAATCGGTAACTAAGTCCTAAGTTCTTGAGAAACTGCATTCTTGATATAAAGTTCTCTTGATTGGTACTTGATCGAAACACAATATTAGCGGTTATTCCAGAAATGTTTATCAGTATATAAACAAACACAGTGGCGGTCCGCATACATTTCTACCTACGTCATATTCTGCGCACATTACATCTGCCGCATCTACCCATCCTTTCATCCTGTCGTAAAATCTTATAATTCCAGGTTTTCTAGTGTCACAGGTTTCACTGTCAATATTGTCATGGTGGTGCATTGACGAAAGTAATACTTCTCCCTTTCTTCGGAATATAAGAAACTGGGAAGCTTTGAAGCTCAGTTTCACTGTTATGAGAAATAACATGCTGAAAAGTGGCTTCAGAGTCCGAATCATTGTCCGAAAATTCCAATTCCGACAGGTCACTGTTTTCGGTCAAATTTCTCGTTTCTTCTACAGTCAGTTTCTTTTACACTGTCTACAAAACACAAATTACGAGTGTTCGAACGAAATTTTTAATCAATGCTTTCTATGTTACGCGAGTACACGGGTGGTGCCTAACAGGCACACAACAAATGCAATATCTTCCCGCTCACAGACAACCCAAGAACGAACTATACAAATATGAGCAATTGACTCTCGGCAATCGCAGAGGAAGGTACACTAAGTGACACATTAGTATCTATCTGTCATCTATTGAAAAAAAACAGAAAAAATATATTCTTACTGCTTGCTGTGTGCTTCTCAGGCACAACCCGTGTACTGAAGGGTTAAAAATAAAACTTTCTTGAGCAACGGTAAAACGTTTGGCCATTCACTAGATAAGTTGCAAATTCAATAACAGAAGAAAGCACATATCACTAAACCGTAAATAATACAATAGGAACGATATTGAGAAATTGAATTTAAAATCCATTTTTTCCGATCTGGTAAAATGCATTTCAAAATTACTATATTTGGGATGTGACTACTTCATCAGTTCCATCAGAAAATTTAAAATTATTATTTCAATCGTCGCTTTTGAATGGAATTTCCATTTTTTTTTTTGTCACTGACCTACTGCCGACTTTTTGAGTCAAGCAGTGTCAATGTTGTGCGCATGGTAGTTGTTACCTAGGGTAGTTGTAGTTAATTTGACTTGAAGATTCCCAGAGGTGATGAAAGTTTCAGGTCTCGAAATATTTGTATGAGTTATTTAATAGCAGAACTTGAGTCTTCTGAGGTATCCACTGGTGTCTGTCGTAGAGGTCTGGTAAAGTCTTCTGGAGGTAGTTTTACTATCATACGTGGGTTCTTGAGCTGGGCGCGTCGTTTGCGATAGAGTAATTGGTTCTGCTAGTGGTGAAAAATCTTGTTCTTTGAATTTTGCTTCTTCTGGAGCTCTTCTTGCTTTAAAGCGTTGAATGATTGGGCAGCCCTGGAAGTTTGCTCGGTAGTTCTTTCCACAATTTGAAGTTTATCTTCTTTACGTTGTTTACATTGGTAAGTTTGATGATCTTCTGCATATTTCCTATATTTCGGGGTGACATAGCAAAGACATTTGTATGCCCAAATCTTTGGCATTTGAAACACTGGATATATGCCATCGGTCTATATGGTTCCACTGATAATTTGTAAAATTCCAGGAACTTGAGATCGTAGATCGTCTTTGGGGCGGAAGTTTTCGTTAATATGATGAAGAAAGGAGCAGTTTTTTTTTTCAATGCACCTGTTTTAACTTAGTCGGGCAGCCGACTCGGAGAACCTATTGGAATACCCGGAACTTATATTTTTTTCCCTCGGCCAGCCGTCGGCTTTGTTAGCCGATGAGCCTTTTGCCCCACCTGGTCAACAGATCGCATTGTGGTGCACATACGCGAACGAAAACATAATATGTAACAACTCATTTTAATACCAATAAATTAAAAAAAACATGAGCCATGGCAACAATTGCAAAGTGCCAGTTGGAATCTTAAAACATGCAGTGAAAATTAGGAGTGCTGCCAATTTGAAATGTCGAATATTGGACGTTTGGTGCACATTAGAAGCAGTCCTAAATTCATACTGGTTAACTATAGAATAACAATAAGCATACCATTGGCTTTTTGAAAAAAAATCCTTTTAAAATGAGGTGTCACATGCTATGGTTTTCATTTTTCAAAACTTCACGATAATTCAAAATGGTGGATTTCACGATAGCTGCCGTCAAGGTTACCCTTACCGTACCACTTTCCTCTAGACGTAATATGTGTTACTGAAGCTTTCATCCACTTATTATCATTAATACGCGGGTTAGAAGTGGAGGTAAGGGACTTGCGCACATAGTAAGTATAAACAATTAATATTCCTGTAACTTTTCCCCAAATGGGAGTATCTTAAAACTAACTTCATCATTGTTTTCCTGATTAAATTTTAGCCCGAAATTATGTTTTATATTACCCTATTCCTATTTTAAAAATTTGACCTTAATTCAAAATGGCGAATTCCAAGACTGCTGGCGTCAAGATCATACCTACCATACGACTTCTCCATGGGCCTTATATGTATCCACATGGTTGTTCTTCACTTTTTTCATTAACACTCCGTTTACAAAGGGTAGTAAGGGACTTTTGCAGTAATCTCTAATAACCACATCACAACTCTTAAAAATTATAAAAATAGTAAACATGCACCATGGCAAAAATTTCTGTCGTCACAAATAACGCATACATGCCCTCTATCAGGCAAAACAAATCATTGAAATCGCTTGGGTGATGTCTCTTGTAAGTGCAAATAGAGATATTGATGTCGTGTCAAAAGAAAGTAAAGAAAGTCATACCCCCACCAAAATGATGGCGCAAACAGAAAGGAGCAGAGCGAACTACAAGGTTAAGGGGATTCACCAAATGAGATACAGTAAAGAATTTGAAAATGAATAATAGTAGAAACGTAAAATGACCTGGTTATGTTTAGCGTACGTTCTTAATGACCGATTGGAACGTACAAATGGGGATTCTCCATTGCAGCGTCGGGGAGCAATGTATACGACAGAATACACAACGAACTTAGTGTTTTTTGGGGGGTCGACGGTAAAACTCGAAACTATTGTCTTTGACAGTGACCAAAACATAGAAGTTGCCTAATCGGGTAGGATATTGATTGCGCTATCAGTAAAACACAAAGTGACGAGAAGGGAAGTGAAAATGTGTAGATCATGACAAAAAGGCATCTTCAGAATTCGGAGGTACGACTATACGTTACCTCACTAAAAACTCTAGGCCGTATGTTCAGCCGCACGATTTTTCCGCCTTGTTCTCTGGCATGTTGGCCCCAGAATTGTACCTACCCTACCGATTAGGCAACTGCTGCTCTTGAAACATGGTAAAAAACAAAAAGTACAAAAGAGAACTTACAGTAAGACATAAACTGTATTTGTAAGGAATTTACAATGTCAAAAACAGTACGTATACTCCTCCTAGGAACCTTCCCTCGCTGCCACTATCAAGGAAATCCTCGACCTCTTCAAGGACTTCGACCTCGACCTTAACATTGCATCCATCATCGACAGACTGAAGAAGAGCCCCAGACGGATCACTACAGCCAAAGATCCCATAACAAAAATGGCTGCGCTCCTGGATGATGGCACGCAATAAATTTGCTCCTACTCGCAATCTCATCGTGACATCCTGGAATACCACAGAAATTAAGGAACGACGGAAAGAAATTATCGATTTTCTCGTCAGGGAAAAAAATCGAAGTTGCCCTCATCAGTGAGACGCACTTGAAGCCGCAGAACAACTTCCACATCAGGAACTATACAGTACATCGTTCAGACCATCAAGGGCCGATGGGTAGAAAGGCTGTCCTTGTCAAAACCCACATAGTGCACGATCCACTACCCCTCCCAGCACTGACCTGACTCGAAGTATTGGGCGTCGTGGTCCACTCTTCGGATGGTTCCTAGCAGCTGACCTCAGCATACAAACCACACTATGGCCCTCTCCATCCACCATATCTCACTCTCTACGTTGGCTGAGACACTGAGTTCTGGTGGGAGAAGACTTTAATAGTAAATGCTCCTCTTGGAAGTCCCAAACACACAACCAAAGTGGTAGGATTCTCTACCAGGCCCTGCGAGGAGTTGACTTCCTGCCTTCAGCTCCGACAGAACCAACTCTTCTCCCCAGGAACGAATCCCCCCACGACACAAAGGGCATGGTACTGAGTGCGAGCATCGCCTTGACGGAAGGACCGACAGCCGTCCCGGAGCTACACTCAGTTCACATTCCAATAGTGCTCACAATTTCTCTCAGAACTTACAGTCCAGCGAAGCAATTCCCAACACTCTGATATATAAACTGGAATCAATACACAGATTTACTGGCAGCACTGGTGGATCCCTGGCTTCCTCTACACACTCCGGAAGATATTGACTCTGCTGTTACCACCATATTCTCAAATATCCTCACCGCACTGGACGTGACCACTAACATACATTCTGGCCCCAGGAGCTGGAAGACCCAGGAGAGGCCCGCACCAGGGCACTGATACAACTCAAACGCAATACCAAGAGGCTCTATCAGAGAACGAGACACCCCGATTACAAACGTCTGTGGAACTCCCTTTCTACCAGGTTCAGGAAGCTGCCTCTACGCAGATGTCTACAACACTGGAATGAAACCCTCCAGGAGATGGACACGCCTTCCCGCGACTTCTGGAGGCTAGTTCGAACTCTTGCAAGACCTGCATCCATACCACGCGCACATTCACTTAGAGGCCCGCAAGGACTGGTGCACCACCCGCACTAGCGGATCCAGAAGGATCGCTTGGAGGGGGCGGTTCGCTTCCTGGAAAATGAGTGTAGAATCAAGGTGCCCACAATTTTAATTTGCAAGAATGAGACGCTTATGAATCCGGGGCTGAAGGGGGGGTGTAAACCTGAATCGCATATTTAATTTGGGACCCGAATTTGTAAGTTTTTTTTTTTTTTAATGAAAGTATATTTTTTCCGAAAGTTTAAATTAAATATGCACTTCCGTTCCGGAGGCGTGGAGGTGTCATGATTCACTTCACAGATAGTCACAGCCATGTTATCAGATGCGCTGTCTTGCACAGTACTTGTACAAAACAAAATACTATATTGGCGATGGCATTCATTTTAACGAAAGAGTGTACAATTTGGTCTAATCATTTATATTTTGAATAACAATTGCGGGAGAACAGTTGAAAAAAGAGGGATCGGTCTACGCAAAAATAGTTAACGGTAAACAAGCATAAAGAATAATACAAAATGTTAACAAATTACAAAAGACATTATGATGTTTCTATGCAGTTCTTGGTAACTTAAAAATAATACAATAATTAATTATAAAGTGATGTTCAGTTGTATATGATACACAGTGTTCCAAGTGGGCCAAAACATAGGGGAGCAATCTTTACATATTGCTTTCATTTCTGTTTCTATCAGGATACAATTCAGCAGATTGAAAATTGAAAAAAAAATATATAATATTCAAACTGACCTCCAATGATGTATTACACTGGTCGGCAAAATGAAACTTTTTTTCGCTCCCACAAACGAAAATAGTAAATGCTCCTCTATTCCGATAGGTTTCGAGCTCCTGAGTTCGAATCCGTAACCCGTTTTTCTACAGGACGTACCAGTTTTCAGGGAGGAGGGGAGGGGCGTTTCAATATCCGCCCAAAGATGCTATTCTTCACACATAATAATTTGCACGTTATAATTTAAATATCAATATAAATTATGCAAATAAAATTGCATAGAAAGTTAAAGTTTAACACTTACGTGTCACTTGCATTTCCTACCCCTCTTGTAATTATTGCAGGGTGTCTCTCGTGCCACATTCTAACAGAAGTATGCCAACATATTCACTTTCCATTTACTACTGTAGCGCCTCTCCATGATAGCTATTTGCTGATGAACCTTTCCCCGTGTTCGTCAGAGACCTCCCCCAAGCTGTACATTTCAAGGAAGAAGTCCAGGCGGCAATACAGGCAGTGTAACTTTAGGGACATATTACATCCCATGTTACGAAATGAAGTAATTAACCTGCCCACAATGTCTTTGTAATCAGGTGACTTATGATTCCTTAGAAAGTTACTGCACACTTTCGAAAGGCCTCCCAAGCCTCACTTTCCACTTCATTAAGCTTAGAAGAAAATGTAGTATCCTTAAAAACGTCTCTGATTTGAGGTCCCGTAAAAACACCTTGGCATCGCTGAGTCTTGGGAATAGTTATCTGAGATGATTAAATGCTTCCCCATCCCGGCTCAGGGCCTTGACGAAGACCTTCATGAGCCCTAATTTGATATGAAGGGGTTGTAAGAATATTTTCTCCGGATCCACAAGACCTTCGTTAGCCACGTTTATCTCACCTGGGACCAGTTGCTTCCTTGGCGGCCATTTTGTGATGGTGTAGTGATCTTTGGCTCGACTATCCCAATGACACAAGAAGCAGCAGTGCTTTGTGTAAACTTCTTGTAAACCAGTGAGGATGGCAATAACCTTAAGGTCAGCGCATACAGACCACTTGAACCGTTCGTACTTTATTTTCTGCAATAGGTTTCGTATGTTCTCGTATGTTTCTTTCATATGTACGGCATGAGCAATAGGGATGTCTGGCTTATCATTGCCATTGTGTAGTAACACTGCCTTGAGACTTATCCTAGAGGAATCTACAAATAGCCTCCAATCTTCAGTGTTGTAGTTCAACTTCAGTTGTCCCATAAGCGATGGAATGTCACTGCAATGCACCAAATAACCATCCTTTGTAAAATTAGGAACTAGGCTCACCTCTCTCTTCCTATACATCGATATATTCACATCTTGGTTTAGTAGATTCCATTGTTGAAGTCGTGATGCAAGCAACAGGGCCTTAGACTTGGGAAGGTTTAAGTCTCTGATCAGATCATTCAGCTCTTCCTGACTTATCACATGTGGTTCATTAGTGTCAGGCACTGGGGCGTAATTGGGATCTGACTGTGTACTCGAAGATTGTGCAACATCCTCACAAGCAGCAGGTTCTTCATCGGATGAAACACTGCACAGGGTGTATGAGTCTGTTGGTCCGGGTACAGGCAGACAAACATCATGTTTCACAGGTCTCCTCGCGGAATCCAACTTAGGATATTGTATTTTATGCTTCATGTTTTTTGAGAAACCTTTTATATTAGTCAGGCAGAAGTAACAGTTTGAAACATGATCACAGGGCTCGCGCCAAACCATAGGTACGGCGAACGGCATCGATTTATGTGTACCTTCCAACCATCCTGTGAGAGTACGCGCACACGAGTTACAACTTTGTTACGGTGCCCAAACGCGATCCTGGTCGCCGATTTTACACCCGAAGTACAGATGGTAGTCTGTCTTCAGGAGCGGTGACAATGGCCTACTTTGTCCCTTGAAAACCACTTCCCCACATATGTAGCAGAATGAATCTGTCGAATTGTTGCAAGTTCTCGGCATGTTCGTTTAACACAAACGTCAATATTTCACGCAGAAATATTTTTCACCTACGGTATACACAGACACAGCGTAACACCACCTTCTAAGACGAAGATCAACTCGAAACTGAAATATTTGTTTCACGCGACAACGTGATGTATATCTTGGCGCCTTTTTTCAATAATCTGTCTGTCGTCTAGACAAAATGGAGCCAACGAATGATCGCAAGTTAATAACGAAACCTTTCTTCGTCAATAACGCCTAGGTTTTAGTGTATGCAGTGCGGAACGACAATAAACCTTTGCAACCCAAGGGAAAGGGGTACGTTTCCGGGGGGTCGTGAGCTAGAGAAAAGAATGTTCCTCGGATATAGCCTAGTGACAGTTCTTGGGTTAAGATAAAAATTCAGAATTATGCACTCCAAACACGGAAAACACATATTAAATACGAAAAATATGATTTTTCTGTCAATTATGGAAACAGCACCCCGCCAGAAAAAACCTTACGTGCTGGAAATTTCTCGATGAAATATTCGTAATCAGCTTCTCGAAATTATCCGGTACACCCTCGTGGGAGGATTTTCATGCCGACAAGTGTTAGTGCCACCGTGATTATTCCTCTTGGCAATTGCCCGAACATGAATTTCGTGGTTTTTCCCCGAAATAAGAATGTTATGGTTTCTCCCTTAAAAGAACTAGCCTGCTCACACAAGGGCACAAATCAAGTACAGGAGAGTGAAATGGATACATTGCATTAATGTTCCCATTAACGCCCAATGTCATCTGCAGGTGACACTAATTTAAAGGCATCTTCTTCCTTGTACTATACGACTTCGAAACTTCTTTTGTGTGGTGATGCAACATACATAGGTAGGTTCACTAGAACCCTCTGGTGGACAATTCGTGAACAAGAAGACGCCTTTAAAGTTGTGTCCCCTGTAGGGGACGCTAGGCGTTGACAGGTAACACTATTGTACTACTAACAGGAACCCAGAGCGACACTTTTAAGTCAAAATACAGCAGTAACATATAAAGAAATGAATTGTGAATGTAAATCCTATATAAATATAATATATTGCAGAACTCCTTAATCATATAAATTGCTAGTTACTACGAAGGTAAGTGCATAATTTATTCAATAAAATACTGTAAATAATGTAATAACAAAACTATCAATACTAAATGTTCTCTTATACAAATGCAACAGAAATTTTGTCAATCTAGCACGAAATGTGTATAAATGTTAGATGAATTAAAATATGAATTAAAATTATATAGAATGACAATATAAGGCATTATAATGCATAAATTGTAAAAATAATGAAACCCTCTGAAAAATTAGCAAAGCCTGCAATAAAATCAACGAAAGATCAGAAATGTAAAACCAAAACGTTTCCGTTCATTACTGCGCACAAACCATACTTCTTTTAACATACCGACTGGTGATATTATTTGACAATATCAAATATTTGAAAAAATGCAAATTAAAATTTAATATTAAAAAAATCACCTTTAAACGAAATTACCAATGGCGAAAAAAGTACGTATCTCAGATATAATATGAACTCCGTTTGGCCTAATGGCTAACACGCTTACTTTTGGTGCACGTGGTCCCGGTTTCGATTCCCGGTGGGAGTACAGTTAAACGAAAAAAAAGTGGTTTGGATTCCATTATAATCAGTAGGTTCACGTCTCCTTTAGCGTCCTCGCACAAGCGTGGGATGTTAAACAAACAAAACAAATATCATATGCATAATATATAAATGCTTATTAAAAATATACTATATAAACACATTTTTTTACGATTGTAGTTGTGCTCTTTTGTTTCATTTAAAAATTTAGAAAAATTCGTTAATCTTTCTTGATTTTCTTCGATTCATATCACAAGTTGAAAATAATTATGAGCAAAAACCACAACGGGCGGAAACCCACAGAACGGTCTTAGTCACCTTGCAGTTCATCTCTCTAAAAGTTACAGCACAAAATCAAATCAACGTCCTTTCTTGTTCCTGGCAAATTCCATGTTTCTAACCTTCAAAGATTCTTAGATATTGATATCATATTATAATAATCAGATTGGATCGGTCGGGAAAAGACCATATTTATATTTCTTAACAATAAATGCTGAAAGTAAAATAACACCTTTGGGAGGGGCGATCGCTCTTTTCGCCCCCTACGTGGATACGCCAGTGACCACCCGGAAGAACAAGCCATTCTCTTCGTGGACTACCTTGAATGCATCTTCCAAGACAACCAGTTGCAACCAGATGCAGATACGACTGAGGCAGTCCAGCAATCGCTCCGCAACTTACAGCAGAACATATCGTTTCCATGCGCAGCACTAGTCCGACGCAGGGAAGTGCAGCAGATAGTGAAAAGTCTTCCAGCTCACAAAACTGCAGGTCCAGACCATATTTCACCCCAGGCAATCAAACATGCGCCCCGGAAGCCTATAGTGTTACTTTGCGGACTGGCCAACGCAATCCTCACTAGCGGCCACTTCACACCAACTTGGAAGGAAACCAGAGTGATCTTCATTCCTAAGACAGCTGCCAAGAGATCTGACTTGAAAAACCACCGGCCCAGATACGAGGATCTGCATACCAGCATATCTCGCACATCGCAACGCACGAACCCTGAAGAAACATGTACAAGATGGCTCGCTCAAGGTAACACACCACAAAAGACCAGAGGGAGCCAACGACAGTTGCGGTTCCGGAGAGATCAGTACAAATCACAACAACAAGTTAAGCGCAACAAACATGGAAGGCATGGGCTAGGCCCGACACTTCAGCAAACATCACAGCACGAGGATGAACGAAACGAAACGAGACTCCTAGATGCGAACATTATGAGTATTCACATTAGCACTTGGGTGAAATGTCGATTTATCACTAAAGACGACATAATCCAGAAAATCTTCTTCGGCATGCAGCAATATTTCATTTGCAAAATTGGCACGTAAACCATGGTCTGTAGGCTTTAGACCTTGTACAACTGCAAACGATAAGAACGTAGATGCAAGTGTCTCCTTAAAATTATTCATACAGACGGGTGCACTGTAACTATCGATTCAGTCTTTGAAAATTAAAACACAAAAAACTTTCTGCTCTCTAGTAGCCATCTTTGCTACTAGCTTTTTCTAATGGCAGACAGAGGAAATAGCGCATGTGCATGCATGTGTACAAAACTGTTTGAGTTGCTCTTTCATTTGATATTATTCATAATTGTAAATTAATTGTAATAGATACTACAAAGTTTCAAAACCCTAATATTCATTTTGAAACACTCTGCATCGCTTCAAATTATGTCATCCTATATTCATGCATTGTATGTATCATATATATCATCAGGGCCAGCCCTAGGCAATTAATAGCCCCGTACAATGGCATAATTTGCCACCTCCCATTTTTCAGAAAGAACAAATCTTAAAAGTCACGATTTTAAGTATGCTAGTTCAGCATGAACAACGAAGGGGAGGGAAAATGCACTCGCACTCAGAAATTCTTAAATATTACAAATACAATCTCGTTGTGTCTATTTTTTAAAATAATAATCTATTATGTTAGTGAAAGAAAACAAGCGCACCTGCAAGATGGTAACACTTTTTATAGAATTCAATATCGAGCTTCAATGTCGGTATATCAGTTTGTGTTTCCAGTGCAACTAGATCTTTTATCTTTATTTCTTGAATTTCCTTGTACATCTGTTATTTTTTCTTTTTAAACAAGTTGTTTCCACCTTCAATGATAAGGAACTTATTTGTGACAAAAACAAGACTAGCTTTCTTATCAGAACTGTGATAAATAACTAAATGGAACAGGTGTTCAAGAGTTGAGTTCTTGTATTTTTAAACAATCAAGCAATTTATGCTGGGGTTTATTTGATCATTTGCTTTAGCACTGTCTATGTGGCTTTAAACTAATGCGACCTAAACATGATTTATGGATGTATTATTCAAATAGAAGGTCAGCTTAGTAAACTTAACTACCATCATCATGAAGTCTGTTTCCAACAAGAAAAATTTATTTTAAATACAGTAATATACATATAACAGATTTTGCCGATCTGTGCAAATGCACGTTTTGCACATATGGTAGAGCCAGCCCTGCATCTAGTCGACAAATTATTTATGTATGATATTTAGAAAACTACTAATATTCAAACTAGTATTATTTTTTTATTTTTAGACAAGTTATTTGCATTTTATACTGTACGTGATATTATTTTCGTTCTTATTAAAGACCTACTTTAACGAAAAACCATATTTTCATTTATACTTTTATTTCATGGTTGATATTGGTGAAACACTGCTGAAACTCGGATTATTAATAGGTATGCTGCTCATATATATTGTAAAACATTTGTTCCGAATCAGTACATAGCGTTTAATTTATGTCGCTTTCTTTTTGTTCGTCCTCCCGTTTAAAGGTTTGTGCCCTTTCTTCGGTTAAGTGCTGAAATGTAGATCAATTGTCTCTATTGAAATGTAGGTGGTCTAAGGGTTGTCAGGTTTATTATTTCTTTATTCATCACATTAATATTAAACATACATGGATTGAAATGATTCCAGGGGAAAAAAATAGTATATATATATATAAAACACAAGCAGTAATAGGTTAATGGCTAGAAGAGAATATTGGCAGTTATTACATAAACACAAATTATGAGAGGAAAAGAAAGTTGAGGGCTGCAGTAAAGAAAATGAACATCTGTAATGAATGGATGAAATGCAGTGCCTTGGACGTCACATCAGAAGGTTATTTTAGTTCAGACGAATGAAGTTATCTTCTGTTCCTGGGGAGATTGAGGGATTGATGAAGAAGGAGGAGGCCCTTGTTAATAGGTATTACTATGCATATGATGGATAGATATGAGATGAAAGTTCATGCGGTCGGTAGACTGTATAAATTTCGGTGTCCAATATGTTATTATCTAACTGTAAATGATATGATGTCATGAAGTGTTGCATGTTGCATTTTATAGCAATTAAGTACATAAAAATACTTCATACTTAAATAGATGTGAGATACATTACAAATGACCATTAAAAAAACGAAATTTAGGAAAAAACGAGAGACAATGTTTTTTTTTTTAAAAAAAAATGTACATTTCTGAAAAATACGAATGTTTTTATTATTATTATTATTATTTACAACACTCGTATACATTGCTCCCTGAAGCTGCAATGGGGAATCCTCATTTGCACGTTCCAGTCGATCATTCAGTACGTACGCTAAACATAACCAGGTCATTTATTCATTTTCACTATTATTTCACTATTATTTCACAGTATTTCACTATTCTACTATTATTCATTTTCACGTCCTTTACTGTATCTCATTTGGTGAATCCCCTTCCCCTTGTAGTTCGCTCTGCTCCTTTCTGTTTGCGCGATCATTTTGGTGGGGCTAAGACTTTCTTTACTTTCTTTTGACACGACTTCAATATCTCTATTTGCACTTACTAGTGATGATACCATACCGGGACCAAGTACCTGGGTAGAATCTATATATCGTCTGAAAGCTCTTGCCATGAGAATTACGAAACTGTTTCCAAATCACGGCAAACCCGCAACCTGACCCTATAAGGGGTCAGTTTGTTGGTGCCCGTGGGCAGGACTCAGTCCTACAAAGCATATATCATTTCAGGCCCGGGCCAGGCTCGAGCCGTAAATGAAAATAAAATTTTGCGTTAATAATTAAGTTTCTGTAATTCGGGCTTATTTTGGGCTCATTAGATTATCACACGTGCTGCTGCCGGCCTCGGGCCTAACACATATTTCGGACTCAGGCGGGGCCGGGCTCGGGCTAAAAATTCCGACTCGTGCAGACCTCTACTGTGAGGTTAATTTTTCGTGATGATCTGTGCACCTGCTAACTGCACCGGATTCAGTTCCCGTCGTGTTTCGAGAGTTCTCTTGTGGCTAAACGGTTAGCGTACACGCCTTTGGCGTGCGAGACCAGCACTCAATTAATGGCGAGAGCTCATGTGGTTCGGATTCCGCGTTAATCAGTAAGTCCATGTCTCATATAGCCTCACTCTGAAAGAGACACTAAACTCAAAACCACATCACATCATGTCACATCACATCACCGTTGTGGTTTGAAGGTCACGTTAATTGTAGGTTTCTTCTTTTATAACCTCGGCACTTCATAAGGAATCAAAACCCAAAACTCAGAAAACAAACAAAAAACTAATTTCAAGCCCTTCACACACCCTGGCCTCAGCGTACTATTTACATCTTACAACAGTCATTTTCTACCAATCATTTCCAAGAATATCTTCAGTTATTTGTTGAATTTCCACCATATTATGTGGACGACACTGGCTTCCCCCCTCTCCAGAATCTCCTCAATACGAAAAATTTACATTAAAAAATTCCGCTTCGGTTCTCTATCATGAAAGAACCGTTTACCGCAAGAAGATTTGACGCAAGTTTGCTGTAAAATAAAATAAGGAAGCCCTGTTGGGTCATTGGCGTTTATACTCTATTTGGAAGTCAGTGAATATTCACCACGACTTAAAATGGCAAAACGAATTATTCGAAATATACAGGGTGTTTCAAATTAACTTTGACAACGTTTGGGACGTGATTCCTGACACCAAGTTAGGACAAAAAGTATAGACCAACCTGGGTGCACAAATGCTTCCTTTCGGAGTTATAAACTGCCGAAAACATTAAAAAATTAAGTTTAAAGGCCCATAGCACCAATACCATGGGACCTACCGCAGTCTGGTCACGATTTCACTTAGGAACTGTTATATGCTTTATCCAAATATATAAGTTTCAGAACCGTGCGGTACTTCCGCAACAATTTCTATAGAGGTAGTTCGTGAGTATTTCAAATTATGTGTCCGTAGCCAAACTCCCTCCATAAAAATTGTTGAGTGAGTACCTTAGGATTCTGAAACATGTATTCTTAGATTCCTAGTTCCTAAGTGAATTTTTTACCCGACTAGATTTCGGAGATCCCATAATTTCGGAGCTATGGACCTTTAAACTTCATTTGTTTAATGTTTTCGGCAACTTATAACTCCGAAAGAAAGCATCTATGCAACCAGGTTGTTCTATACTTTTCGTCTTATCTGGATGTCAGGAATCACCTCTCAAACGTTGGCGGTGTTGTTTTGAAACACCCTGTAGAGTTGATAAACGCTTGATGTAAGTCAGTGCAGTTCTCATTAGCTAATAAGGATGAACCTTTTGGGATGCGGCTACTGGAAATGATGTGTAATGATATAACTGGCTGCTATAAGCAATTTGAAGATCTGTTCGGTATCTTTAAAAGGCACAATCGTTATAATTGTGGAATGGTTTATTTTTCAAACTTCACAGCGTAAGAAACTAATTTTATAACCTACGTTGTCGACTTGGTTTATTGTAAGTTGAAAATCATCACTTTCCTCAAACTGCATATTTTATTGCATGCAAACAATATCTCGGAGTTTTCGTGTAGTTTAAGTGACAAAGCCTTCAGTTCATACATATAATTTGGTACGCATACTTCCTGTTATCATCCTTTCTTCATTACTTAGCACAGAATGTCCGAAATAAGACTTGTTATCTTCTTCAGCGCCGTAACTTAAATTTTTTTCTGGAGGGGCAAGCATTAATATTTGGGCCCTCTAGAAAGAAAATAGGCCCCTTCTTTCCATCTTTCTCTTACTCTTTGTGGCCTCTCCGGAGCCTGTGGGCCCTCCCGTACAGCAAGGTTTATTACTTTCCTAGACCCGTTCCATACATGACAAATTATTAAGGGGACAATTATTGACAAATCTCAAAGTCATACGAATAAGTATTATTTCAAGGGCCCCTAATAGTAGACATTTTCTTACTGAATTGGTCCTACGACTCATTTTTGCTTTATTTACCTTTTGTGTGCTGTTTTGTTTATGTAATGTAGTGAACCTGTTTGAAGTTTCATTTATAATTTCATGTTCATATCGTATATGGAGTAAGAAAATGTTGTCTTAAAATGGGCCCCCTCGAACAGAGAGGAGTTTCCATGGGGGGCAGTTGCTCCCGCTGCCCCCCACAAGTTACGACCCTGAGCTTCTCCCTCAATCATCATCTCTCTCAACAGCTTTCTGTAGCACTTGTTCTTTAAATGTTACTGTGATCCTTTCCAAATTTCCTTATACTTTCTTATAAGATATATGTTCTCAAATTCTTCACTACATCCTTCCCAAAGACAAAAATTTCGTGAAGTCAAAATAAAATTCAGCTAACCGTTGTTTCTTCTTTGCAGTAAATTTGCTCGTAGCTACTACACCTTCATGAAAACTAGCTCGTGTAATGATCACATAGGATCAGTACGATATATTACTTGGAGAATGAAAAAATTATTTAAAAAATTTAATTTCAAAATTAAACAAAATAGAATTGTGTTTTGCTATAAGAAAACAATAAACTGTTGAGAAAGTTTCCATGGCTGTATTAAGACACGCAACATAAGCTAGAAACAAACTTTCCAAGTAAAATATAGTCATAGAAAGTAGCTCCTGACCTCAAAATCAAGAACAGCAAACAGTATTTAAACATCGGGTTTTGAGGTCACTGGGATCATTCTAGTATGGTCAGATGAAGATGCTGCTGGTTCTCCGACGAGTTCTTAGCTAACAGACACCACAAATCGATTCTCGAGAACTTAATTTTCCCCACTGTATTCAATGCCTTGAGACTTAAGAAGAAAGAGGTCCTAAGAGTCCATCCAGTTCTATATATAACCACGCAAATAGGTTTGCTGTGGGCTACCACTGATACTATCCTTCCTAAGTTCGATCCCATCTCTATAGCCACGCAAAGAGTTTTGCTGTTCGTTGCATCGTAATTGCTGCTCTCCCTGTCACATAAGTCTAGGCTTGTATCCAGTGAATTACAGTGCATTTAGTTAGTGCGAGTTAAAATCGTTATCGTGTGGCATGAAAATGAGACGAGAAACTGACTTCCCAAAAGAGGCCGAAACATGTAAGTAGCCAGTAAATTGAATTTAGTGCATAAAATAAGTTCTAAGTGATATAGCCCAAGGCTTATATCGTATGCCTGGCGTATTATTACAAATGACCTTGAAAAATATGATGACTTTCTTTGTAAGTCAGACAGAATCTTTATTATTTAATTAAACTTTATTGAACTAACTCTTATGACACACAGAGTAGACTTACTGGTATTGATTTTAATTCAACATTAAGAGTTTGACCCTGATTTAGCATACTTACTGAATATGAAAATAAGCAGTAGCAACCAATAGGTTCCCTTTTGTTGTGTGTATAGCTTATGTAAATAAACAGTCATCACCATTACATGCTTTGTTTCTTATTCCTTATTGCAATTCTTAAATAAGGTTAATGAAAGGTTAAGAGAACCAGTAGTATTGTAGTAACGAAAATTCATCAAGTAATTTGTAAAATAACTATTTTCTTAGTAATGATAGAGTTGCATCGGCTTAGCGCGCAGCCTCATTTGGAACAAGAAACATACATTGTTCATTGCATTACAAGTAGCATACCCTACAGGGGAATCAAACTCTAGGTCACACTCTATCCACTGTACTACCACGTTACCATCCAAAACTTCCGCCACTGACTCTAATACTAATAGTAATATTAACTCGACTGTTATTTGTGTGTGTTTGTTTGTGTGTGTGTGTGTGTGTGTGTCTTTAAGCATATAAAACTTGGTTTTGGGTGGGAAAAGAGAAAAAAACAAAGAAATCGCACTGAGGCTATATCAAGCGGATGTTCATGGACGTATCATATCATTTCATATCTATTTTTGCAATAGAAGTTGGAAACGTAAAGAAATAAACTACTGCTCAATGAACTTCAGAACATATTGCTTGTTTTCAGAAACTTAATAAACTATTCATTTAATATTTAAGCGCGAGCATCAATGAAATAAATGAGTGCGAGCCGAACTGGGGGAACTGAGCCCGAGGGCGAGCCCAGTCGAAAGAAATGAGCCCGAGCCCAGTGCAAAATTACCATCTATGAACAAAAGTAATTCGATCAAGCCTTTTTTCATCTGATCTCCTGCATTCTGTTGGTTATCTCACTCATTGTGTTTGTTCAGATATCAGCACTCTTAAGATTATGTCATTTACTGCTCAATGGCTCAATGACGTGAGTCTGTCTACCAGTACTCTTTAATCATGACATTATAGACACTGTTTATCTAAAAAGTCTCTAGCACAGGCAGGGCAACAATGAGGCACACTCGCTTCTAAACGTACCGCTATTTCTATCCGGAAACGTTCATGAGAAACATGCAAATATTATATTCGTTTGCATTATTATTTTTAATAATTATGTAGAAGTACACAAGGGAAATTGTCTACTTCAATTACGTGAAAGGAAGAATATGACCATCTATAATCGTATGGCATCATCTTTTCACCTTAAGCCCATCCCCTCTTAGGAATATCAAAAATTGATTCTAATATGCAATGTATTTTGTTTGTGATCAACGATAATACATTTTTTCTTATAATTTAACACAAATATTTTATAGCCATGTTAATAAAGAACTTATTCCCAGAAGTTCCCTTTGATCCTTCTAAAGATTACAACAGATTGGTTATGTGCTGTATTACTCTTCTTTTGGGTGAAGGGGCTCTTTTTCGTGAGCATATGCATCAAAATCTACCATTTGTAGATGCAATTATTGTACAAAGCATTAAGAAAAGAAACGAGTCGCTCAGTTTTTATTATTATTATTATTATTATTATTTATTGAGCTCCTTCTTAGCCGAATCGTTAGCACTCGCGACTTCATATTTGTAGGACAAGTACCCGATTCTACTCCTAATTGGATCACTAATATGCTCATGTGTTTAATCGTCGTCAACAAGGGCCGCCGTGGCTCAGTGGTAGAACGCACACTTCTGGTAAGTGGGGTAATTGGTTCGATACCGGCTCGCACCAAGTGGGCTTCGAGCTCGACAACTACCATCATGTCGGTTTTATCGGATTCTTCCGTTTCTTTCCACTTTACTCATTCCATCAGTTCTTCCATTAACACCATCGTCTTCCTTACCCTCCAAGGCACAAACTTGTGACGTAAAACTGATTTGTTTTCATTTCATTTTTTCATCATCACGACGCCATGGAAGAACTACATAAACTATAAAGTAGTGAACTTAGAACCAGAAAGTCAGAAATAATGATACCTGAGAATTGATCGCTGACAACGCGCCACTCAGTTGAACGTGAACATCTGGCTAGCCATAACCCTTCACAGATTATAGTAGCAAATACTTTCTGTTAACTAATTTCAGCCTGTGAGGGATGGTCACTGCATCGGTTTATACATACGTATATATTCAGCGCAAAACAACTTAAAGTATGTACATGATTGCTTTTATAAAATTTTATTTGGTTCATCATTTCCTTTTGGTTTTCCTGCAAAACGGCATACAAAAAATTCTAAAGTAAACCCAGTAACTTTGACGACCTTATTGTGGCTGACGTCACTTGTACATAATAATAATAATAATAATAATAATAATAATAATAATAATAATAATAATAATAATAATAATAATAATAATAATAATAATAGTTCGCAACTTTACCGCAAACATAGATAGATGAAAAAGGAAATACGTGTCTTGCCGTTAACGGCAACCATTTTGAGTATTTTGAATAACTGCAGACGCTGGAAAATTGTGTTTTACTTTATTGTAATGTATATGTATTTACGACTAACACACAACGTAAAGTGTGTACGCACTTTTCAGTGGCTCTGTAATAGTCTATAAATTGTGCATTTTTTAGAAGTACAGAACCTAGGAGAGTTTAGTACCGGAAAGCAAGTAGCGGAATAAGCAATAGAACAGACGAAATTTGAAGTTTTTTCTGAGTAGAACGGAATACTATCTGTGTATTCGCAGAGACAGAATCTACCAATTATTATATATCATCGACAGAAATACAACGTTTACTCCGGAATCTGAACACCTAGAACAACTTGGAACCCGAACGAAAAGTTAGGACAAATTTTGTCTCGGAACACGAACGTATCTCATTGGTTATGCATGTTTCGGCTTACGCTTCCTCAGCGTAAGGACCACTCATAAGCCCTCCAAGACATAATCTCTCTCCGCCTGCTCTTCCAGTTTACATATGAACCATCATCATACCTATTTAAAGACAAATATGTCGCTTTTTATTTTTAATTTTATTAATTTACACTATTATACGTGTGTTTTTCTTAATATGTGTTTCACGTTTATAATCGAGTGTATCTAGTGATAAATTAATCAGTTTGAAAATTCGAGCTCATGGAACAAGGAACAGATTAACCCAGTTTCTACTGTTATTTTAAAGTGGTAAAATTGCCTTGGAACTCGAGCACTTGACATTTAAACTGGTTCCTGGAATTGATTAAATTAGGATTCTAACTTACCACTGAATATACTATAAAACAGAAGTAAGTAACGTGATTAAAACATAATAAATAAACATGGTTGTAATATTTTATCTGAAATGAAAACCTACATGAATTAGTTCGATTGAGCCAAGACACGGAACATAATGAGTTATTCTGTAGTGAAATGAAGTTTTCATGGCGTCTGAATAAGAACGCTACCTTATTCCTTTGAAACGTATTGCCAGTAATTCCAAACGTTCTCTCTAAATGCATAGAAATATCATATACTGAAAGGGAGAAGCAAATAGAAAAAATATAAGACAAAAGTACTGGATGTTTGTCAAATATTTCAATGACAATTGAGGCGTTGAGTGGCAAAGTGGTGTAATTCATTTTTTTTTTTCAAAAATGAGATTAAGCTATTTCCGTGAACTTGAAACCATAACCTGATAGGTGGAAAAATTGTGTATCTCACAGTTAAAAATAGACCAAGAGACGGAAACATAAAGAACTTCGTAAATTCGAATTCACGATGACCCTGCACGGCAAAATGGTGTATGTCTCAATATCTCAAAATGTCTCAAAACTGACTTACGCCACTTTGCCTTCCAACACCTCAATTGATAATTAGTTTGAAGCATTTTCTGAGGTGACTTGATATATATTAAATTTAATTTTTCATTTTTAGCCTTCTCACGATATTTGGTTTTATATTTTAAATCTCTTAATTTAAGAATTTACATTAACTAGACTTTGTTAGTTATGTTTTGAATATTTAATTTGCAGCAAGTGTCACCCGTTGGTCTTATCGTGAGTAGAACAAATGCTCTAGCTGCTGAGATCATAACCAAACTACACACACATGCACAGATGTAAATATAGGTATTGATTGTTTCAGGGGTTGACAGTGGCTGAAAGGAACATCAATGTTATCTCAGCTGTATCATCTGTTTACACTATTTACTTCTGTGGAATACCCATCATTATTACAGTAGAATCTAATTGCAGCTGTATTTATACACAATGTAAAAAATACAGGGTAGAGGGGCAAAGACCGAAATCTCCGACCCATAGAACTAATATGCTATTCTTCAGGTTGTACCTACAAAAGGTATTAGGGATCAAAGAAAATATTATTTATTTTAATTATGGTTACTATATGCCAGTATTTATACGGACAAAGCCACAGTTTCCAACTAAAAATTTCCATCCTCATACATTTTCCAAAATTGCCTGATTTATCCGCTTTCCCTCAGTTCAATTGTATTTATAATTCGATTTTAAACATTTCGCATGCAATTTGAGCGATTTGTATTCAAAGAAGGAATTGTTTAAACAGATCAGATATACTGACAAAAATATAAATGGCCAAAGTTAGCATTATACTGTGTAAGTATTCTTATTTAATTCTTTTTCATTCATTTCAAATGTCGAATGTTAATATTTATTATAATACGTAAGCTAAATGGAATTCTGTTCATATTTTGGCATTTTAGAATATAACTAGCCTTTGGCTCAGCCTAAGGCCTCGCATTTCTTATCTATCAACAGTGAATTTCGTGTATTTGCTCCTCATATTTCCTGACTTTCTCATCCGGGGCTTCGCCCCAACACGCTGTCTTTCTCGGCCTACGGCTTCAGACCTCTTGAACCCAAAATTCTATCGTTTGTTTTCCTATTTCAACTATCTAAAAGATAAGATTTTGTATCCCAAGAAAACGCTCATTTACATAGCATGGGAATTTCTTCATCCCTCTTTAGACCTTTAAAAAATTAAAAATATTCACTTTTGGCAATTTTGCTATCGGTTAGTCCTGGAAGGATACAATCATGCCAAATCTCATCATTCTGAAACTGTCGGAAGTGCCTAAACATTTTGGGGTGTAGAAGACGCCCCATATAAATAACACGAGAAAGATTTTTCAGTTTCCCATAAAACCACTCTACGGTTGGAAATTTCTATTTCTAATGATTCATGTAGGGACCGCTAACGGAAACGTACAAGCATACCGAATTTCAAGTTTTTATACTATTTCTAAGTATCTAAAACATGAGATTATAGATAAAAAAAAAAGGTCCTTTTAAATAACATGGGGAAATTCTTCATCCCCTCTTTAGAGCACCTAAAAATTAAAAATTCACTTTTGCCAATTTTCCTGTGCGTTTGTCCCGAAAAGCTACAAGTATGCCAAATTTAATCATTGTAGCCCTGCATGAAGTGCTCAATAATTTATGTCAGCTCACGTGTTATTCGGATGGCGAATTTATAATGCTAATTACAATATCTGAAAGTGTAAAAGGTCAATCAAATAATGGTAAGAATCGATAAACTAAGACAATAATAAAATATTTTAAATTACAGTAACCAAGACATTGCTCAATCGAACTGACAATAATTGAAGCGGAATTACGCTAAAGATATAGACTTAATTAACGTATTTAATGAATATTCAGATAGATCAATAATAGTAAAAGGGAGGTGAAATTCAGTTATGGACTGAGATATGAAACAAGTTCTATGCTAGAAGTAAGTATCGAAATCAGTAAATTTAAATTTGCTGAATTAAACTCAAAAAGAACGAGGATATTTCTAAAAGTTTTTGGCCTGAGTCAGAAATATGAAGCCACAAGTAACAAGCCATTCATGGCAAGTAGTGCTCTTTATCGAAGACATAATTTATCAGTTACAATTGTCCAAATTAGTCAATTCGTTTGAGGCAGTCATCGGTCTCAGTCCCTGTGCGTTGAACTCACACCTGCATGATAATCCGCACGGCAGTTGTTGCCAAGGCTGCAGTGCTAAATCTGGGTTGTAGTTGTGTTTGTTAAATCTCTTGAATTTTTCACTGTATCTTTGGCAACGACAGCAGTGTGAACTAGAGCATTATCATACAGTCTCCAAACTCAATGCACACTAACTGATTCAAATGACTGCCTCCAACGAAGACGCAAATAGAAAGCTGAAACTGATAATTTACGTTTTCCATAGATGTCATTACCAGTGTCAGGATAGAAACGTGTCCTCGTATTTATATGCTCTTCAGTCTGCAGATAGCGTTTCCGTCTTTTCGGTACTAACACGTTTTCCATATTGTATGTTGTATTTTTCTTTATATGATCTATTAAACTTTTGTGTTGTCTATATTGGCACAATATACGTAGTTTGTAAAACCAATCAAAAAAGAATGACGAATTATAATATTACATGTAGACAGGTAAAATCATACAAAACAGATAGAGTTAATAAAATAAACATTTGAATATAAAGGAAATGTTATGTTTAAAGGATGTATAAGAAGTGGATTCATCCTATCGATACAATTAGCAAACGCAATAACAGATGAATAGATGAACAAAGATGAATAGGTAAATGAAAGTGATATGAATAGCAATGTGAAATTAAAAAAACGGAAAGGAGGTATAAAGAGTATGGCGAAAACAGAAAAAACAATGATAGGACGAAAGCAAGCAAAAGCTCTCCTTCTTAATATGTAAACGAAAGTCCTTCTTAAATTAATTAATTCCCTTATACATGTCCCGAATGTTCTTGATTTTATTATTATCTTAAAATTCATTAATTTTATTTTTTTTTTTAAATATATGTCTCTGTTCTAAAAGTTTCGAAAGCTTATTGTTTGACGTTCACGAAATTTTGTTTTTATAATTATAACATATTTCGATCAATAAGTTCATTTTGAACGGATATCCTCCCGGTAGTCCAGCGATAGGGTTATCGCACACTACGCGACTTCGTGTGTCGAAGACTTGCGACAGAATGTGTCGTCGTGTCGCTGATATTTGACACACACCTGCGCCGCCCCAGACGCTAGGTCTTACTACACGTATCGCGGGAATCTGACATTTTAACCATCTTTCAAATGGTGCCTCGAATGTACTTATCTTACAATGAGAAATGATAATACTTACATATAATGTTATATTTTTTCTATGTGGACTACACCTCTTTTGTATTTCCTTTACTACCTGCAACGGCGGATTTGGAGAATTTCAGGCTCCAGACCAGGTTTCCTGTACGACCCGTTGTTCTGTGAATATGAATAAATATTAAGTAATTCATAACTTACTGGATCTCAGATTAGTAACATAACATTTAAAATAAAACCATTAGGTTACTATAAATTGAACTCAAATAAAGTTTGACTGATTTACATCACAGTACGAACAGAGTTATAATTTTGTGTTCGTCTTTAACGCCAAAATGCAATCGCATTCATAAGGAGTACGTATGTAGCCTGGACTTTCGGGTCTCCCTTGAGCCGCGTACTATATTCGAGGGCTAGTCTGTATATTGCTAAATAAGTCATTGATTGCATAAGATATTACTTTCATGCCTCGCAGCATATCCTTATAAATTTCTTGTGGAGTGCCAAGAGGCATCAGCGTTATTGCTAAGTGCTTATAAAACATTATTTTTCATATTTTCGTACAATATATATATTAAATACAAAGAACATAAAAAATAACGAAATGTTATAATATTACGTATTGGCCTGGTGGATCGTAGTTCATGAATGTGTAAAATATATTTGGGAATATTTGGTCATTTGTGCTATTTTTAAAGTCCAATTTGAAATAGTAAAGTGAAGCGATAAACAATGTAATTTTATGTTGCAATTTCCACCAAACCGTTCTGTGGCTTGGTACCGAATTTTGGAAAATGTAAGAAAGAACAACATGGTAACAACCAGTTTATTTACCGATACGATTCTTCTCTTTCGAAGACATATCCTTGAATCCACTATGGAATGCACAGCACACTTTTTCCCATGCTTTCGTCTTTTCAATTTCGTTTCTGTATTAATCACTGCTGGAGTTCCATGCACTAGGTTGTACCTGAATTTCTACAATAAAAGCGTCTGTATCGTCATCTTTCCATTGAGATCATCTTTCAGAATGAGTATCTCGCTACTGAAAAGACAAATTCTGGCGCTGTGGAGCGTCATCGACACACGAAGTCGCGTAGTTTTCGAAGGTCTTTGCTTGTGTTAGATAGCGGGTTTCCGTGACAAACCTGCAACACTGTCACGCTTGTCGCATAATGTGCGAAGATCCCGTGCTACATCCATTGTAACAAATGGGAATCCATTACCCCGCAACAAGCTTGCCACAGAAAAAATGTCGCACGTTTTCGACACATGAAGTGTCGTAGTGCGCGAAGGGCCATATTGTTTCAAGGAGACTGAACTAATTCTACCCGCTGTTCTACAACGGTCAGATGACAGCTATGGTTCCAACCTGATGACTTACCGGCCTGAACGGAATAGCTTTAGGCACAGCATTAGCTGTGTGCGGACTAACGTTGTAGTGGAGAATCAGTGGACCTGCCCTAAGCAACTGCTGTCGGGTTTTGTGCATTTTTCTGCGCAGTTTTAGCACAAATTCACGATAATATGATGCTGTGACGCTTGATCCACATGGAACTCTGTCCGTTAGGATAATGCCTTGGTGATCGTAGGCAAAAATCATCTAACTCAACCTTTGATTAAGATCGGCGACACTTTTTTTCGTCCTTGGAGGAGATAGAGCTCTCCGCTCGTTGGATTGTGATTTCAACTCCAGCTGGAAGTCTCTGATCCACATTTCATCTATAGAAATAACGTGACCCCTCGTAAAGTTTAGACGACACATATATAACCTTTAAATGGTCCCCACTATCCACTGCCCTGCGGGAACGGACCTCATCCCACCTCCCATTTTAGAATATAAAATTATAAAAGGAGAGAGAAGGAAAATTCCACTCCCCCCACGACTGAGAATAATGACGACTGAAGTGGTTGGTTCAATACTGGACAAGGCTTATGTATTCAAAAAGAGAATTTATTTTACTTCTAGTAATACTACTAAGAAAACTTCTACGACTACTTGTGAAGCCAAAAAATTTTCTAACAAGTGAAAAATTTTTATTATAAAAATACGAATTTTGTATATAGAAAATAATTAACCATTCAACAAGTAACAATTGAGTAAATATAATATCTCTCTGTTAACAACAACTTTTCTCTTCAAAAAATATCTTTTCTTAAAAAAAACGTTATCTAATACTATAGAAGTTTTGAATTTAATAAATATTCCAATAATCATCCAATATAGAAAATACTAAGCCTTTACTGTAATTTTTCTCAAATGAATGAAACTCGATTTACTGCTAGGTAGCTTCCCGAAGCATAAGAAAATGGGAGGAAAGAAATTAAGTTTAAATGGGTCAAAGCGCATACGTTGCTAACGATACCAATACTGCAATTCCTTCGTTTTCCTTTTTTAAAAATGAAAACTCCATGAAAAGTATAATTCATTTTTAATATCTCTACTTGCTTGAAAACTTTCCGTAACAGCAGTATTAAATCACACAAATCCTGACTAGCAGCTTTTAATAGATATCATTGCAAGTAAAACAGGAATCAACATGCTCTACTAAGACACTTAAGTATACCTGTATAAATCACTCAAGCTATGATACGTTAATATTAAGTTACTTTTCTTTTTCTTTCCTGTTTTTAGAAAAACATACTTCCATTAATCACAAGTAATACTATCCAAACCTGAATAAAACTTAATAGTCAGGGTCTGTAGTTATATTTTAAAGAATCAAATAAAGAATGTTTAACTTTACGGAAAAATTTTAAAGATACATTTCTTCCCTTATTATTCTACATCAACCATTCCCACTCACCTCCAAAGTAGCACTGTAACGGGTTCTTTGCTTAGAGCAGACACATTTGCAGCAACGTGACGTCATCCCGAGTGACACGAAGCTTGCGCCTACAACTACCCAAGGTTACTTGAGAACAGTGCTTCCAACTCATATAAAACCAACCAGCTTTGCAGTAGGTCGGAGTTTCATCTCACAATTTTTTCCTTTTTACAATAAATTATTTTTTTATTATGAAACTTGGGTAGGTTACACCCTCTAAGTCCTCACCCTCAACGTTAAATCTTTGTTTCAGCACCGTTGCATTGTCCAGACGTGTCTGCTTTTGTTCAGTTATCTAGAAGTGGAAGACCCATCCGGCAGATGTTTTTCTTCTGTAAGTCACTTGTCCGAATTCGGTATACTGACGCACATGGAATCCTTGTGATCTCAGAAAGCTCGTCATATGCCACACGGCGATCTTGTCCAAGTGCATCTGCCACTCATTGCACACTTGATTCACCGGTTGACGGCTTCGGACTTTCTGGTCTTGAATTATTCTTTATGCTAAGACGGTCAATATGGAAACGAGTAGCCGAACGAAAAACTGTATTATGATCCACCACAAACTTTGACACTGAATTTCTGTGAGGTTTGCCACGCAAAGTTTTAATATTTATTTACAACCTCTGATCTTCGATAGACACGTTACCAGAGATACATGTCGCCTCCAATTTCAACACTTGTTACAGCCACACTCTGTTCACTAGAGAGAGCACGAGCATACGTCCTACTGTCTCAGGATCTCAGGTTTAAGTGACAAAATGTTTATCCCGATTTCATAATCCACTCTGCAGTTTTGCACTAGTATGGAGTATTTGTGAAATGTCCATCGTAACCATAAACAAACTTGTAGAAAGGAAATAAGATGTCAAAACTAGCTTTGAGTTGACTTCTTTTATTTATTTATTTACTTTTTTACTCTGTGGAACAGATCCAATTGAAGACTTTGCGGCAAAAACATGTTAAGTTCAAAAAATGAAAATGTAAAGGAGATAGCTTCACAACGGTTTCCACTCATCCGATTTTCTTCAAACTTGGCACACATATACTAGAACAAAAATAAATCGACATGTATTTTTTGTTTCTTTCGGAAAATAGGTTAAAGGGGATAAAGGGCTCTTTTTTTAAAAAAAAAAGGCCCATTTGACTAAAAGGGTCACATTAAAGAAACGAAACTCAGCCAATGCAAAGATGACTTCAAAGTAGAAAATAGGAGTTTTGTCGTTCCTACGAGAAAAGAGTGTCAGGGGGCAATGGCTCCCTTCGAAACGACAAAGGACCCTGCATAATCCTCACAGAAATAAGATTTCGGTGGAATTACTTGAAATCTTAATATGTTGTAGACATTGTGAACCTGAGAAAAGTCTCAATGTGTACAACCAAAAATCACTGACCGTTTGGCCACTACAGAGTCACTTTGTTTGAAAACAGCCGAAGTAACGATATTCTGGATTTCGGTAAAAAATGACTGAAACCGTGATATGTTGTAGATATTTTGATCGTGAGAAAAAGTCTCAATAGACACATCCACCAATTACTGATCTTTTGACCACTACACGGCCAATGTTTTTGAAATCCGCCGAAAATAGTGATATTCTGGATTTCGATGAAAATGACTGAAACTGTGATATGTTGTAGATATTGTGATCCTGAGAAAAAGTCTGAATCGACGCAGCACCAATCACTGACCGTTTGGCCACTACAGGGTCACTTTTTGAAAGCAGCCGAAGATAGTGATATTTTTGATTTCAATGAAAATAACTGAAAATGTAATATGTTGTAGATATTGTGATCCTGAGAAAAAGTCTCAATGGGCACAATCACCCATCACTGACCCTTTGGCCACTTAAGGAGCACTTTTTTTCCAACAGCAGAAGGTAGGTATTCAGGATTTCGGTGGAATTGGTTGAAACTGTGATATATTGTAGATATTGTGATCCTGAGAAAAAGTCTCAATGGACTCAACTACCAATCCTTGACCACTTGGTAACTACGGAACCACATTTCTTAAAACAGCAGAAGGTAGAGATATTCCGGAATTTTGGTGGAATTGTATGAAACCCTGAAAATGTCTACCTCACAAACCGGAAAAGGGATGGGAAGATTAGAGGCTAACATCATTTAAGCATCGAGAACATTCCGATGTTCATCTTGAGGGACAAAGGAAAACCCTAGAAAGCCCTAGGCAATTTTTCTCAGGATCATGACATCTACTACATATCACTGTTCCATTCATTTACACCGTAATCAAAATATCGTTATACACGTCTGTTTTCAAAGATCTAAACCTGTAGTGGCCATACGGTCAACAATTGATGGTTGTGTCCATTAAAAAGACTTTCTCTCACGATGAGAAGATCTACAACATATCACAAATTTACTCATTCTTACAGAAATCCAGAACATCGTTATACTAGGCTCTTTTCAAGAAAGTACCCTGTGGTGACCAAATGATTAGTGATTTGTAGTTGTGTCCATTGAGGCTTCCTCTCAGGATGAAAATATCTACAACATATCGCAGTTTCAAGCAATTCCACAGAAATCCAGAATACTGTTACCTTCTCCTCTTTTTAAAAAGTGGCTCTGCAGTGGCCAAATGGTCACTGGGGGAGGGTTGTGCAAATTGAGACATTTTGTCAGGATCACAATATCTACAACATATCACGGTTTCACTCATTTTACCGAAATCCAGAATACCCTTACCTTCTGCGGTTTTCAAAATGTGGCCCTGTAGCGGCCAAACGGTCATTGATTGGTGGTTGTGCCTATTGAGACTTTTTCCCACGACCACAATATCTACAACATATTACACTTTCAGTCATTTTTTTTACCGAAATCCAGAATATCGTTACTTCGGCTGTTTTCAAACAAAGTGACTCTGTAGTAGCCAAACGGTCAGTGATTTTTGGTTGTACCCATTGAGACTTTTTCTCAGGTACACAATATCTACAATATATCACGATTTCAAGCAAGTCCACCGAAATCTAATTTCCGTAAGGATTATGCAGGGTCCTTGTCATTTCGAAGCCAGCCATTGCCCCCTGACACTCTTTTCTCGTTAAAACAACAAAACCCGTATTTTCTACTTTGAAGTCATCTTTGCATTGGCAGAGTTTTGTTTCTTTAATGTGGCCTTTTTAGTCAAAGGGACCCTTTTGTGAAAATGTTCCCTTTACCCCCTTTAACCTATTTTCTGAAAAAGAAAAAAAAAGTACATGTAGATTTATTTTCAGTCTAGTATATATATGCCAAGTTTGAAGAAAATCGGATGAGTGGAAACCGTTGTGAAGCTACCTCCTTTACATTTTCATTTTTTGGACTTAACCTGTTTTTGCCCTAAAGTCTTCAATTATTGTACTATATGGGATAAAAGAATAGAAGCTCTCAAAGAGGGCGAAGAATAGGCAAAATAACTCCGTTTTTACGGAAACTAAAGATGAAGTATTAGGAACATAAAATAATGAAAGAATATTAAGAGTCATAAGAACTGGCTGGAACATTGGCTGTGAATGGATTATGTCCCAGGGGCATAATGGAAGATAGACTGGAAGGGAAAAGTGTGAGGACAAGAGACCCTCAATTAATTGAGAACAGAAAATCTAACCAAGTTCTACGTGAGAGGCCCTAATGCCTAAATCATTTATTTTAACCTTTCTATATCTTTAAATAGCCTATATACCAAATATCAATGCTATAAAATTTGCTCTGCATATAACAGAAATAACAAAACATGTTCTCACTTTCTCTCTCCATTCAGGCTCCGTAGAAACTGAATATTCCTAATGGAATGAAGCCAAATGGATTTGCCGTTATTTCGTTAATAAATTTGTATCACACAGCCACAGATATATATGTAACAAATGTAAGATACAGCGTTGTACATTTAATATTTTCACTTTATAGTTATAAACTTGTCAATGCAACTTTAATGTAAATAATAAAAAAAACTTTAATTACGGATTTAAAATTAAGTATTTGAATCCTCTACAAAGTACATGTCAAATAAATATAAAAAGAAGTTAGATAATCCTAACAATAGGAACAAATTTCTATTATTTTTTTAGTATATTGTTTGAGATTTAAAATAAAATTTTTGTTGTCAGACAACTACAAAATCTGTATAGCAATTGTTGAACACGGAAATTTTATCAATAGCTTTTTTTTGGCTAACATTGGATAAAGTGTATAATCAGGTATTTTCCTCTTTTAATTTATAAATTTAGCTTATTTATGTATTTCTTTTCTTTGCAATCATTTTAATTTTTCAATAAACTTAGTTGCTGATAGACTACTTAAAACTTAGCTAATGCTCTGTAGTTCTTAGTCGTGTTCAAAACATCTGGGGAGCCCCCTTTATTTCAGAGACTATTTTGTTACAACTATTCCAGAAATAACTGAATGTTTAGGCTTGAAATAAATATAGTAAATACGTAAACAAATCGTCGTTTACGGATTAAAATTTAAATTTGTATTACGGACAACTAAAGGATTCAATAGCGAAAGGAGTTTCAAGTAGCGATGCCTCAGTAGTAAAGCGGTTCACCTCTAGTGCGTGAACCACCTAATTCGATTCTATCTGACGCCAATTGGGCTTTATTAAGGACAACATTCCTGTTCATTAGTTTTCTTTCCTTTTTTCTTTCTTTCTTTCTTTTTTTTTGTTTCTTACACTTTTCATTCCTTTATTTCGTTCATTATCATCCTTACTATTCCATTGGCATAGATGACAAATCGAAATAGTTTAAAGCAAATAAGTAAATAAATAAATAAATAAAAGCTCCCTGGTCATGATTATCTTTAAACAAGCTTTTAATTCTGATTTGATGTGAAATTTATGTGTCTTAAAATTGTAGGTTGTACTACATATAGAAAATTATGTTATAGATGAACGGAAATGTCCTATCAGATATTGTTGTTCGGTTTCTTATACAGTTATTACATACGTTTAATATTCAATCTGGAATAAGCACTGATGAAAATTTTGTAAAAGCATGTTTCTCTGCAATTGCTTGATCTGATTGTGACGTATGCTTATTCCGAATTCAAAATTATCTAAATACATTAAAGATTTCTCAGGATTTCAGATTTTCAGATGTTAAATATATTTCTGCATTAACTGAGAGCATTTTTTTTTTATAATTAATTAACTTCAATAGTAGACTACACAGATATTGGTCAGGAGGGATTGCGTGCTTTACATTATATATAATCATACTGTATTATACTGTAATATTAATATAGTGAATGTTTAGTTTTCATAATGTCGCATTAAAGGACTAGAACTCCAAAACATTCCGTTCCACACGCCATTGATTATATTATTATTTTTATTACGAACAGAAAAAGGCATTTTGATATTTTTTTATAGAAAACGTACAGAATACTGAATAATACATATACAGTAGTGAGTACTCTGTACCTAATTTCGCCTTGAACGTGTCAAATTACAGTAGAAAGGTGCACAATTGTAGTTCCTCCTCAGTGGGAAACGTGAAATTCTTAGAATACTGACTCATTATTTAAATACATTAACTTAAATTGATTATTTTAAACAAGTACATCTGATTTAACGAGATTTGGTTCATTCTTCTAATGTGACGACTTTAGTAACATTTTGCTAAATCTAAATTTAAGATTATTTTTATTTCACTCTTTGTTATTTTGATCGGATTGAATGTTTAAAAACTTGAATGTTTTAATTACGTGGCAAGAATACTTATCTGATTTTCATTATATGTGATGTTGGCCAGCATTTTTCTTTCTCGTGTTAGTGTAATTTTTGCTGAATCTTTGTTTAAACCTGTTCCGGGCGCTGAAATATATTATTATTATTATTATTGAACATATTTTAAAGCATAATCACATTGTCTATTCAAAATGTACGATAGATTTTCATCATGTGTATCTAATAATTACTCAGAGCTCAATCGCATTGTTTTATCAGTTTCTATATATTCTTGTCTCCGCTTTAACCTAAACATTCCTCTTGCTATTAGATGACAATAGTGGGCTTATAAGATTGTAATGTTGATACATGCAAGCGTCCGTTACTCCACACGGTAATTTTCGAATGAGAACGAACTTTTTAATACATCGCTAGAGCTATTATCTTGCCTAAGTTCGTTATTAGAGTCAATCCGTTAACACTTTCACGGTTAACGATCACTTAAACTGTGGCTATTCATATCCCACTCTCTACTACTGAATAAAAAGGAGTATAATTGTAGAGTGGTAGAAGTTACACATCGTGCAACTAGGTAATAGCAATTATGCTCTAGTGGTTGACATCTACCAGACGAAATTGAAATATCTGATCGTGATTTTACTGACTGACATAGCAAGTCGTATTATCGTCAATAAATAGTTATAGATTTATCATGTCTCTTCCTTTAATCTATCATGCCTAATTATACATCCATATTCTTTTATAAAACAATGCTAATAGCATATTTCCCCTTCTTAACTACAATGACTTTGGAAAACTCATGGGATATCTACCTAATATTTGGTTGATCCCTCTTTGGTCCTGTAAGTTCCCGGTACACTTCCGGAGGCAGTTGACACCACAAAGTCTGCAGAGCGGCAGCCAATTGCAGCATTAGCGTCATACTACGGCCTTAGGAGATGCACTTCGTGTATGCGTGACTAGCACTAGCGCATGAGTTCAAAATTGTTTCTCACAGTTTGATGCTTTTAAATTACGAATTACAAGTCTACGTTTTCGGCATCTATGGTGGTGTTTCCACTTCTCGTATGAGGGATGAAGTACTTCGGGAATCACATTCCGGTCAATTAGAGAGGATGAAAGGAAGGGGAGGAAACAAGCGGCCAGAAACCATTATGTAAGGCATCAATCCGGATTTTACCTGGTATGAATGAGGGGATCTTTACTAAGGATGGCTGGTATGAGAAAGCTTTTACATCTTCTCGA